>NC_048604.1:53227168-53595501 GCF_003668045.3 Cricetulus griseus
AGCCTTCATCCAGTAGCTGATGGAAGCAGAAGCAGACACCCACCACCAAACACTGAACTGAACTCCTGGAATCCAGTTGCAGAGAGGGAGGAGTGATGAGCAAAGGGGTCTAGACCAGGCTGGAGAAACCCACAAAAAAAAAAGAAAAAAAAAGATTTTGGGTTTGATACATATACCTTGGGAACTCAGACATATATCAAGAACACACCAAATCAAACTGATTGTGATTAGAAACATTTACTCTAACAGGTTGCTTTGGATACTCTTATTTATGAATGCAGCACCAACATTTCCCTCTAGGTTCAAATACTTGACCCAGGTTTGGGGAATATTTTTTTAAAAAGTGTCATTCAAGACTTGGAGAGTAGGCATAGTGCATAAGAACACATATTTCCCCTTCAGAGAACAAATTTTCACTTCCCACTCCCAGATAACAACTTACAACTGTGTATCTCTAGTGTGTACTCTTTTCTGAGATTCACGGATACCAGGAATGCACATGATATGTATGTATTAGTGCAGGTTGCACTCATAAACAATATATAAATGAATAAATCTTTAAAATACTTAGAAATGTGTGTCATCATAAATCTGGAAACATGAATGAGCAGTTAAGAGTACATTCTGCTCTTAAGGATCAGAGTTCTGACTCTAGTATGCAGTTAATAGACTCAAAACCACCAAAACCCCAAACTCTAGGGATTGCAGTGCTGTCTTTTCGCCTCTGTATGTATTCACACATGCATGCACATACACATGAAAATGTTAGGAAAGATAATGGGTGAAGATAAAATCCTCTGGGGACTATGGCACTTAGTGTGGATAAATGATACCAGTGAATCTACCACACAGGTTTGAGGAAAACTGCAACTAAGTAGCAATATGGGAGCAAAGAAAGTTTTATTTATCACAGAGTATACACAAATATACTTCCAAATGAAACTTCCTTCCTGGCAGTTGTCAGTAGTTTCTGTCAAATATTCTGTCAAATAAACAAGATGAATAACTAATGCATAGGTTTATTTACATTTTGGGACAGAGCTCAGAAAAGAAAAATTCTCAGCTTCACTCAATTTTACTTGTAGCAGTGCTGCAATTTATAGAAAAGATGAAACATAATCCATGACATTTGCATATTTAGATTTAGCAGTGAGCTAAATTATGAGAACTGTGAGAAGTCTGTTGCTGGAGATAGTTGTTCTTCTGGTGCCAGGGCTTCAGGCTGTTCTCACCCCCTGCTTCTAATTTCCTGGAGAAAATTCAATTCTTTGAGGTCCATGTTACAAGAGGAATGTAAAATATTGCTGTGTTTCATATTGAAAAATTATGTTTATTTTTATTTAACTATTATACTCTTTAGTATTTAAAATCTATCTATACTATAAAAGAGACTTAATCATGCAGATAATTTGTGGACTTCTTGCCTAGAAATTCACAAAATACCGGAGCCATATTTACATCTGATTTAGTGATTTTGAAAACCTTCTGTAAGAGATAACTTCTAATCAGTCAGAACTACTAAAGCCTTTTGCTATTTTTCCTCAAGTGTTCATATATTAATGAGTAAAAACTTCCAGTGGTAACCATAATTTATTGGACCATTCTCTTTGTTCTAGCTTAAGCTATGTTTTCAGCTTCAAAGTTTCTTGATAGAATGTCCACTAATCTTTGTATATTCATGTATTGACTGTACAGCATCAAGTCCATCCAGTAACATTCAGCACAGAAGTGAAACTCTACAAGGAGCTCTCATCTCTTATACATTAATTCTAGGTTTTTGGCCTCCACATAATTCAAAATGCAGCCTCTGTACTGGGAAGTCATATATCACCAGACTTATATGTTTCTATCATAGAATATATGGGAATTGTTCAATCTAGATTTTGCATTTTTGTAGTAGATAATTTCATATAAGAATTTATATATTGACTAAGCATATGCACACTCTATTTTATCATGTCAATATTGGCATAGTTATCATTGATTTATAAACATAGTATTTTGAATATTTTACACAGAAGTTAACCATGTCAGTATTTTAAAATTTCAGATAATAGAATCTTAACATTCACTGACTTTGAGATACATGTAGATATAGACTGTTACATCAGTCATGATTCTTTTATTGGCACTATCTGGTAAAGAGGCTAGCACCTATGTTTCAGGGTATAACAATTTTGATTATTTGTCCTGTCTCTGTAGGGAGAAATGCACTTATCTAGCAATTACACTGCATAATTCAGGATAAATGAACATTTGGAGAGTGATTGGTATCCCTCATACTTTGTAGTAATAAAATATTTATGTCTTATTTGCCCCCTTCCCAAAATTTATATGTAGATGTGCTTGAGGTTATCAGTCTTATGCCAGTATAAACAATATTACTGGGCTCAGTCTGTATGCTTTGACAGAAAGCACTTTAGAGATTATCTCAGGAAACTTTATAAGAACAAAGAATCAATGACCCAAATTTCAGTTATTGAACTACACTTCCTTCCTACAAAATTAAAAAGAAAAATATGCTTACTGTGACCCATAACTATATACATTGTAAAACAATTCCAATACTTTTCTATTGTCTATGACAAAATTTATTGGATAGGGTATTAGCAAGTGATGTCTGCTGTGAAAAGAAAAATCATTTTTATGAAGGATGAGGTTATTGAGAAGCTACCCACAATCAAGTATATAGTCCTATACACATTGACATACTGAAAACATTAAGTCAACTCAGTAAAATTTAGGGGGAAAGAAATACATAGATTTGGAATTGAGTAATAGTGAGGGAGATATGAAAGGAGGTAGAGGAGAAGGAATAGGACCCGAGCTTGGTCCAAATATATTATGTTTTATGAAATTCTCAAAAGTAAAATGTTTATTTAATAGTGTGTTGTATTCACTCCCATTTAAGAAGTTAAAATATTCATGGTAAAAATGTTACTAAATATAATAATATATATTAAGAGGATTTCTGTCTGAATTAATGTAAAAGAGTATATTTATCACTATTAAATGGTTTTTACTTTTAACATAATTCCTTTCAGTTTTTTTCTCTCTTTAACTTGAAGCAAGATAACAAATAAAATAAACCTGTACTCTAACAAATTGGAAAACCTAAGAGACATGAATAATTTTCTCAGTAGGTTTCATATACCAAAATTAAAACAATATCAAATAAACAAATTAAATAGGCCCATAATCACTAGTAAAATAGAAGCAGATATTAAAAGTCTCACAACTGAATAAAACTATGGCCAGATGGTTTTATCACAGCATTCTACCAGACTTTCTAAAAAGGTTTTGCCAATACTCCTCAAATTATGCCACAAAATAGAAACTGAAGGATCATTGCCCATTTTGTTTTGAGACAACTGTTACCTTGATTAATTAAAAAAAAACTATAAAAGCTATATTAACAACAAAGAAAGACAATGACATACCAATTTCACTCATGAACAAAGATGGAAAATACTTTCATATAAATTTTCTTTATTAGGCTTAGATGTGCTTCTTGTATCCCCAATTTCTCCATGAGTTTTATCATGAAGTGGTGTTGGATTTTGTCAGTAAAATAGTTGCAAATCAAATCCAAGAACAAATAAAAAAGATACCGTGATCAAATATGCTTCATGGTTCAACACACAAAAGTCAAGTCAGTGAAATCCATCATATTAACAAACTGAAGGAAAATCTTTGTGGTTATCTCATTGGATGAAAAAATAGCTTTGAAAAATTCCAAACTCACAACAATTCCACTAAAAAATCAGGAACAGGAGCAATAAGAAAACTGAAAGAGATCAATTTTAAAGAAAGAAGTAAAAAAAAAAAGTATTATATCCAGATGATGTGATAGTATATGTAAGTGACCACAAAAGTATCAACAGGGAACTCCTACAGATCTTAAATACTTTCAGCAAATAAATAAATAAAATGCCAGTACTCCTTCTGTATGCAGATGACAAACAAACTGAAAAAGAAATGATGGAAACAAAACACTTCAAAGAGGCCTCACATGATATAAAATATCTTAGAATAACTATACCCAAGCAATTGAAAGAATTTTTATGACAAAACTTCAAGTCTTTGAAGAAATAAAATGAAGAAGATACCAGAATGTGGAAAGAACTCCAATAATCTGGATCAGTAGTATTAACATAGCAAAAACTGGCATCTTACAAAAGTAGTCCACATATTCAACACAATTACCATTAAAATTCCAATGCAATTCTTTATAAATGTTTAAAGTACAATAATCAATTTAATATGAAAAGCAAAAAAAATAACAGAAGAGCTAAAACAATCCAAATCAATAAAATAACTAGTACTGGTATCACTATTGCTATTTCATGTTATATTACAGAGCTGTAGTAATAAAATTCTCATGGTATTGGCAAAAATGACAGACTTGTTGGTAAGTGGAATGGAACCAAAGACCCAGACATAAATCCACACATATGGACACCTGATTTTTGGTTTAAAAATAAGCCTGAAATAAACACTAAGAAAGAAAGAAAGAAAGAAAGAAAGAAAGAAAGAAAGAAAGAAAGAAAGAAAGAAAGAAAGAAAGAAAGAAAGCACGTTTAAAAAATGATGCTGTTTAAACCAGACATGTTCATGTATAAGAATACAAATAGATCCTGGACACACAGTCAATTTCAGGAGAATCAAAGACCTAAACATAAAAGCAGACACACAGAACCTGATACAAAAGAAAAGGCGGAACAGCATTATATGCATTGACAAAGGAGACAAATTTCTGAACGGAACAAGAGTAGCAAGCCCACTAGGACTGACAATTAGTAAACTGAACCTCAGGAAATTGAAAAGCTTTTATAAAGGCAAAGCACACAGTCAATCAGATAAAGATACAGCCTACAAGCCTACAGAATACGTAAATAGTTTTTACTGACTACACATCCAATATTAGGTCTAATATCCAAAATATGTAAAGAGCCTAATAACCTAGATATCAAAAAACACATAATCCAATATAAATAGGGTGCAGCTGTAAAGAGAGTTCTTAATAGAGGAATCTCAAGTGGCTGATAAACACAGAAATGTTTACCATCCTTGGTCTTCAATGAAATATAAATCAAAATTATTATGAGATTCCATCTTATACCTATCAGAATCTCTAAGATCAGTAACACAAGTAACAGCTCATTCTGACAAGGATGTAGAGCAAGTGGAACAGTCTTCCATAACTGATGTGACTGCAAATTTTGGAGCCACTTTAGAAATCAATACAGCACTTGATCAGATAATTGGGAGTCAACCTACCTGGAGGACCAGCTATACCACTTCTGGGCATATATCCAAAGGATGCTCCATCATAAAATGTGAGCATTTATTCCACTATATTTATTGGGGCTTTATTCGTAATATCCAAAAACTGACCAATCTAGATCTCCCTCAACAAAAGAATAGATAAAGAAAATGTGTTATCTTTATACAATGTAGTATTATGGAGCTGCAAGAAAATAAAATTTTCAGAAAAAAATAATTGTGAGTGTAGTAACCCAGACCAAGAAACATAAATAAGGCATGTATTTGCATATAAGTGAATATTAGCTATGAAGCAAGTGACAATCAAGCCACAATTTAAAGACAGACCCATTAAGGTTATGTAAAGAAGGCTCTAGAGGTGATTCATGAATCTTCTTGGAAAGAGGAAATAGAATAGATTTCCTCTTTGACTGGGGGCTAGGAAGACAAGAGTGGGTAGCAGGAAGGGATGGAGGCAGAGAGTACAGGGAGTGTCCACTGGAATTGATTGTCATGATTGTGGAATGATGTGGGAAACCTAGTATAGTGGAAATTTCATGGAATCTATGCCATTGACTTTAGTGAAGATTCCTAGTAATGGGCAAAACGGAGTCTAAACTGGCCATCTTTTGCAGCCAGTCAAGGCTTCCAGTATTGGGTTTTGTTCACACTGTCTTGAGTTTTAGGCTGAAGGGATCCAGGGAAGAGCCCTATACAACCCAAGCTAATGCTAAGACAGAGAGTCACACCTTGAAACCTGAGAGTGTGACCCCATTGACATGGGAAATTTTCACACAGCTCATTGAATATAATGAGCACTAGTTGGTGACTGTATGGAGCCTTCATCCCTACATTATTTTGTACCTTCAAAGTGGGAAAGTACTCTGCAAGCTATTGAAGGATACCGGGACATCAACCCAGCCATAAAACCTTTTACCTAAAATCTGTTCTGCCTGCAAGATGTGCTGGGACAATGAATGTGCAAAACATAGGGGAGTGGCCAAACAATGTCTTGCTTAACTTGAGGTCCATGCCAGGAGAGAAGCCTATGTACCGTACATCCTGGATTGCCAGGAAGATGAGGAGACTGAATAGCCTAGAGACTTAAGGCAGTACCAAACATGACTGGCAAAAAAATCAATGAGATGGTTCCTAATGATATTTTGCTATACCCCTAGATCGATGCCTTGTTGGATCATCATCAGGGAGGATTCCTCCAGGTGAAGATGTCAGTGGGTGCGGAGACCCACAATCAGACATTATATGAAGAGATTCTAATTTGGAGGTCTCTGTGGGGTCATTTCCTTCAGAGCTCTGGAAACACCGAGGGTGAAGAAAGATTGTAGGAGTCAGAAAGAATGGAGGACACCAGAATATGGCTCATTGAATCCAATAAGCAAAGCTCATATAGACACACAGAGACTGAAGCAATAAGCATGGGGCCTGCAAAAGTCTGCACCAGGTCCTCTGTTTATTTATGTTATCAGTGTTAGCTTGGATTTTTTGTGGGACTCCTAATGATTGGAGAAGGTGTGTCTGTGACTCTTTTGCTTGTTCTTTAGAATTTTTACCTCCTATTGGGTTGTCTTGTCCAGCATCTCTATATTGGCTTTTGCCTTGTCATATTGTATATTCTTTTGTCATGTTTGGCTGTTGTTTCTTGCGGGCCTGCTCTTTGTTGTAGGGATATGGAGGGGAGTGGATTTGGGGAATAGGAGGCTAGGGAAGCTCAGAGGACTGGAGGGAGGAGCATCTGGTTGGGCTTTATTATATGAGAGAAGAATCTATTGTCAATCCCCAAAATAATTTGAATTAGTATACAATATATGTATTTATATTAGAGTTTAGAGATAGTTTTTCACATGCTGATGAGAATAGTAGCAGCAGGATGTAACAATGGGTTATTCAAACATGCTGCTCATCAACTCACACTCCTATTCAGTAATTCTCATATTCCTCAAAATTTCCCAGGGAAATAAACAGGCCACAGCAGAAGTTGATACTGATTTACCAGGATAGAAAAAATGAGACAAATTTTAGTTATATATTTACTATGAAAAATTTAGTAACAAAGATTATATTTAAAATCTGAGTTTTCAAATGACATGCATATAAACACTCATGAGTATGCTGTAAACAAAGTAAAGCCAAAGAAGTTTGTAAAATATAGTTATACAGCTACTATTATTTTGATTGGTTAAATATTGATGGAAGAAAAGACATCATGGAACTAATAGAAACAGGTAATAAATCATCATGCTGCAATTATTTAGTTCATCCTAAAAATAGCTCACTGAAAGGAAGTCATCAGTGACTAAAAAGTCATGGCTATGAGCTATGTTTGCTAATCTGTTTCTAACATTTTAGTAATATAATACATGATAGCAGGAATATAAATCAGTCATGTGCTAGGAACTAATCTATTCGCTTTACATAATCTAGTACATTTTCTATTAATATTCCACTTAAAATACCAGAAAATGTGCCACAAAGAGTTAAAATAAATTCTCAAAGGTCCCAAAGGACTTTCAGAATTAATAGTTGAACCTATGCATTCTGGCTCCAGTGTCTGTTAACCAAAGCCGTACAATGTATTATTATTTACATTTTATAAATACATAAAATGAGGTACAAAATTTAAGCTCTCTGGGACCCTGGAGTTAGGAGTTAATGTACGAATTATGAGAGTGTGAACTCACAAAAACAGTATCTTAAGAATTACAATATAAGCCAGGCTGTAGTAGTACATGCCTTTAAACCCAGCACTCAGGAGGCAGAGGCCGGCAGATCTCTGTGGGTTTGAGCCCAGCCTGGTGTAAAAAGCTACACAGAGGAAAACTTTTCTTGAAAATCCAAAAGAAAAAAGAATTACAATATGATAGAAAAACACCTGCTTTTAATTTATGATTGCACCAAATTTTGTTTATTTCAATGATTCACAAATAGAGACTGCTTTTTCTCTCAGTTTTAAACTTGACATTTGAGTCCTGGCAACTGGTACATGAGCCTACATATTAATAATCATTTTATGATCTAAAATAAAGCTCCCCACAACAGTGATCATGCCACAATGGTGGAGTACTAATGTTGAAAACTTTTATTTTCAGAGTTGCTTATTTTGATTAAGGACAAAGTTAATCATATTTTGAGATAACTTTCTCTTTTTAATAGATAACAATTTGGGCATTCTCTATAATGTCCAGTGAAGTAATAACACAGTCAAAACAGAATAATTGAAGTTTGAAAATCTGTCTCTTTATTTTTATTTAATCATTATTTTTCTATGAATTATAAGTTAAAATTATGACTTGGGGATAGAAAGTGTGAAGTCAAGTAAGAGAGAAACAAGGGAAAGATGTGGAAAATAACCTGCCCTCATGAGTTCAGATTCTCAAAGATGATTGTATATGTTCAGTCCTGTCATAAGATGAGAGCTAGCATTTTTCTATTAATCTTCGATCCACACATATAACCTTCTTTCTTTACTTTCATTTATGTGAAAAGAGTAGACAAAAAGAATTGAAGGGAAGCCAGTAAGTTTGGGGATGTGAAGGGAAATACACAAATTTTAATGGTCAAGTTGCTTTGTTGTTGGTAAGTCGTCAAGGTTTAGCAGCTTGGCTGGTAAAACGTCATATATACTCACAAGCTCAATAAACATTAGTGAATGATGGTTATTATGATGACAATCATTATGATGTTAGGAAAACAAAACAGTGAAGTTAATATTTGTTTACTAGTATCAAGTCAAGTGCATCTTATATTTCAAGCCATGGAAAAAATAAAACCACTTACAAAGCTCAGCAGGTTGCAAATTTCCAATTTATTTGGTAGCTAATTTATAATACGTATCATAACCCAATTTGAAGCTATAAACATACAAATTGAACACTGAAATTTTTTGTACCATATTGTTGGCAAAGACATCCAGTAATTTATAATAAAAATTTCAAATGTCTAGTGTCTCCCTATATAGATATAAAAGTTAGGTCACAAAAAACTTAAGAGGAGTCAAAGTCACTGTATAATAAACATTGTTATCTATTGGTAGTTGTTACAAAACTATAAAATAACTATAAAGAATTGACTAAGTAACTGATGATAACAATCAGACTAAATAAAAAGAATTATAATTTATATTATACCTTAAATGTTTCTACAAATAATATCTAGACAAAGACTTTTTTTAATTCCTAAATTGTGATAGCCATTATTTGATTTTGACTTGGTTTAGTAAGGCATGCCTATAACAACAGATCTTGGGAAGAAGTTTCAGGAGGAACAATGCACTTGTCTACATGAAGAGTTCTAGGCCAGTTTGATATATGTAGTTAGTCTTTGTCTCAAGGCAAATATAGCTTAGTAGAAAACAGATCTAGCTATAAAATGGTATTTGTTTTTTTTTACTATTGTAGCTCTTTGTAAACATAAATCTTATAAAGAATACTTTAATTTTTCATAGTTTCAGTTTTTGCCCTTTGATTGGATTTTTTATACTTATTTGTTTTGTGTGTAAATGTATATGGGTTTGCACATCATGGTATTTGTAGGGAGATTAGAGGATAACTTATGTGATTCTCTTCTCTCTTTCTACCATGTGGAATCTATGGATGGAACTCATGTCATCTGTCTTGGGAACAAGCACCTTCAGCTGCTGAAACATATGAAAGAGAATAATCATTCGAAGTGGAATTTTAGATGTTCATTAATGTGGGAAAATACCAAAATGGAGCCAGGTAGAAATACTAGGGTATTTAATAGGGAAGAGCCTTACTTACAGAGTGACCTAGCCAGCCGGCGAGGCAGCAGTCTGTACAGCAATCTGAAGGGTGAAACCGAAAATGCCCAGCCACCTGACCACCTCTCACTCTACATCACCCTGACCACGCCCTCCCAGGCGTGGCTACAGCTTCCCCTACAATTCTCCTTTTACTCTAAAAGAGGATTAAAACCTAACAGTATAAAGTATCCAAAATTAACAATTCTAACTATTTTAACTAAACCCTACAGTCATGTGAAAGAGGTGTCCAAGCCTGAACACCTCCATCCAATCCCAACCATAAACAATAGGGAGCTATCCCTAACTAGGTATATACACTATCCTAAGTGACAACAATGGGGGAAAGGGAGAATAGCATCCTCCAAGTTACTTCATGCTGAAATGGGATGATGATAGCCTCGTGGGGTCCTGTAGGAAGAAAATGTTAGTATAGTGAAAGTCTTGAATGTATTGTATCCTGTCCATATTAGATGGGATTTGCTTGATTGAAGATCTGGCTTGAAATCCTCAACTTGACTGAAGTCAGTACCCGAACCTCTGGCAGGAGTGCCATTTAAATTGGAGCAAGTTGCATCCAGTGCAGTCGAGGAGGTGTGGGCCATTTCCTTTCCGGGGTGTCCAGGGATTGCTGTCAGGCAGGTCTTCATTGGCTGTGTGAGACTCAAACATAAACAGTTAGCAGAGAAATGTTTGCTTGTGTATACTGGAAAAGGCAAGCATGGGAGAATAACAATTATGAGAGGGCGTATACCTTGAAGGAAAGAGCCAAGAAAAGACAAAGACAATCCCCAAATTCTTCTCTTATTCTGTATTACATCAATTGGCTTCTTGATACAATACAGAAACTCTAAAGTTTAGTTAAACAATGTGCTTGGATTTTAGAGGAGGAAAGCCAAATCCACCTCTAAATCCAGCATTGGTTAAATTAAATAGGGACTAGGAGATAAAGAGAAATAGAGTTCTCTGAAAGAGAGTTGTAAAGTTTACTATGGCACGTCTCTTTTGCTTGATGGTTATAGCTGCATTTTCTTCTTAAGCATCTACCCATACAGTGTCTTTTGCCTTCTGGAGATGAGTTTTCCTGTGAAGATAAAAGCAAAACACTTCCCTTTCCTTTGGGAGGTTTCTATTTAGTTTGTAAGATATACCTTAGTAGAATACCTGTCATTTGTCCTCGTCGAGAGGTTTTTCCTTTTCCACTCGAATCTTGATCAACTTTGATGGTATCCAAAGTTTTTCTTCTCCTGTGGAAACCAATGTAAAACCCCTACCCCAACATAACACATGTCATGGTTTCCAAACAGAGGTTAGTACATCTTTGAAGTATACCAGCTGATTGAGTTCATGAGTTTTTTCTGTAGTACAGTGTCTTTCTGCAGCTGTTTGTCATTTCTCATTGGCATTAAGAAAGTTTAGTGTTAATAAAGCATTATGCAACATATATTGGGGGGTTTAGTCTTCCAAGCTTGTTTGTTGAGCATCTCCTTTAGTGTTCTATTAGATCTCTCAACCACTGCTTGTCCTGTAGGATTGTGTGGTATACCAGTAACATGCTTTATGTTATAATATTTGAAAAACTGTTCCAAATTAGTTGAGACTTATGCTGGAGCATTGTCAGTTTTTATTTGTGCAGGTATACCCATAACTGCCATCAACTCTAGCAGTTGTGTAATCACAGAATCAGCTTTTTCAGAGTTAAAAGCAGTAGCCCATTGGAACCCTGTGATGTGTCTATAGTGTGATGCACATATTTCAAATTTCCAGACTCTGCAAAGTGAAAGACATCCATCTGCCAAACTTAATTTCTCCAAAGGCCCTTGGGATTACAACCTGCTGGCAATGGATTTTGGTTATGAAAGAAAGAAGTAGGACAGTTTCTCACTATCTCCTTGGCTTTTTGCCAAGTGATGAAGAAGTCCTTTTCAAACCTTTGCTATTTACGTGATGTTTCTTGTGAAATTCTGAGGCTTCTAGCACACTTCTAATTAATAAATGATCAATGTCATCATTGCCTTGTGCTAGTAGGCCTGGCAGACCCATATGGGATCTGATATGTGTAATGTATATAGGATTACTTCTGTTTTTGATTGTTTCATGTAATTGTAAAAACAATGAGGTTAATTCTGTATTATCAGGAACGAATTCTGCAGTCTCAATGTGTAACACGACTCTATGCATGTTGAGAATCAGTAACTATATTAAGAGGTTCTGTAAAATCCATAAATACCATGAGAGTTGCATATAATTTTGCCTTCTGTACAGATGTATAAGCTCTTTAAACTACTTTACTTACCTCACCTGCTTTATATCGTTCCTTACCTGACTTGTTGGCATCAATATAGAAGGTAAGAACTCCAAAAATGGGAGTTTGTCTTACAATATGTGGAAAAATCCAGACTATCTTTTTTATGAATTTGATTATGTCAGTTTTGGGATAGTTGTTGCTAATTGTTCCCAAAAAGTCAGTAAGAGCTATTTGCCAATATTCATTATCCTTCCACAAGGAGGAAATTTCTTCATTAGTTAAAGGTACAATAATTTCTGCTGTATTTTTTCCAGTCAGTTGACAAAGTCTTAATTTGTCCTTTATAATCAAATCAGAAATCATTTCTCTGTATGTCTTTAACATTTTATTCTGTTTATGTGGCAGAAATATCCACTCCAATATGGTGTCTTCCCTCTGCATCAGAATTCCAGAAGGGTATTCTCTGTATGGCAAGATAATCAGAATACAGTCTAAATCCAATCTACATGCACATGCAATATTCTGTTTTCTACCCATTGTAACACTTTTTCTGTCTCAGCAGATATTATTCTGGGACTGTTTAGGTCCTTATCCCCTTTTGAGGGCCAGTTTTAAATGCTTTAAGTCATATCCTTCTACACCAATAATTGTCTGTAGTTGAGAAATTTCCTCTAATATTTTCTGAAGAGAATTAAGAGTTTGATAATGATCCCTTCTAATTTGTACCTTTTGAGGTCTAATCCTTTGTACGTCTATCTTGTAACCTAAATAGTTAATAGAATCTCTTCTTTGTATCTTTTCTGGGGTAATCTGTAACCCCCAATGAGGCAGAACTTCCTTCACCATTTCAAATATACATTCCAAAGTTTCCTCATTAGAATCTGATAAAAGAATGTCATCCATGTAATGATAAACAAGAAACTGAAAATTTCTTACGAATTATTTCCAAAAGTTGATGTACAAAGTGCTGACACTTCTTCTATGATTTTGTTGAATATGTTTTCTGTGCCTTTGAGTTGGATTTCTTCACCTTCTTCTATACCTATTATTCTTAGGTTTGGTCTTTTCACGGTATCCCATATTTCCTCGATATTTTGTGATAGGGATTTGTTGGACTTAAGATTTTTTTGGTTGATGAATCTATTTCTGCTAGTGTGTCTTCAACTCTTTAGATTCTCTCTTCCATCTCTTGTATTCTGTTGGTTATGCTTACATCTGTAGTTCCTGATCATTTACCCAGCTTTTCTGTTTCCAGCCTCCCCTCAGATTGTTCTTTCTTTATTGTCTCTATTTCAGTTTTTAGGTCTTGAACTGTTTCCTTGAGAGATTTGTTGCTATCTTGTATTTTTTGGTTAGTTTTTCTTCCATTTCTTTAAGGGATTTTCTCATGTCCTCTTTGAGGTCCTCTATCATTTTCATGAAGATAATTTTACTGTAATTCTCTTCTAGTTCATCTGCATCATGATGCTCAGGTCTTAATGGTGTAAGGTTCCTAGTCTCTGGTGGTGTCATATTGGGTTTTCTGTTGTTGGATGTGCTTTTAAATTATCCTCTTCTCATCCTTTCTTCTGGTGGGTGTAGCAAGTGTTTCTTGTTCTCCTGGTGGGTGTGGGACCAAGGTTCTCTTCTGGTAGATCCAAACAGATCCAATACTCTGATGTCGGTCCTCTTCTCATGGATGGAGGTGTTACTGTCACCCAGGCGTCGGCAGTGTTCGGGCATGCCGGGTCCTGCTGGGCCGGCAGTTGGAGGCAGAGCTGTCACTGGGCCTTGGTGTGTCAGATCCCGATGCAGAACTTGGTCTGGCATGCAGGTCACTTGTGTCAGATGACTCTGAGCAGCGATGACTGGAAACAGTTCCTGGCCTACCTGGGCCTGTGGATGGAGGCAGGGCTGCCTCTGGGTGTTTGGCTTTCGAATCCTACTGCCGAACTTGGTCCAGCACGCAGATCGCTTGTGTCAGATACTAAGTTTTTTAAAGAGAATTTTCATGAAAACATACATGCACCAGCATTATTCAGTCTCTTAGATTGCAAGCTCAGAATATATTTAATATTTAGCCAATGTTTAGACAGATCTATTATCTCTGTTTCTGAACTACTTTGATCTTTTGTAAAGCACAACATTTGAAAACTTATTGGCCATTTGTATAATTAACTTTATTCAAGCTTCATTTGTAGTACATTGAAGAGGAAAGAAAAATTTGTCATGCTGTGGTGAGATTCAAATCAATTAGAGGATCACTAAGGAGTCTATTGACTATATTAAGTGTATTTTAATAATCACAGAAAGAGAAGATGAGGCTTAAATATGACTATGGTTACAGAAATAGTACAAGAGATATTTTGAGAGATGCTTTAGATGTGGAATTTTAATGAAAGCAATGTGTCTTAACTAGGCAACCAAATAAACTGTTCCATTATATGTAGTTGAAATCATGAAAAGAGGATATTTTAGGAAAATATATTTGATCATTTTCTTTATATTTGAAGTACGGTTTTGTGTAATCTGAGGAAATGTTTTAGTATGCAGAATTGCATTTCTCATTTCCTGTATAGCAACGAAACAAAGATTCAGCACACAAAAAAATAAAAAATAAAGTAAAATTTATAAATTAAATGCAATTATCAGGAGGCCAGTCATTTTCAAACACTGATATGAAACATTGCTGATGAGAATATTGAGAAATAAGACTTCTCATGCAAAAATAATAGGTTTATAAATTGATGAAATCTTTCAAAATAGTAATCTAACACTATGTATTAAAACTCTTATGCATGTCTTGTTTGAAACAATTTTACTTCTTGGATTATATTTCATAGAATAATATTTACATGCCCAAAATATACAAAAGAAATAATTGCAGGAGTATTTTAATGCATCCAAAAATATAAAAATAAGTGTTTGACGATATTGTTCAGTGAGTAAACTAATCATGTGTGCATGAGGACTGACCTTCACATCATCATTATTCATATAAAAGCTAGGAAGAATTGTCATTTATAATCCCAATGCAGGGCAACGGGTCAGGTGAATCTAAGGGACCATTGGCCCACCAGTCTAGGTAGAACAGAAAATTACAGGTTCATTGAAGAGACCCTGTCTCAAAAATTGGAGAGTGGTGTAGTAAAAATAATGAGATCAATCACTTGCTACCCCATGTCACATAATTAGGCATATATACCATCACACACTTGTTTGCAAATACATACAACACTCACCAACACACACCTTAGCCTAAATCCAAGTGGAATACATCAGTAGGAAAACTATTAGATTTACTATGGTATATGTAAGTTATAATACATACAGATTTTAAACCTTTCCGGCAATCTGCTGTTAGATTAATAAACCAAATCATAGGAAAATTCAAATAATATCTTCTTAATTATGTATGTACATATTCATGGATTTGTGTACATACATGCTTACAGATGAAAAAACATGACTTCCTTATTCGAATAACATCCATGCTGATAAAATCAAGATGCTATTCTTTTTTGGTTACTCATAGCAACTTTGTTTAAAATAAATATTCTTTGCATCTGAACATTTTGCAGAAGAACCCTGTTTGCTGCAGAAATATAAATCTAAAACAGCTTGAGAATATGGTTTGGAGGCAGTTATTCTTTGTTTGGAATGAGAGTAGTCTTGGTTAAAGTATGGCATAATGAGTATTTAGCAGTCAGGTACACAATAATGGTAGAAGGAGATAAATGACAGAGAAGAAACCATAAAAGACATGAAGAAAATCTTTTATGTGAAAAGAAGAAATGTTACAAAATTTACCAGAGTAGGAAAAAGGTATATTTATAACAAGTGACCACAAATGTTTCCTGTTTTATATATTCCCTTGTAGTTAAAACAGGTTTAAAATCCTGTCATGTCCACAGCAGGTGTAACTATATTTACTAATTTAAGGAACGACTATAAATACTTTTACCATTATTTGATACATTTCTTTTTAATTTTAATTTTATTTTATTAGTTTAAATTAGGAACAAGCTTGCTTCAGATGTCAATCCCGTCTCCCTCTCCCTCTCCTCTGCCCCAACACCCCACCTGCCCCTAACCATCCCCTCTTCACTCCCCAAGACCTGCTTTATGATACATAGTAGTGACCGTGCTTTATCAGAGCTGTTTTTAATGATGTTGTTCAGAATGGTTTCCTTCCAGATGATGATTGAGAAGCTAACTAAAAAAAAATGGTGCCAGGTACCACAAGGGTAACAGAACTGTGCTTTTTTTTGATACATTTCTTGACAACACTTATGTCATTAAAAATAACTCCAAAATCCAGAAACAATAACAACAACAAAAGCAAATCACAACTGAATTTTTCCTTCAATGTTGTACCCTTTGCTTCCTTTTTTATTTATATAGTATTCTTTCTGCAACCTATAAAACAAACAAAAAAAACAAAGCAACAACAACAAAGACACCACAAAACTTTTATATTGTAAGTAAATTTTGTCATAAATTTTGTTATGATATAATGATGACTAATACATAATACAATTCCAATTTTATAATTTTATTATACTAATATTTTGTTGACAAATCTTTTCACTCTTTCCATGATTTTGATTAATGTATACAATATTTATGTGTTATTTGGAATTTTTACACTTAGATACATTATTTCAATACTTTATACAATAGTTCTTTTATAGCTTTAGTTTAAGAAAAAAAGTGATGAAATAGAATGAGGACACATGTTCCTGATACATGTAATAGTTTTTTCCCAGTGTAAATGAGAAGATAGCCTTTTTTCCTTACATAAAATCTAAATGAGAGCAACTCATAATCATAATTCATTTAAAGTACATAATCAGATAGCATAATTATTTAAATAAAATACATTCTATTCAAATGTCTTCTGTGATAATAATTTACCATGAATTCTTAAACTTGTGATTTTGAAATGGAAAGTATTTTTATCATTTAACAAGGAAGTATTTACAGGTTTCACACTGAGAAATATAGAGAAAACAGGCATTGAAGGGATATTTATTCTCTGTGTCTGAATTTTCCTAAAACAGAGTCAACATGAATAATAAAATGAGATGCATGACCATGCAGAATATGACAGATAAATTCTTTTTTTCTAATATATGTTATTGGTTGTATCATGTAGATTCAACCTTCATCACCATATATAATCTTAATTATTACCCCAAAGGCTATATTTTCATATGCATTTAAATTTTAATTTTATAATAATTTTTATATATGATCTTTCAGGAATACAGCTAAAATACAGAAATCCATTCTGAGAACTCAAATCTGAATCAATCTTTGCAGATTTGGAATAAACATATACAAGAAAGAAATCAACCTGAAAGCAGTGCATCTAATAATATATGGTGTTTACAAAGGGCTACAACTATTAGTTATTTCCATAATTAACAAATCAATGAATGGAAAACTCAGAAATGTCTATGGTAGCTAGTCTACACTGAACACTGTTATTTTTCTTAAAAAAAAATCATAGGAGGAAGCTCCCACCCCACAAAACTATCAAACTTTATCCAAATATATTAATTGAATCCTCCAAGTCTCAAGAATGTTTCTAGTATTATAAAGCTATTCATCCTTCATGAGGATAAAATTACAATATCTGCTTTTCAATTGGACATTGAAGGTCATGTAAAGAAAAGAAAAATATGATCCAACAAAGAGAAAACAAATCGGACCCAAGCTGACATATATTGTAATAGTGAAAGAAAGTAAAAAAAAAAAATCTATTGATCTTTTTCTGTGAACTTAAAATATTAAGTAAAGAAATAGAAGTTGCAAACTGAGCTGCTCATCAAGAAAAATATAAGATTCAGTTATAATTCAGATAAAGGTAAATTGCCCATTGAGAAAAAATATTACTGAACTTAAAGGTACTCCAATAATGACTATCAAGAGTTAAGGAGAGACCATGTTTTAAATAAAGCCAGTCATTAAATAATAGGATGATTTAAAGTTTATTTCTGTATTCAGTTAGAATTATGGCAGTAGAAGAAAAGGATAAAGAGAAAGAAAATGTCATTGAATAAGTGTAGATATTGCTAATTTGATGAAAACTTAACCATATAAGAAAAAAGAAACTCAAGAAATATAAATAATAAGCATGAAGAAAAAGTCAAGGAATTCATAATCAATGCATGGAAATGGAGAACTAAATGAAAATGTTCAAAAAAAGAAAATATCCAAACAGCCATTTTGAAGAAGAGGTTAAAAGAGAACACGGTGAGATTTTCTAGTCACTCACTTTTGTAACCCTGTTTTTTAAAAAAAAAACAAAAACAGTAATTTAAATAAATTTCCACATGTGCATGACCATTAAGTCTCTGCAATCATCTATGCACTGCATTACTTCCTGGGGATATTTCATGTGACTGTAATAAAACAATAGTTTCTCAGTTTCGTGTAATTGGGTTTCCAAGTACCTGAACGAAAACTATGCAAAACTTGCCAACTTTCTTTACTCTTTACTGATAATATTTTCCACAAAGAAAGAAGGAATTCAGAGTTAGATGCTGAGAACATTTTTACAGGGGAGTTTATATTACTGTAAGTATATGAGTAAAACTGTAACATATAATCACCAAATGTAAGTTTCAGGTATGTCAGTGAAAAGTTTTACAAACACTAAATTTTGGAACATATAAAACCTCTAATTGGAAAATTATCAAAATTAAAGAAACAAGTAATATATCCAATGACTTAGAGTTAATATTGCCATGATGAAGCACCATGACCAAAACATATTGTAAAAAATAGGATTTATTTGGCTTATATGTCTAGGTTATAGTCCATCAGTGTAGGTAGTCAATACAGGAACTAAAGCAAGGCAGGAACCTGGAGGGAGGAGCTGATGCAGAGGCCACTGGGTAGTGCTGCTTACTGGTTTGTGTCTCATGGCTTACTCAGACTTCTTTCATTTTTTCTTTTTTTATTACTTTTTATTTGAATAAGAACTATTATTTTATATGTCACTCCCTGCTCCCTCTCCTCCCCCTCTTCCCCTGCCCCACCCAAAACTAACACCCTTACTATTTCATAGCCTATCTGCTCCCCAAGGATGTGAGGCCTTCCATACTGGGTCTTAGAGTCATTCATATCCCTTGGGATAGGGCCTAGGCTCACATCCTTGTGTCTAGGCTCAGGGAGTAACTGTCCATGTGGGATGGGCTACCAAAGTCCATTCCTATGCTAGGGATGAATACTAGACCACTACAAGGGGCCCATAGATTTCCAAGGTCTCCTAACTGACACCCACATTCAGGGGGTCTGGAGCAGTCCCAAACTATTTTCCCAGCTATCAGTCTGGGGACCTAGAGCTCTCCCTTGTTCAGGTCAGCTGTTTCTGTGGGATACAACAACCTGGTCTGGACCCCTTGGCTCATCACTCCTCCCTCTCTGCAACTGGATTCCAGTCCAGTTCAGTGTTTAGCTTTGGGAGTCTGCTTCTACTTCCACCAGCTGCTGGATGAAGGATTTAGGATAGCATATAAATTAGTCATCAATCTCATTTTCAGGGGAGGGCATTGAAGGTAGCCTCTCCTCTTGCATAGACTGTTATTTGGTGTCATCTTTGTAGATCTCCAGACATTTCCCTATTGCCTGATTTCCCTTAAACCTATAATGTTTCCTTCAATTTATAGTACCTCTTATCTTGCTCTCTTCTGTGCTTCCCCCAACTCAATCTCTCCTCTGTGAACAATTGTGTTGGGATTTTGATGGAGATTGCACTCAATTTGGAGATTGTTTCTGGCAAGATTGCCATTTTTGCTCTGTTGATCCTACCTATCCAAGAAGATCCTTCCATTTTCTGGTATCTTCTTTAAATTCTTTCTTTGAAGACTCAAAATTCTTATGATACAGGTCTTTCACTTTTTTGGTTAGCATTGCTCCAAGGTATTTTATGTGGTTTGTGGCAATTGTAAAGGGTGATGTTTCTCTGATTTCATTCTCAGAACATTTATCATCCATATATAGTAGGGCTACAGATTTTTTTGAGTTTATCTTGTATCCTGCCACTTTGCTGAAGGTGTTTATCAGCTGTAGGACCTCTCTGGTAGAGTTTTTTGTGTCACTTATGTAGACTATCATATCATATGCAAACAGTGAAAGCTTGACTTCTTCCTTTCAAATTTGTATCCTTGATCTCCTTTTGTTGTTTTATTACTGTAGCTAGAACTTTAAGGACAATATTGAAGACATATGGAGAGAGTGGACAGCCTTGCTGGGTCATAACTTGTGTTAAATCCTTTGTCTCTTTGTTAAGTTTCTGTCTGGTGGTCCTGTCCAGTGGTGAGAGTGGGGTGTTGAAGTCTCCCACTATAACTATGTGAGGTCTTATTTGTGATCTGAGTTTTAATAATCTTTCTTTTATGAATGTTTGTGCCTTTGTGTTTGGGGCATAGATGTTTAGAATTCTGACTTATTGCTGATTGATTTTTCCTTGATGAATATGAAATGACCTTCTTCATCTCTTTTGATTGATTTTAGTTTGAAGTCTAATTTGTTAGATTCTAGGATAGCTACCCCAGTGTCCTCCAATCCCTGTATCTGAAGTATACAGTGTCTTGGGCAATATGATTAGAGTTTCATAGTGTATATTGTTATATGTTCATTAACCATTTATCTATCAGTTGAAGGTCATTCAGTTGTTTCCATTCCTAGGTCTTAGTAACTGTTCTATTTCTGTGAACAGACAAAAAAACAAGGCAATACTTATGAAGGAAATAATTTAGTTGAGAATGTTACAGTTTCAGAGGGTTAGTCCATTGACTTTGTGGTAGGAAGCTGTCAGCATTAGCCGAGAGCTTTACATCTTGATATCCTGACATCTGGCAAAGAGAAAGACACTGAACCTAGCATGGGCTTTTTAAAATGCAGATTCACTTCCAGTGTCATGCTTCCTCTAATAAGGACATACCTCCTGATCCATTTGAGCCATGGGAGCTAGTCACAATCGAACTTATGATACACTCCCTGGCACACATAGGTTTTTAGCAATATAGTTATGCAAAATGTTTTTAGTCCTACTTTAACAGCACTGAGAGTTTTTCAGTCTCAACACTGTTTACAATTCCAATGTCCTATATGTCTTCTGAGACTCAGAACAACCTCTTTGTTTTTTATTTAAACTAAAACAATCTTATTTTACATACCAATTCTAGTTCCCTCTCCCTCATTTCATTCTCCCCCTCTCCCCAACATCTCTCCATCCTACCTCCCATGGGGGATCATCAAAGTCTGTCATATCATTTGGGGCAGAATGGAGGCCCTCCCCTGTATCTAAGCTGAGGGAGTATCTTAACTATAACTGTGCAGATATATTATTTATGGCTCCGCAAAGCAACTAGAGATCAAAATGCCATACTAGCTAGCCATAGATTCCAGGAGGTGGTGGTACACACCTTTAATCCGAGTACTATGGAGACTGAGGCCAACAGATCTCTTTTAGTTCAAGGCCACACAGAGCTACATGAAACTTATATAGTATAAAACAGAAACAGCTCACACGAAGGTGATCTCAGCACTTTGATTCACACACCTTTAATACCAGCACCAGGGAGATGGATATAGAAGTGATATGACTTGTCAGAGAGAAATATAAAGTTTGAGAAGAAATGACCTCAGGCAATTGAGTCTGAGACTTGGTGGAGAGCAGTGCAGTCTGCATATCGCCTCTGAGGATTCTTGGAGAGCATATTGCCTCTGAGGATCACACTCTGAGGATTCATGGAGACGGGATCACCAAATTCAATCTGAGGTAACCGTAAGAGCTAGTGGCTCACTGCTTTGCATCTCTAATCTTCAACTGGAACACCAATAGCTGTCTCTGGGTTTTTATTAATTGTGTTACAGTAACCATATGCTGATAAAAATAAAAAAGCAAATTATGCCCTTTCTAACACTGCTGCAGAATATATATTATCAATCCAAAAGGAAGGAAAGTGCAACATGAGTTCTAATAAGTCTTAATAATAAAACCTGGAGTTGGATATTAGGGAGAGAAAGCTGAAAGATCAGTGAAGCAGAGCAACCAGATACTAGTGCTCTTTCCACTCTGAACTCCTCAGACTGAAAAGAGACTGAGTTCTTGTCTCCTTAAACCTATATTCCTCTCCTACCCAGCCATCTCACTTCCTGCTTGTCTGTACAGACCTCGAGACATCCTTGGTTAGCTAATGGCTAGCTCTAACCTTTGATCTTCAGGCCAGCTTTATTTGTTAGAGTATAAACAAGGAATCACAATATTTCCCCTTTTTGTCTAGAAACAATGTAGTTTATAAATAAGAAAACTATATACAGTAAGTACAATAACTATATATAATATATACAGACAACGAATAAATCATCAATGTCTAGTCTATTAACAATTGACAAATTGAGAAAAATAATCCATATATATCTTATCATGGTAAGTCCAAAAGTTTGTACCTAATTCAATTTCTATTTTAACTTGCATTACCAAAACTGTATTTTTATGTTTTTCAACCATTATACTTTAAATTTGTTTAGTGAATTTATTTTCTGATTTTGCTAACATGGAAAAGTATAACTGTAAATTTTCAACTCCTTCCGAGTCCCAAGAAGGAAATAATATTACCCGAGGAAGCAGGAGATGTAATAAAATACCTTCCAAATCATGTGAAAATTACATAAAAAGCTGGCTCCCTGGAAAGTCAACCAAACTTCCTCTGTAACATTGGCACAGCCATATTTGGCCTACAGTCCAAACATATCTGCCAGACTTTTTTATGAAGCAGTATATTCTGAAGGGCCATCAACCCTTGTCTTGTCCAAGTTCAGCAGTCCTTTTTTGTGTCCTGCTCATTAAATTTGGCCAACATACTGTCAGCAGTCAAGGCAAGAGCACTTTCTTGCACAGTGGAAAACTTTACCTATAAAGAAAGTAAACTCCATGTGGAGTGTTTTTCAATGCCCATAATCTCTCACGTAGATAGGTGCCTCCAGAAGATAGGTCTCATTGTCATAAAAAAGAAAAGAACCTATGTTATTAAATTTTTTAATGCAATATTCTGTAGATCTCCGATGTGTTGGAAGATGATCCATCCAATAAAATATCTGTTTGACCTTGAAACCATAGCTAATATGACTATGAGTTCAATTGTAAATGGTGACTAATTACTAGCCTGCATTTCCTTATCATCCTAAATAGTAACAATAACTTTCAAGGGCAAAATATGTGCATTGTATTGTTAACAGAGTTTCATAGGTACAACAATTTGAAGAAGATTTGAAATAACAAAGATAATATCAGCTTTGCATCAATACACAAAATTCCAAGGCAATGTAAAAATATTTAAAACTAGTAGTTGATTATTCATTTAAAAGTAGATTCAATAGCTGGGTGGTGGTGGCACACAGCTTTAATCCCAGCACTTGGAGGCAGGAGAGGCAGGAGAGGCAGGAGAGGCAGGAGAGGCAGGAGAGGAGAGGCAGGAGAGGCAGGAGAGAGGCAGGAGAGGCAGGAGAGGCAGGCAGGAGAGGAGGCAGGAGAGGGAGGCAGGAGGAGAGGCAGGAGAGGCAGGAGGAGAGGCAGGAAGAGGCAGGAGGAGCAGGAGGAGAGGCAGGAGAGGCAGGAGGAGGGCAGGAGAGGGGCAGGAGGAGGGGCAGGAGGAGGGGCAGGAGGAGGAGGCAGGAGGAGGGGCAGGAGGAGGGCAGGAGGAGGAGGAGGCAGGAGCAGGAGGAGAGGCAGGAGAGGCAGGAGGCAGAGGGATATCTGTGACTTCGAGGACAGCCTGGTATACAAGAGTTAGTTCCAGGTCAGCGTCCAAAGCCACAGAGAAACCCTGTCTCGAAAAACCAAAAAAAGGAGATTCAATAATCTACCTTTTTATCCTATTTCTGTAGCCCCATTTTTTTCTTTTTAGAATAGATTCAATAATCTACCCTGATATCTTATCCTATTTGTATCTTCCATTTTTTTTTCAAAACAAGAACTCTGAATCTAATATTTGTTCAACTTTTTCCTCACCATTACCAATAACAACTTTTAACCAACCCTCCTAAACAATGACAAATACCCATAACCAATTAAACGACCAAAAACCACACACCCAAATTCTTGGTAATGTGGGCATCCTATTCTTAAATTTATTTCTGGGTATATGGGCATGACAGAATCTTTAGGCGAGGTAGCTGTATCATTTCTTGTGTGTAGCATCTGCATTATGGGAAAGTACAGCGTTTGTCTAAAGTCCTGGCTAGACTGTTCTGTAAGGCTGTGTCATCTCAGCTAGCCACCATGAAACTGTCCTGAGAAATGTGTGGATCAAAGGTGATATTTCAGTAATGTTTTTCAACTTAGTGGTGTTATCATAGTGGTAGTGGAATCACTGTTGTGGGGCCCCATCATCCTTTTGGAGATTTCAAAGGTCACTGTTAGCCATGCTCATGGTTCACTGCAGAAAACTTAAACATTTTATATGTATTTTTTTTACTGATAATGTCTTGTAACTAAATAAATAATAATGTCAACTCTGTTTCATCTATTATAAATTCACCTGTTTCAATATGCAAAACAACTCTTTGTCCACAGTGTGAATCAGAAACTAATGTAGAGAGTTTCTTTAAAATCCATGAATACCATGAGAATAGCATATAATTTTGGTTTTGGGACAGAATCATAATAGTTTTGAGCAACTTTACTTAAATTTTCTGATATATAACCTTTTTTTTCCTGATTTGTTTGCATCACTATAGAAGTTAGGGTCTCTAGATATTGTTATTCTCCTTACAATGAGAGGAAGGACCCTGTTAGTTCTCTTTATAAATTGAATTCTCTTGATTTTGGTTTATTTGCTGTTAATATCTGACAAAAGATTATTGAAATCTCTTTTCCAAGTTTTAGTTTCTTCTTATAATTTGTGAATTTCATCATTAATAAAAGGTGCTATATTTTCTGTGGGGTCCATTACTACTAATTGATGAAGTCACAATTTTCCATTTGGAAGCAAGTCAGAGACATTTTCCAGGAAAGTTTGAATTTTTTAACTCGTTTTACATGATGAAAAATATCCATTATATGTTAATGTTAATCTCTGCCATCTGCATTAATATTCCCGTAGCAGAATGAATAAACAAAATGCAATCAAGTTTTAGACGCTGTCCTGGAACTAGTTCCCCGAAGTCTGTCATATCATCCTGGGCATGGCCTAGGCCCTCCCCCATGTACCCAGGCTGAGAGAGAATTCCTCCATGTGGGATGGGCTCTCAAAGTCCCTTCATACACCCAGGATAAATATTGATCCACTACCAGGGGCCCCATAGAGTGACAAGGCCTCCTCATTGACATCCACATTCAGGGGTCTAGATCAGTCCCATGCTGGCCTCCCAGACTTCATTCTGGGGTCCATGTGCTCCCCCCTGTTCAGGTCAGCAGTTTCTGTGGGTTTCATCAGCCTGGTCCTGACCCCTTTCTTCTTCATTCCTCCCACTCTGCAACTGGGTTCCAGAATTTAGTTCAGTGTATAGCTGTGGGTGTCTGCCTCTGCTTCCATCAGCCACCGGATGAAGGCTCTATGATGGCATATAAGGCAGTCATCAGTCTCATTATAGGGGAAGGACATTTAGGGTAGACTCTCCACCATTGCCTCAATTGTCAGTTGGTGTCATTCTTGTAGATCTCTGGAAATTTCCCTAGTGCCAGATCTCTCCTTGGACATATGATGGCTCCCTCTGTCATAGTATCTCTCATCCTGCTCTTCTCTATTCTTCTTCCAACTCAACCTTTCTGCTCCCCCATTTCCTCCTCACCCATTCTCTTCTCCTTCTCTCATTCTACCATCTCCCTCTCCCCTACCCTCATGCTCCCAATAAGCTCATAATATCCTGTCCCCTCCCCTTCTGGGGGTCCTTGCATTTTTCTCTTAGACTCCTTTTTGTTTCCTAGTTCCTTTGGTGAAGTGGATTCTGGGCTGGTAATCCTTTGCTCTATGTCTAAAATTCATATATGAGTGAATACATACCATGTTTGTCTTTTGTTGACTGGGTTACCTCATTCAGGATAGTTCCATCTATTTGCCTGTGAATTTCAAGATTCCATTGCATCCTGTAAATTCTTTTCAGCCAAAGCTAATATTCTCTCAGCTTCAGCTAATAATTCTCTTGGACAATTTAGGTTCTTGTCACCATTTAAGCTTTTGAACAAATTAGTTCATTTTTTTCTATTCCAATAGTGGGCCTTAGATAGAAAATGTCTCACAGCAATCTTTGAAAGTCATTAAGTGTCAGCAAGTAATCTCTCCTAATTTTCACCTTTAGGGGTATAATTTTCTGTAGACTTATTTTATCTTAAATAATCAACAGAATCTCTTCTTTGTACTTTTCCAGGAGAAATTTAAAATTCTCAACAAGGTAAAATTTTCTTTACTTCTTCAAACATTCTTTCTAATGTATCTGCATTTGAATCAGATAGCAATACATTGTCCATGTAATGTTAAACTACTGCTTAAGGAAATTGTTTAAATATCATTTCCAACAGCTGGCAAAAATATTGGCACAGTTTGGGGCTATTTAGCATTCTCTCTGGGAGAAACTCCCATTGATATCTCTTAACAGGTTGGGAATTATAAATAGGCACTGTGAAGGCAATATTTTCTGTCTTTTTCTTGTAAAGGTATAGTGAAGAAACAATCTTTTAAATCAATAACTATAAGAGGTCATCATTTAGGTAATAAAGAAGGCAAAGGAACTCCAGATTGTAGAGAGCCCTTTGGTTGAATCACCTTATTAACAGCTCTTAGATCTATAACCATTCTCCATTTTCCAGATTTCTTTTTAATAATGAACACAGAAGAATTCCAGTGACTGGTTAATTTCAATATATGCTGAGCATTTAGTTGTTTCTGTACAAGCTCTTCTAAAGCCTGAAGTTTCAATGCTGCTGAAGCCCATTGCAAAACTCATACAGTTTTGTCTGTCAGCCATTTAAGTATAGGGTTGTTGGTGCCTTTGAAAGATTAGCAGCACTATTAGGCATTTACCCAATGATGCTCATTCATACAATAAGGACATCTGTTAAACTATGTTCATAGCAGCATCCTTTGTAATAGCCAGAACCTGGAGGCAATCTAGATGCCCCTTACCTGAAGAATGGATGGAAAAATGTGGTACATTTACACAATGGAGTACTACTCAGTGGAAATAAACAATGGAATCTTGAAATTCGAAGGCTAATGGGTAGAACTAGAAGAAACTATCCTGAGTGGGGTAACCCAGTCACAGAAAGACAAATATCATATGTGCTCACTCATATATGGATATTAGACATAGATCAAATGATTAATAGCCTACCATCCTGCAATCCACACCTCGAGAGAAGCTAGGAAACAAAGAAGACCCTAAGAGAGACATACATGGTTCCCTAGAGAAGGGGAAAATGATAAGAGCTCCTGAGCAAATTGGGAGCACAAGGAGATGTAGGGTGGGAGGGAGAAGAAAGAGGAAGGGAGAAAAAGAGTAGAGGGAGGAGAACACAAGGGATCAAGAAGATTGAGTCAGGGGAGGAATAGAGGAGAGAAAACAAAGATACCTTAATAGAGGGAGACATTATATGTTCAAAGAGAATTCTGCCACTAGGGAAAGGTTCAGAGCTCCGCAAGGATGACATCAACTAAGAACCTAAACAATAGTGGAGAGGTTACCTTAAATGCCCTTCCCCTAAAATGAAAATGAGGACTACCTTAAATGACATCCTGGAGCCTGCATCCAGTAGCTGATGGAAGCAGAAGCAGTGATCCAGAGCTAAGTGCTGAGCCCAACTCCTGGAATCCAGTTGTAGAGAGGGGGGAGTGATAAACAAACAGGTCAAGACAATGGTGGGGAAACCCACAGAAACAGCTGACCTGAACAAGTGGGAGCTCACAGACCCCAGTCTGACAGCTGGAGAACTAACATAGGACCAGAACCAGGACCCCTGAACATGAGTGTCAGGTAGGAGTCCTGGGCAGTCTATGGGGTGCCTGGCAGTGGAACCAGTATTTATTGCTTGTGCAGAAATGGACTTCAGGAACCCATTCCCCATGGAGGGATACTTGCTTTGCCTAGTTACATGTGGGAGGTCCTAGGCCCTGCTGCAAATGACTAGACAGTCTTTGGTGATCCCTCATGGAAGGCCTCATCTTACTTGCAGAGTGGATGGGGGATGGGATGGGGGAGTGGAGTGTTTTTGAGGGGCATGGGAGGATGGGAGGGAGAAGGAAGTGGGATTGATATGCAAAAGATTGTTTCTAATTTAAATTCTACACACACACACACACACACACACACACACACCGAAAGATTAACAGCTCTTTTGCCCCGTTTTTGTACAACCTGAATGATCCATGGCTGTTATTTTTAGTACTCTCTGAGTCAATAATAATTGAAGAAGTTATAAATCTGAATTAGAATAGAGAAGAAAAGGGAAGAGTTGAAGTGGTGGGAGGAGGGGTGGACATTATGAAAATCTATTACTAATGTACAAAATTATCAAAAGTAGAAGTAAAAATATTCAGTTTTGTAGTGGTGCTTTGCATATTCATTGTGTTTCATACATTTCAAATTATTCATATCAGTTTGATCTTGAACAGAGGTGACATTGTTTTCTTTAAAATCTATTCCCCTACATTCCTTCCCTTGCAAATTACTAGCAGTACTGCTCAAAGAGCTCTAAGTTAGTGACAGGAGCATATTCGAATAACATTTACTCTATAATAAAAGTAGTTCTTCACTGATGCTTTCTGATTTCCTCACAGAAAATTTCCATCAAAAATCTACCTTCTTTTTCATCTTTTCCAAAGGTAGAATTATCTAGTCTAATGGAGCAAATGGACTAGTTCTGTAAGCACTCAGAAGAAAATCTTCCTTTGACATTTAGGTTATCACTTTCAATCTTTGTTTCTGCTTCAGTGTAGTCCAGCCACGGGAAAATAATAGTTCCTGAAACACTGTTCATATACACAGGGTCAAAAACATATTCAGAAAACCAGAAGACTATTGTTTTAAAATTTAAATGCCACAGAATGAATTACAACAGTGTATTACTAAGATGGAATGTAGACAAAAACTTCTACAAGTCTTATAGTAGGAATAAAGTTAAGACAGAGTAGAAACAGAAAATGTCACTTTCCTTGAAACACAGACCAGAAATTGAACTGTTACCTGTACTCAAGGACAAAGTCAGGGTGATACTAGGGCTTATCGAAATTTTGCTGCTGGTGCTTACAGTTTCTGGAGTCACAGATGGATGAAAATTCCACGATTCAGTCTATCAGGTACTTGACTTCTAGAAGCATCCAGGACACCCTTCCTGGCCCCTGACTCAGACTGCTCTCAAGCATTGTCTGTTGCAGCAACTCTGGTACTAGTAGCTGGGCAAAAGAGTCCAGTAAGAATTTCTTTCTAAAGTGAAGTAGTTTTTTTTTTTTTTTTTTTTTTTTTTTTTTTTTTTTTTTTAGCTCTGGATTAGAATTAAAGCCTGCCAAGACAGTGGAACTGTCCTAGAGAACAGACACTGTTTAACAAGTTGTTAGTTGTTATAATGGAAATTTCTTGTACACTGGCTTGGATTTTCCTGTCACTGGGGAGCTGCTAGCCCTAGGGAGCCAGGGATTAAGTTGGAATATGGTTTACTTTTTTCTTTATGTTGCCTTCCTGACTCTTTATGTATTCATAATTTCTGTCACTTCCTTGCTGACTTATGGTTATTTCAATTCTTTTATGTTAATTTACGGAAGTGTATAATAATATTTTCCCTCTGGGTGCAATTGAGTTTTATCCAGACATTCTGATACATAGTAGTTTTAATTTTCATACTCTTGTAGATATATTGAATTTAAGTCTCTTTACTGTCCCTTCACCTGAGCTCTGTAATAGAAATTATAAATTTCCAGTTCAAAGGACAGTTTAAAGCTTTCCCCAATTTCTAGCATTATTGCAGTTTGATCATAAAATAATATTTTATATGTCCCTTATGGAACTCATTAATGTTTCTCTGTTTGACATAATCCCTGGTCAATTTTTATGAATGTCCTAACATGAAATAAAAAGAATGCATGTGTATTTTCTTTGGGACACAAATTCTGGCAAATAACTATAATATTTCCCTTGTCAGGCTTTTGGATTTTGTGATCATACTTGGTTCTTGTCAAGAAAATAAAAGTAGTAGTATGATTACACTGAGTTACCAAATTTTTCCCTTGTCTACTTTAGGATTATGCACTCATACATTTTTCCTTAAAAGTCTAGAATTCCTATCATGGCCCCAAATGTAAGGGAAGTAAAGATTTTGGGGCCTATGAGTAGAATATTTAAATACACATATATCATTTGACTTGTGCTCTTGTACTATTGTCTTACTATGAGAAGCATATTATCTAGGTGACCATTTGCTTTTTGTACTAAATACTAAAATAAGGAAAAAATGGGATAGATATGCATCCAAATTGGTCCAGGGCCAACATGGTCTTCCTAAGTTTCCAAGTTTCTATTGACATTGTTTTGAATATTACTTTCAACTGTAAATGTGTATTTTATGAGTAAATTCCAGAGGAAATCCAATGGTGAGCATTGTGCTCATTCCTCATATTATAACCCTAAGCATGACTTCCTCTTTGAATACACAAAACTTGTCCTGGTTTCTGCTATCCCAGCCTATAATCCACAACCCCAGAGAAGCTAGAAACCACTTCCATAAATAGATGGAAGCAAATGCAGAAATCCACAACTAAACAGTGGGCCAAGTTCCTTGAGTACACCTGAAGTGGTGGAGAAGTGAGAATATGATCGAAGAAGTCAAGACCATGATGAGTACAACCTTTCAAGGAAAAAATCAGGAAGGATCATACCTAGATTAGCAATGGCAATGGTTGCACAGTGTTATTAGACTTGGGGAAAAGAGAACCTGAACATGGAGAATATTACAGATCAGGCTACTTTTCTACCCAAGGAGCCAAACTCAGAGGCATCAGTTCATTTGGTAGAGCCAACCAGTTATTATGAAATATGGGATTGCATATAAACATTGCAATAAATTATATCAGAAATTGAGCAGAAGTCATCAGATTATAATCTCAGGCTTTCAATCCAGAATGAATTTACAAATCAAGTATTCACAGGATAGAAATTTAAAGTAAATATAAGGATCATTGTAGTAAACAGAAACATTATTTTATACAAAATTCATGAAGAACCAACTGTTACTGAGAAAGACAATGGCAAATGGTGTTTTCATTGGAATTGAACCACAAGGAAATGAATAAAGGGTAAGAGTGAATTATATACAAATCACGAAGCCACTTTTACTCTTTTGCACAAACTCTAGAATCTATGGAAAATGTGAAGGAAACATTTGAATTGTATTGTGCTGTGGAATAGTCCTTCCTTACAGTGAGAATATGTACTACTAACAGTTGTCAATAAAAAGCTGATAGGCTAGTTGCCAGACAGGAAGTGTAGGTAGGACAGCCAGATATAGAATACTCTGGAAGGAAGAATGGCAGATTCAGGAGTGATACCGGTCAGCTACCAAGGGAGCAGAATGTATAATGTGTAGAAAAGGAGGTACTAATCACTTAGATACTTGGTAGAGGGTAAATAAAAAATGGGTCAATTAAAAAATGTGGTATAGGTCTAAACAGAATTCTCAACAGAACAATATCACATGGCAGAAAGACACTTAGGGGAATGTAAACATCCTTAGTCATGAGGAAAATGCAAATTAAAACCACTTTGAGATTCCATCTTACACCAATCAGAATGGCTAAGATAAAAAAAACAATGACAGCTTGTACAGTAAAGGATATGCAATAAGGGGAATACTCTTCCATTGCTGGAAGCCACTGTGGAAATCAGTGTCATAGTTTCTCAGAAAATTATGAATCAACATACCTCAAGACCCTGCAATACCACTGTTGGGCATATACCCGGAGGCTACACATTCAGGTCACAAGGACATTTACACAACTATATTCTTAGCAACATTATTAGTAATAGCCTGATCTTGGAAACAGCTTAGATGCCTCTCAACTGAAAAATGGATAAAGAAAATGTGGCTTATTACAGAGTGGAGTACTACTCAGTGGTAAGAAACAGTTTACCTACAAATGGACAGAAGTAGAAATAAACATCCAGAGTGAGGTAACCCAAAACCAGAAAACAAATATAGTATGTACTCACTCATAAGTGGATATCAGACATAAAGCAAAAGATACCCAGCCTATAATCCACAACCCCAGAGAAGCTAGAAACCTCTTTCAGAAACAGATAGAAGCAGATGCAGAAATCCACAACTAAACAATGGTCCAAGTTCCTTGAGTATACCTGAAGTGATGGAGAAGTGACAATACGATCCAAGAAGTCAAGACCATGATGGGGAAACCAACAGAATTAGTTGACCTGAGCTAGTGAGAGATCACTGACTCAGGTCTGACAAATGAGGAACCTGCATAAGCCTGAACTGGACTCCCGTATTGTAGGTGACAATGGTGTGACTGGGACAATGTATGAGGCCACTGGCAGTGGGTCAAAGATCAAATACTAATGCACATACTGACTTAGTGGAGCTCATTCTATATGGAGAGATACCTTGCTCAGCATAGACACAGGGGTATGTGGGGGTTGGAGAGGTGCCTTGGTCCTGCCTCAATGAGATGATGGGACAGACTTAGTAGACTTCCTAGGGGAGGCTTTACCCTTTCCAAGGAGCATATGGGAGGTGGAGGGGGCAAGGAGGGGAAGTGTGAAGAGAGGAATGGGGGTACTTGGATTGGAATGTTAAATGTAAATTAGTAAAATTTTTAATATGGGTAAATTTAAGTATAAGAGTTAGGTGGAAATAATCTTGGCCTATTGGCCAAGCATTTATAAGTAATGTTAAGCCTCTGAGTGGTTATTTGGGAACTGGTTTGCAGGAGAGAAATGTACAACTACATGATTTATGAATTTCCATTAGAGGTTAAATTCAGATTCGCATAAAACTGGTTCAAGAGTTAATTCTTTTCAAATTAATGTTTTGGAAAAATCACTGGCTGTACACAATAAAAATTTGTGTTAAAATAATTGAGATGGGAAATTATCTTAATCTTATCAGAGCATATAAAATATTCTTAACAGCATAAGTAAGAGTTACATCAACTCCAACGTATTTTTAAATAAAAAGTAATAAAAATGTATTTGCTGAATTGAATCTGTCCCAATAAATTGACACTGATAAAACTTAGAAGAAAATGAAATACCAGAAGTATATATTTCATATATTAATAAATCTGTAGCCTAGTCAAATTTATTTTATATTTACAAAAATATCAAACTCATAAAAGCATATAATGTATTGTAGTACATGTCATTATGATCTGAAAGTATTGTGTTAAGTACTATGTTCAGTTTGCAACACTGTGATATTACTAATTTGTCTATATTAATCATATTGAATTTTATAAGTAGAATGTATCTAAAGTAAAAAGTTCTCTAATGATAGTCATTTCATATTTTACACCCCCCATTGATACTTTTTCTCTTTGGTTTTTCAATAGCTGCCCTCTCATTGTAGTTTTGCACAGGGTTCTTTATATTATCTACCTTGTCCTGCCTAGAACAGTCAAACTCAGCTGCATCCTGAAGCATAGTGCTTTTGCCTCATGTGTATCTGTGACCAGAAAAAAATATAGAAACAACTTTGAATTTACTATTGCTTTGAATGCACTGTTGCAGACATTACTGAGATACTACAGATACTTTAAAGCATCTTCTATTGAGTTTGCTAATAATTTTCCTGGGGTCTCCTACAGTTTGTGCTATGAAACCATCGTTACTTTATTTATTGCATTCTGTCCCAGAGTGTATTTGTTATGGTATTATGATTACAAATATTATTTTTTTTACTACTGAGTATACCATTGCTATCTCTTTAATTTTAGCATTTCTATCACTTTGTCTATTCAGCTATATAGTATCTTTTTCTGTTCTTTTTTTTTTCGGGTTTTTTTTTGTTGTTTTTTTGTTTTGTTTTGTTTTATGAGACAGGGTTTCCCTATGGCTTTGGAGACTGTCCTGGAACTAGCTCTTGTAGACTAGACTGGTCTCGAACTCACAGAGATCTGCTTGCCTCTGCCTCCCAAGTGCTGGGATTAAAGGTGTGTGCCGCCAATGCCCGGCTCTTTTTGTTTTCTTTAAGAACCGTTTTCTTTCATGGAACTCATTATACTGCTCCTACCTCAGCTTCCTAAGTGCTAGTATTATAGGCATGAGCTGCCATGACCAACTCCAACTCATTGCTTCATTATATGTATATTGTCTCTAATATTTTTATTTGTGCTTTGTGATTCCTTTCATCATTTTCTGTATTTTTTATTCAAAAAGGCATGTACACACACACACACACACACACACACACACACACACACACACACACACACACACACACACACACACACACACACATATATATATATATATATATATTATATATATATATATATTCTGTTACTTTCATAGACAGTTTATCATGTCATTTGGTTACTGACATGTTAGCCTTATTTGAAACTATCCACCTAGGAAAAATCTGTAAAGTTACTGTTTACCCAACTTCCCTTTTCTTTTCCATTGACTCAATATCTTCATTTTTCATTCTCCAGCCATATAATATAAACACCCTGTTCTTCTACAGTTATTAAGTGTATATGCCCATTTTTGATTACTATCCTGAAATTCCCAAGAAAAGATATTTTATATAATGTTTATGTGGAAGAAAATGTAAGTCTATGGAGACACATTGACAGAAGTTATTTCTAGATTTCTCTGCTAAGTAAGTACCACGGTATTAAAGTGCATCATATAGTGAGACAGATTCCTAGCTCAGCTCTCTCCTCATAAGCCTATAGTGTTATTTGATTGATACCTCTAACTTAGAAGTTCATTCTATCTTAACTGATTCAAAAAGGCCCACCTTTAAATACCACATATACATTAAATTTCTATCCTACTAATATGGATTAAACACCATGAGTTTTGATAACTAGAGCATCTGCTATTTAACATGTCGAACTAACATAAAATCTTCACGTGATATTTTTAAATTTCCATGGTCATTTTTGTTTTGTTGAACATAACTGTATTCATATTTTAAAGTAGAATTAAAATTTCTGGCTTCTTTGTCTTTCACCTTGTTCCTTGTGTTGCTGGCAATTTTTGTGCGTTGCTATAATGGTTGGATTTATATGTCATCTTGACTGGGTTAAGTAGTACTTGGCTTATAAAACATTATTTCTATATGTACATAAGGATGTATATGGAACACTGTGCTAATATGATTCATTTTAAATAATGCAGAAAGGCATCAAAGAATATGTTAAGGGCATAAGAAGAACAAATGTCAAAAATGTCATTTCTTTCTTATTCCACCATACAGTTTGGGTATCCATTTTTTGTACTCTTGAACTTTGGAAGCCCCAAACCTTAATATCTTTAGACATTCTTATTTATGATATAGCAGCACATTCTCTCCAAATCTTCTAACCTCCTTTTCATGTCTTTGAATGTGGTCTGAATTTTCTCATGAGCTTTCCAATTGTCTCCCTTGCAAGCCACGTATCACAGGACTTCAGAGATTACATGAGCTCATAACCCAATCCCCACAATAAGTATCTTGTATATTTCTATACTGACCATATGTACTTTGTTTCTCCAAAGAAAACTAATTTTTCTGTCTCATTGAAATATCTCTCTTGTAACCAGTTGCAAATATTTAATAGCATTTCTTGTATTGAATTTTGCCTTGCCCTTTTTATTTATGTCTTCATTATAACTTGTTTATATTTGAAAGGAGCTGGTTTCCAAAGCAGAACATATTTATAGGTACCAGGTTTTATGATATCATGGTATTTTAGGAAGGTCCAATTTTTCCAAAAATGATACACATATTAGAATTTTTGAAGAAAATTTGAGCACAGTATGATTTCAGTTCTTGCATGTGTAAAACTATTTCTGCATGGATCTATCACTGAAAACATGCTGACCCATTAAAAATCTTTGTTTTATATTTTTCATATGTTGCTTTACACAATTGTTTTACTGTTGATTTTGTTTTCTATTACTACATCAATTTATGTCTGATGAAAATATTATGTTTTCTTTGACTTCCTTGGGTTTTCTAATTTGGTGGAATTTGGATGGATGTTGTACTTATTATTTGTTTACATTTATAACTGTAAACATTTTGGACTTGGTCATTCTAATTTTTCACTGATTTAAATGCATAGTCATTATTTTAATCTGTGTAATGCATATTATTAGAGTACTTTTCGTGCAAGAATTTCAACTAAGTAGTATTGCCTACTTTTGCATGCCTTCAGCATCCGCTAATTTTCATCCATTCATCTGAATTCTGACATTGCTATTGCTTAATCTACAGGTTTTAGAATATATAACCTTATTCCAAGATCTCCTTGTTGCTTTGGGAACCCTACACTTCCACAGCTAAATCCAAAGAAAGCTTCTTTTCATAAGATTTAATTATGTATTTTTATGTATATCTGTGTACCTATGTCCTTGCGTCATGCATGTGCTTGCAGTACCACAGAGGCCAGAAGAGGCTGAAAAATCTTCTGGAATTGGAGTTACAGATATCTGAGAAGCACAATAACTTTTCAATTTCTCTGAAGTTGTTCTTACTGGAGCAGTCACCCTTGTTTTGAATTTCTACATGCATTTTCCCTGACTCCATCATTGGTAACAATTTAATATACTTTTAAAAAAATCACTCTTTTATGTTTGTTTCCAGGAATGATTATTTGGTATTGGATAATCAATTGGAGTACCTTTCCCTGGAAAAGACTCTTCCTCCCACTTCATTGTATGTATAACAATGAAAAGAAATAAAGAGGTCATATATTTCAAAGATAACAAGATGGGCATATGAGATTGCTGGGAGACAGGAAAAGAAAGAAGGAAATGATATAATTATACTATAATCACAAAAACTAAAGAAATGATTTAAAATTATTCTTTGAGAAATGATATATATATATATATATATTTTATACACACACACACACACACACACACACACACACACACACACACACATACATATATATATATATATATATATAATATATATATATATTATATATAGTATTTAGACCAGATACCACTACTGCTCTCCCTAATTCCTTGAGGATCATGTCTATAACCACCCCATCCTCCTCCAAATTGCATGTGCTATTTTTTTATTTTTATTTTTTACAAATGCAATTTTACTAATTCCCTGAGAATTTTATGAAATATAAATAATTTTGAGAACATCCCTTCCTTCAATAACTTACCCAATTTCAATTCCCTACTGCCATACCCAGTTAAAATTTATGTGTGCATGTGTGTGTGTGTGTGTGTGTGTGTGTGTGTGTGTGTGTGTGTGTCACTTATAAAATAGTTTTTGATACAAAGTTTTAAAATATCTTTAGTGTTAATTATGTCTTCCATAACATCAGTGGAGTTTTGGAGGACTAGTTGACAATAAGGAATGAAATTGGTTATGGAATATAGATTGTCCAGAATAAGAATGATGCAAGGAAAAATAAAATAAGTATTGATTTTATAAAAGTTTAGAAAATGTAGAAGTAACAATCTCATGGATTTTACAGCATACTGATCATAGTTAGGGGATAATATTGAGCTAGTAACCTAACATGTACTCACTATGTATTGACAGGCTTATAGCTATAGAATGAAAAAATGTGGACATTAGGAAAATACTGCATTTGCTACAAAGGAAGAAAATTGTATTTTGGGTTGAATTATTTTATTGGTCTAAGAAAAAAGTTACTTCTTGAAACTCACTATACTGTTTTATTGTATGTTCAAAAAGGCAGTAAGTATAGGGACTATCTATGAATATATCACATTATAATTTTTTGGCTGTCTTGTGAGGGATGATTCAACATGCCTTGACCATGTGGCTCAGAGTTCCTCCTCTTGCAAAGTTCAGCACTCATCCTGAACTACTGCAGTCTTCCTCCTTCCCCCAATACTGACTCTTTTGGTTTTCCCTAAATTACTAATTAATTCACTTTCCTTACAAAATTCATTATTTCCATATGTTTTATAATGTATTATCTCACTCTTGCTAATGCAATACTGGTAGTGTTTAAAGGATTATTTTATTGTTAACAAAAAGAAATACAAACTGTATATAGTATAAATATTTATGTAGTATAAAGTATAATATATACTTAGAATTTTAAATGCTATTTGTTTAAATATTCCATATATCTTGCATATTTTTCTTTAAAAGATATTAAAAAATTCAGGAGTTTTGAAAAGAATGTATTTAGCTAAAAGGAACCAACCGGGCTCCAATTGCAAAAGAAAACATAGTTATTGCACAGAATACAGTAATAAAGTCACCTTCCATTTCTGGAGAAATCTTGAAATATCATATTTTCTTTTGCAAATGGTGTCCATAGAGAATTCTATGCTAAAGTAGCTGTGGCATACACTTTTTTAGTTTAAAGCTTGGGGAATGAGAGACTAAAACATTTTATGTTGATGAACATCAGGTGTCAGACCTTGGCACAAGCGCTACTGGTTTCAAATAATAAGCTTGTGAACTAATATAGGGCCATTATGGCAGAGCAGCAACCTAGACCTCTTGTCATTTATGATAAGGACATCAATATTACTCATTGTCAGCCTTCATTAAGTTCAGATCTTACATGCTTCTATCCCTAAGGTTGTGTTTCATTGATGTTTTTCTTAGCAAACAACACAAGGACACAGGGATTCAAGCTCAAGTCAAATTGTCATTTGATCTTTTTTTTTCTCCATGAGGCACTTACTACAAAGGAATATAAATGATTTTCAGCAGTTTTCAGTTCTATGAACATCATGGATATGCAAATAAATTACATAATTTAAATATTGTTAATGTGAGGATAAATAATACAATATAAAATATATATGCTTCATATCTTTCTATATTCATTTTAATGATTGAAAAGTTGCACAGTTGGAAAACATGGTAAATCACAGGTGTATGTTTTGTATTATAGATTTCCTTTGGTTTTTATTAATCTATTAAATTCAATCAAAACAAAGTTATTGTACTACTCATGTTAGTGAACTTTTTATCATTGCATGCTTGCTTGTAATGAAAAAAACATCAACTTATCTTTTTATCAAATTGGCATTTTGAACATCTGTGTGCATGAGATCAGCACATGATCTAACAAAGAGAGATTTTTCTGCCCTAACAACTTTAAAAGTACAGATTCAGACACTTCTTCAAGAAGCTGCCATGGGACCACATACAATGGACCCAGATATTGTGTGCTATGGGCAGCTCAAACATTTTTAAAAGGTTCACACCAAAATGAAGGTGAACAAAGGACAAAAGGAAGAAACAAAGTAAGCAAGGTTATATTTAGGGAAACACATCTTAAATGCTGAATCAATTTAGGACAATTTCTTAGCAAAATTCAAACCTATTACTCTTGTCAGACAGAAAACCCTTTCTTGCATACATAAAGAGACAGGTGTTATATGTGCCCCATGCATGGATCCTCATTAAAGATGTACAACAGGTTTGAGAATAATACTTCAATGGTCCAGGTTCTGATGTAAAATATTCATTAGATTAATGAATGATTAGAAACCTTTCTGTTCTCCTCATGCAGAATATGGAGAAAAGATGGAGTAAAAGATGCTGAAGAGGGAATAATATTAATAATTCAATATACAGAGATTGTACAGAAATGATGTGTGGTTTTAACTTAGTTCTGCTTTCCTTCATCCATTTATTTTTACAGCAGCAATATAATATAATAATAAGAGAATAGTTCAATTTCAACTCAAGATTCAGGTTCCACTCTTTTCTGATTATATGAGATGACCCCTTATTTACAAGAAGCAATTATTTTTAAATTTACAGATTTCTATGGAGTTGTTAACAGTAATACATATGCATTTTCAATAGATGTGTCATTCATGAGAGGCCAATGCTACTCCAAGAAGACTGAGATTATTAAACTAAATCTCACTGTCAATTGTGTAATATTTCCCTGTGAATTATTATTCAGGAAGACCTTGGAGACATCTTTAAAAAACATTACTGTCATTGCTCTTGTTCCCTCACCAGAACGAGATGGTAAGTCCTTTTTTGCTGAAGATACCACTCACTTTAGTTGCAGGACATTGCGACGTCCTCCTTGAACTGATCATGAAATGCTTTCTTTGCTATCTAGCTTCCGTGATATCAAAAGATGCTGTGAAGTTTGCTGAGAAAACATAGGTGTCAATGGTCTTACCTAGCACTGCTGGATCCTACTTGCCATAACACTGATCTGTTGGTAGGGCGTGCCTACTGATTTAATAGCGGTATGAAGGTTATGGTAATAATGAAATGCTTTATGATTGGCTATGAGTCATACTCCATGAGAGATATTACATGCCTATCAATGCAAACCTGGACAAATGACATAATTGGAGTGATCAGAGGGCTATGTCAATGATTCTCAACTTGTGGGTCATGACCTCCTTGGGGGTTCAATGACCGTTTCACAGGAGTTGCCTAAGGCCATCTTGCAATCAGATGTTTACAAAATGATTCATAACAGTTGCAAAATTACATTTATGGAGTAAGAGAAAATAATTTTATAGTTGGTGGTCACTACAACATATGAAACTTCATTAAAGTGTCATAGCATTGGGAAGGTTGAGTACCACTGCCTTATGTGGAAATTCAACAGTACTGTTTTGCTCAGTAGTCACATTGTCAAATGATTTTCTAAAAACTTATATTTATGCATATGCACTTTGTTGCTTTCAATTTTTGTCATAAAATCCACTTATTTCAGTGGGTAGTAGTTCATTCAGAGGCACATAAAAGGATAATATGCCAAAGATAAAGAGCACTGAGTGCTCAGTTGTAGGTGGGCCATATGTATCAGCCTACCACCAACCAATGCCCAGAGAACTTCCTGAAAGACAAGAGAGAAAGAATGCAAGTGCTTGAAAATAGGGAGGGGAAAAATGTTGACTTCTGGAGCTATCATGACTATTGCATGCAAAAACTCAGTAGCGGGTTTAGTTATTTGCACAACATCAAACCAATCAAAGTTTACCATGCATAAGGGAGGGACTTTGATGGCCCCACACATATTGGAGAAGGTATTGAGAGTTGATGGATAATGAGGTAAGTTGAATCATTATCCTTTCATGATGAGGGTCCTGGTAGGTTGCCCGTGCCCTAGTGGATGGTTCCAGAGTATTTTGTATATGGGAATTATTAATTGAACTCTTGGGATTATTAATAACAAAAATAGGACATGAACCTGGTATTCAGATGGGATAGAGGATATTATAGGGTAGCTAGAGAAAAGTAGTAGTGTATGGACATGATCAATGTATACTGTGTAGATGGACAAAACTTTTGAATGGCTAAACTATTAGAAATGAAAGTGTAAAATGAATTCACAATAGTTTTATTTGAAATCTGGTTGCTTTCTCAATCCTAATCCCAGCAATCTCAGATCACTTTTGCAAACATTATGCCTCAAAGAATTTTCAGAGCTAATGAAACATGACTGAAAATTTAAGGAGTTTCCTAAAAAGTTCTCTTGCTTAAAAACAAAATTACATATTTTATCATAAAACATAATCTTAACAACATTCTATATTCCTTCTCAAGGTATTTAGAAATACCAAAAACATTATTGTTTTACATGACAATCCCATTTCCCTTCTCCCACCTGTCCTCCCCTACCCGCCCCCCCAACTAAAACCTTATCTGTCACATATCTTTTCCGATCCCCCTGGATGGTGAGGCCTTCCATAGGGTGTCATCAGAGTCTTTCATTTCCTTTGGGGTAGGGCCTAGGCCCACCCCCGTGTGTCTTGGCTCAGGGTGTATTCCTCTATATGGACTGGGCTCCCAAAGTCCACACCTATGCTAGGGATAAATACTGGGCTTCTACAGGAGGTCCCATAGATTTCTGAGATTTCCTCACAGAAACCCATGTTCCTTGGGTCTGGATCAGTCCCATGCTGGTATTCTAGCTATCAGACTGGGGAGCAAGAGTTCCCTGATGTTCAGGTCAGCTGTTTCTGTGTGTTTCACCAGCATGGTCTGGACCTCTGTGCTCTTCACTGGTCTTTCTCTGCATCTTGGTTCCAGTTCAGATCGGTGATTATTTATGGGTGTCTGCTTCTACTTCCACCAGCTGCTGTATGAAGACATATGAGTCAGTCATCAATCTCATAATCAGGGGAGGGCATTTAAGTTAGCCTCTCCTCCGTTGCTGAGATAGTTAGCCGGTGTCATCTTTGTAGATCTCCAGATATTTCCCTAGTGCCTGATTTCTCTGTGAACCAAAAATGTCTCCCTCTATTATGATATCTCCATTCTTGTTATCATCTATTCTTCCCCTGACTCATATTTTCTGCTCCCTCATGTCCTCAGCATCCCTCTTCCTGTCCCCTTCTCATTCTCTTAGCTCCCTCCCCCCTCTTCCCGTGATCCCAATTTGCTCAGCAGATCTTGAACATCTCCCCTTCTCCAGGGGACCATGTATGTCTCTCTTAGGGACCTCCTTGTTTATTAGCTTCTTTGGCAGTGTGGATTATAGGCTGGTAATCGTTACTCTATGTCTAAAATCCACTTATGAGTGAGTACATACCATGTTTGTCTTTTTTGCGATTGGGTTACTTAGCTCAGAATGGCTTCTTCTATGTCCATCCATTTTCAACATTTCTAAAACAATATAAGCTTTATGCTGATCCTCAGTAATATAACTACTATTAAATATATTTGCATCTCTAGCTTTAGAGAATCAGTTGCCCTTTTCTGGCTTCCTTAGGTACTACACAAATGTACATGCAAACAAAACACCTTATGTAAAATAAAAATTAAAAAAAATAAAAACAAAATAAATAAATAAAAATTAAAATATCCTTCAAAATGTTACTGTGAAAATTTAAGAAGATAAATATACAATCTTTTTTACAACAGTGGTACACTAATTATGCTTCCAATCTTTTCTCTTTTTTTAAATAAATAAATCTACATTAAAATGTTGGGACATGAGGTATACAACATGATTAGAGTGAATTTTAAATGGTGAAAAAGTTTTCTATAAGAAGCATTCCTTTATAAACTCTGAGTTCACATCATGTGAATTATTATTGCTGCCTATGAATAAAAGTGACTTGGCCTATCTCTGACTTCTTATTTAGAAATTACCAGTATAAGTTAATCTAACTGCCTTCACTATTAATGCTCAGCAGTATTTTTACAAGCTGTATAAAAGCATAGTTATTAGCAACTTAAGCTCTTACCCTTCTTAAACCTTAGTAATGTTGGCAAATAAATATATTTATTACATTTCTGTAGTCTATAAAATATAGGACAATATGTATAAACTATATGGCAGTAGTCTCATCGTAAAGAAAATATTAAATTACTATTAATTACCATTGCCAAAATTCAAATTGGTATAAACCTAGAAATAAACAATGATTATATAATATATGGTAAGCATTTGAAGATCTTAGGTATTTTCATAAATGCTTAAGTTTTTAGGCATTGTAGGTCATAATGATGGCATTTTACAGATAAAAAAAGACATAAGGAAGTCAGCATTAGCCTACAGAATTAAAACTAAAAACACAAGGATAACCAAGATCACCATGAAAACTACATGCTATTTTATCTTGTCCTTGTTCGATTGAAAGACCCCAGAAGAGGTACTTTCATAGAAGGAGACCCGTACCCAGGAATCAGCGAGACCATGAACTTGGATGTAAACAGCAAGAGGCTTTATTGGATACACGGGTACCTGGGGCGACTTAGCTTCTGTGAGGCCAAGCGCCCCGAGCCAAGGGACAGGGGTCCTTATATAGCAAAAAGCACAGTACAGAAACAAAAAGCATAGTTACAGGGATTCTATTGGACAATTTAAATGAGGTACAGAGTTATTTCAAGTCAGCATTTTCTCAAGGTCTGGTAATCAGGCAAAGCTGCCTTGGCTCTATCTTATCTTGGGTACACAGTGGCTACAACAGACCCAGTTCCCCCCTCCACGTCCAGATGGCTGACCTTGGGACTGAGCGTTCCCCATCGGGCGGGGGGCGCGGGGGCGGGGGCCCCGGGCCGGCCTGCCTGGCGCTCGCCCTCTGTCCGCCTCGCGCGCTCCTTGCTCGACCCCAGCCCTGGGGCGCGGTGCCAGGCGGGCAGGCCGGGGGCGCGGGCCCCACCGGGGTGGACTAGCTTGGGAGGGTGCCGGCGGCCGGGCGTGTGGGTGCGCGCGCGCGTGCGCAGTGTCACCGAGTGTGCGAGAGAGAGAGAGAGAGAGAGAGAGAGAGAGAGAGAGAGAGAGAGAGAGAGAGAGAAAGCTAAGGGGCGGGGTCTTTCACGATAACATTCAACAGCATGCTAAACTGAGATTGGTTCAGTAGGTTAAAGACAAGAGTAATATAACAGAAGAGAATTTTTCCTACACAGGGAACAAACATGCCAGGCAAACAGCTTAAGTGAGTTTTACTAGAAAGGGGAGAGTAAAGAGACAGGGAGACAGAGAAGACAGAAAAGAAGAGGAAGACAGGCAAAGTCCTGTCTGCCCCAGGGGAACAGCAAGAAAAGAGAGTGAGAAAGAGAGTGTAAGTGGGCCAAGGTCTTTCTTTCTAATACTCATGGAACTCTGGGCTGAGCAGAGTAGGTGCCTGAGTGTATTCTGGCAGGCTCTAGGAGCAGGCCAGCATAATGCCTGATTCCTCACATAGATTCCATAATCTACCCTTATATCATATCATATCTATATCACCTTTTGTAATAGCAACTTATAATTGTAAGAACCCCCTTGAAGCTCAGGACTCCAGAATCTTTTCCCAGGACTGAGGCCACCCCAATCACCATGAGGAAGAGGAAACTTGATGCAAACAGCAAAAGGCTTTAATGAAAGGTGGACGTTTGTACAAATGGCCTCTCTCAGCATGCAGGCTTGACAGCAACCCCATCCCCCAGGCACGGGCGTTTTTAAAGGCAAAAACCACAAGCTTAGGGAGGGGTGTGACCAGAGTCATGGGTTCCTAGGAGGCCCTTTGTCTTGAGGAGAGGGCTGGGAACCAGATGGACTCCTGAGCCACCAGTTGTAAAACCTGCAGACCTCAGGATATGCTTATCTTGCTTGAGCAAATGGTAGCTATCTCTTTGTTTCACAGGGACCCTTAATTGTTAATGATTGACAAATTGGCCAGTGGGGCAATCTGTTTCCTTCATGAGCCCCTCGGGGAGGTTGGCCATCTGGGAATTTTTGGTACCCAGTTATCTTATGGCCTTGTAAGGGAGTAATTGCTGGTGGCTGGTAAATTCCAGGCACTAAGTCATAGTAGTGTAGCCTTGGTCAGTTTCTGGGCTATATTTCTTTGCTAATTTTTAACTCTTTCAATAATCAATCCCCCCAAACTATGACAAATAGTCATGACCCAATGAATGACCAAACCCAAGCCAACCCTTCTGGGAATCGTGGGGTCATATTCTTAAAGTTACTTCCTGTTGTCTGGGGGACAGCACTTTATGGGTCCTGAAAAGAAAAAAAAATGGGTTAATTGTCAAGTCATATCATTTGCTGTCCAGTCTCTTTGTAATGGAAAGTGAAGGGCTTGTTCCAAGTCCTGGCTGGAGTAGTCTGGAAGGCTGGATCACCTCAGTCAGCTATCCAACTTGAAATTGTTCTGAGCAGTGTCTTAGAGGCTGGATAATATCAGCTGGCCACCTTGAAATTTTTCTGAGTAGTTTGTAATCCGAAACTGATGTTTAGTTGGCGCTGTTCTGCTTGATGGTGTTATCACAGTCCAGGTGGAATTATCATCTGTTGGGTTCCATCTTCTTTTTGGAGACTTCAGTGATGGTGTTAGAACAGATTACTTCTTTTCTTGGTAATTTTTTCTTCTTTGGATGCTTATTTGTCAAAAAAAATATTTAAATTCTTCAAAATGGTGGTTGTTATTTTCCTGAAAACAGAAACAAAACCCTCCTCAAGCCTAATTTTGGGGAGGTTCTTAATCTAACCATTAACAATGTTGATTTATGGTTTCTCCTGGAGTTTTTGTTTTATCTTGTAAAACTCTTCTATCATCTGGAGCCATATAGTTTTTACAACAGGTATTAGGTTTCTTAATTGCTCTGGGAAGGATCTTCCAAGCTGACCAGAAAGGAGTGAGCCTGATTTGCCTCAGAGAAACCCCTCAAGGCATTTTCTGAAGGCAAAGGATTACCTCAAATGCCTTTTGTTTACCTACATTCTTTTGTCCAAGGCTTGCCTTTGCCACACCTTCCACATAATCCAGAAGGAAGGAGAATTCTGTTTGGGTTATGTTTATAAAAATCATTGTTTCTAGGGTCACCCTCTTTACAATCCTTTTTAAAGTGACTTTGTTTGCCACAATTAAAACATTTGACATTTCAATATTTCTCCAAACCTCTTGAAATCATCTCTACTATGTTTCAATATTAATTGTATTTCAGATCAATTCCTCCGAAGATGCTGACCAAAGAAATTGAAGGCCTAATTCTTCTTTTACATTGAGAGTTCACGTTTTCAAAAGCCAGAATTTCAAATTTTATTTTTCTAGCTTCAGAATTTGTTATCATTTTATTTACTGCTGATGCAAATCTTCATGAGAAATCTGTGATGGCTTCCTTTGGGCCCTGAATAACTTAACAAATGATTCAATTTTCTTTCCTACTTCTCCAATTCTGTTCCAAGCATTCAAAACTGCTGTAGGGCATAAATCCAGGAGGTGACATTGCCTTTCTAAAGTAGCATAATCTCTCCCAGAAGTTGATTTTGGGAGATTCCCATACCTACAGATTTAGCCAATTGTTCAATAGCCTCTTCTCTGTTCCAGGTAATCCATTGTAATTGTGATCCAGGCTCTAAAACTGCTTTAAACAAATCTATTCAGTCCACAGGGATAACTATGTTACACACTGATCGTGAGTTTAACATCTGCTTCACAAATGGTGAACTCATGCCATAGAAGACTACCACTTCCTTGGATTTCCCTAAATCCACCATTGTCACAGGTGTCCATCTGGCTCTTACAGAACCTCTATCATTTGGCACTTCCTGTAAAGTTAAGGATGGTTTCTTAAGATCTTAAACTGTTCCTCTTTAACCTTATCCTCTGTCTGGGTTTGAATATCTCTATTATCGTCTTTCATCACTTTTTCTAAGGCCTGCATCTTGGCACTCATATGAACCAACTTTTTTAGAGATGAACCAAGAATTTTCAAACTGACAAAAAAGATTATCAAAATGATATTTAACAGTATGTCAATCCTGGTTAAGTTGCTCATTTCTTCATTTAATTGTTCCATTTTAAAATCATGCATTGCATAATTATACAGAGACTTCTCTCCAGGTAACAGTGTTTCTCATTTTTTAATGTCAGGAAAAAAACTTTCTTTTTTAACTTATTCCTTCCTTTAAGAATCCCCAATTGTGTTATCAAATCTGCCAATGATGACAATTCAGAAGGCATTGAAGTGTGAAGATGACTGTAGAAGTGTAGAAGCCAGAGTGGGTTTCAAGGCAGCCACCTAGTCTGGCAGCAGTCAGAAATGGGGATTCAGGAGGTCCACAGAAAGCCCACAACCCACTGGGAGAAAAAGAAGCCAAAGAGGCAGCTGCTTGCAAGGGGGAATGTGTGAAAGCTGCTAACTCCTGTGGCCATTGGAGCCCAAAGGCCTGCAGAGTTTGCTGCAGAGAGGCTGCAACAGAAAAATCCTAGACCTGGTCAGAGACTTGGGAGAAAATAAAAGAAAACCTAGCAGGCTGGGCAGGGACTTCATGGGGAGACTCACATGCAGAACTGGCCTGTGCCTTGTGGATTCAAAGCACCAGTCAAGCAGCTTTAGCAAAGCAGCCAACCAGTTCTTCCCTCTGCCAATGCTCAGACCAAAGGTGTTGATCTACTGAACCTCAGATAGCATCTCCAGATTGCTCTGTTCTCCACCAAGTCTCAGAAATCCTAGACTGCTCTCTGAGACTGCACTGAACTCCTTATATACTCTCTAGTGCTGGAATTAAAGGTGCGAACTCTTTTAGACTGATTCATTCTTATGTAGTCCAGGGTGGTCCTGAACTCACAGAGACCCATCTGCCTCTCCCTCCTGAGTCCTGGATTAAAGGTGTGTGCCACCACAGCACAGCTTCTATATCTAACTAGTGTTACTGGCTTTGCATTTTGATGCCAGGCAAGCTGTATTAAATCATAAACAACATATCACCACATTATATCCCTATATATTGCTACCTCAATCACAGTTTTACAGATTCAGTTTGAATCCATCAACAGATGTGTGAACAAATAGCATACAGTAAAATGTAGTATATGCAGCAGGCATTTATTTGAATATAAAGAATAAGATGGCATTCTTCACAAGGAATGAAAGAAAATAAGAGAGACTCATAAAAGTGAAAGGGAATAGAAGGAGGCAGGGAGATACAAAAGTAAACATGAAAGATTGATGTGATTAGATGTACATTACATACATTTGAACAAATATTATACTAAAACTCATTACTTTATGAAATTCATCTGTCCTGATTGAAAATGTGGAGGAGAAAGTGTGAGAGCATGTTAACCAATGAGAAATCTCCTCTTAGTATAGTGGCACAACAATGAACACATTTTCTGTTCACAAAATACTGACAAAATTTCTATCATATAATGAAACCTTTTGCCAGAGAAGTACAGAATATTAGTCTAGAGACAAACAGATTTCCACACTGATAAAATATCAAATAATACCTATTCCAAAAATAGCAAAAAGGACTGTTCATACTGGAACAAAGCTATGAGCTGTTACAGATTCCAGAGACTACTCAAAACACTAAATATTTATCAAAAGCATTAAAGGAAAGAATTGTGCTATAACAGGATGGCATTATAAGATCTATTTGTTAGCAGAAAACATAAAACTAACTATATGAACATCTTGATTTCAATCCCTATAACATACAGTAAAGAACAGTATTTAAGTGCCGGGCATTGACGGCGCACGCCTTTAATCCTAGCACTCGGGAGGCAGAGGCAGAGGATCTCTGTGAGTTCGAGACTAGCCTGGTCTACAAGGACAGCCACCAAAGTCACAGGAAAACCCTGTCTCAAAAAACCAAAAATAAATAAATAAATAAATAAAGAAAGAATAAAAAAATAAAAGAACAGTATTTAAAATAAATGATACTGTAATCTCCCAACACTAGAATAGCAGGGTCAAAAAAAAAAAAAACCTGCTCTGAAGGACAATGGTGGCACACGCCTTTAATCCCAGCACTCAGGAGGCAGATGCAGGGGGATCTCTGCGAGTTTGAGACCAGCTGATCTACAGAGCAAGTTTCAGGATAGGCTCCAAAGCTACACAGAGGAACCCTCTTTGGAAAAAAAGAAAAGACCCACTTCTTAAACTGTCACATCTGGTGTGATCTTAATATCAATGCTCTTGAAATGAAATAGGGTTTTGAGCACAAGGGAATCAAAAAATAAATATATACACATTAGTAGGAAAACAAAAACAAAACAAAACAGAAAAGAAAGCTTTTTGAGTGAAATGACATTTAAAATGTGCTTTCAAAAACTTAATTAAATATTCATAATTTCAGTTAAAGAAGATATTTTCCAGTCCTAGTTCAAGGAAAAAACAGGGCAAAGTGTATGAGGACATTATTTTTAATGGAAAATGTGAACCATTCTTAGTGATTACATTTACTACACAGTTTATTACTAAAACAATGTCAAAATATGTAGATATACAAAATTAAGTTAAAGAACTTTTAAAAGTCTCAGCTAGTAGAATATTTTAAATCTTTTATTATTTGTACATTAACCATATTTTCATCAGTTAAGGATGATATTGAAGATTAGGAACTAAATTAAGATTCCACTGACATGACACCAAGGGGTATACATGCTCTATCTAATTAAAGGATGAAAGGTTAAGCACACCAGAGACTACTCTAAAAGCTTTGGCTAAGTGGTCATTAAATTACCTCCCTGGAGTCTGTTCTTCTGTGAAACAGGTATTTAATATAATGCCTTTCCCCAAATTCTTCTGCTTGGTTGACCATATAGTAACATTTTCATGTATTATTATTATTATATGAATATGGAATTCATGCTTATTCATATTTCAACTCACCCACTACAGGAGATGAGTAACAGAAATAGTTATATCTCATCTCACTCTATTAAGAGATTATTTGACAGTAGCCAGGGGCAAAGCTGAAAAGTGTTGCAGAAATTGTGAAATATCCTAGTCTTCATTGATAAAGAATTAGACACAACTACCCAAAAGTTATTCTCTTCCTTTCTAAAGTATTTATTATTCTTTCTTTTTCTAAAGAATTTGTGTATTCATATATACTTTGTTAAGAATTAACATGAACTATTAATCAGGTACCCACATGAATATCAATATAGAACACTGGAAAAACCTATGTTACAATTCTGAGTTACTTTCACCAGGAAAAAAAAAACAAAAGTAAATATATACACTGCCTTGCTATTTCTGAAATAGTAAGTTAATCTTGAATATCAGCTTATATATCTTATATCTGTTTTAGACAAGAACATGAGCATTTCAATAACACACATTACAATACAAAATTTGCCTCCATGACATGGTATGTGACTCTCACTGACCTACTCAGAATTGAAAGTATATGACTGTTAATGCATGTAAAGCAAGTACAGAGTACATAATTCAGTCTGTATACCTAGTAATGAGAAATGTTACTTTCACTATTCTTGTATTATATGCAACAAATAACAAGTACTTCATCAAATAGATTGTTTAGAATATTTGTGTGACATTAACTTCCTTATTGTATCTCCAGCATTTTAGAAAATCTAAAGGCAGTGAAAGATCTTTGTATTATTTTCAGAATAGAAAGTGATAGATTAAAAAATTATTGCCACAGGGGCTGAATCCCATTTGAATTGGATATTTGAAATGATTAAAATTAAGTCATTTCTGTTATTGTTAGAAGTAAAATAAATCATTTGGAGTACTGTCTTCTCTTTTAAAAGGCATCCATATATAATGTATCTTACCGTTTTCTTTTCAAATGGTTTATTCTAGTTTTTTGCCCTTTGGTATGAATTTTCTCACTTTTAGACAACAGAATATATTATACTGCATTTGAATTTTAAACAGCATTAAGGACCTGAAATAAAACATGTAGTACTTAGAATACTTCCCAGAAGTTTTGGAAATAACCTGAGTATCAGTTTGTTTGACAGATGTTAACATTCACCATAGAATAAAACTTAAATAGTCCTTTGGCCTACTTATAATATCAATGTTAATGAAATGAACTCTTTTACAATTTGCTTAAAATGTTTGTTCTTATTCAATCCAACTTTCTTATCTATATAAACATTGATTTTCATAAATTAATATACATGCTCTTTCAAAACAAACTGTAATAAATATTGACATGATCATTGTGCTATAATAGAAAACCACATGTATCTTTTTAAGGGGTATCAAGTGTTTATTAAGATATAAAAGGGGGTTTAGCTGTGGGTGTCTGTATCTCCTTCCACCAGCTGCTGGATGAAGGCTATACAATGGCATATGAGCTACTCATCAATCTCATTATCAGAAGAAGGCATTTAAGGTAGCCTCTCCTCTGTTGTTTATATTGTTAGTTGTTGTCACCTTTGTAGCTCTCCAGACATTTCCCTAGTGTGTGATTTCTCTTTAAACATATAATGTCTCCCTCTAATATATCATCTCTTATCTTGCTCTCTTCTGTTCTTCCCCTGACTCAAACTTCATGCCCCAACATGTCCTCCCTGATGAGCATAGGGGTCCATACCAGGTTGATGAAACCCACAGAAACAGCTGACTTGAATAAGGGAGAGATCTTGGTCCCCAGACTGATAGCTGGGAAACCAGCATGGGACTGATCCAGATCCCATGGATGTGGGTGTCAGTGAAGAGACCTTGGAAATGTATGGGTCCCCTTGTAGTGGATCAGTACTTATCCCTAGCATAGGAATGGATTCTGGGATTCCATCCCACATGGAGGGATACTCCCTGAGCCTAGATACAAGGGGGTTGGCCTAGGCCCTATCCCAAAAGATATGACAGACTTGAAGACCCCTTATGGAAGGCCTCACACTCCCTGGGGAACAGAAAGAGTATGGGTTAGGTAGGGTATTAGTTGGGGGGGGGCAAGGGAGGAGGGGAGGGAGAGGGACCTGGGATTAACATGTAAAATAAACTTCTTTCTAATTAAAATGTAAAAAAATTCAAAAAAAGATATAAAATGTGGATACACTCATGAATACAGGAAATGGTAAATCCAGTTGCAGAGTACTTGGGAAGGTGGGGACCAATAATACACTGCTACAAGCCACCTGACCCAGTATTTACCACCCAAGAGAGAGCAACATCCTCCATCCTTCCTTATAAGAGATCACATAGGAAGACAGAAAATACCACCTCTTTTGGGCCAGAAATCATAAGGTCAGGGACAAAGTGAATACCCACTACATTTCCCCATTTGTCTAAATAAAAAGTGGTCTAAATACAATAAAATCTATGTACAATAAGAATGATTATCGGGGCTGGAGAGATAGCTCAGAGGTTAAGAGTACTGGCCGCTGTTCCAAAGGTCCTGAGTTCAATTCCCAGTAACCACATGGTGCCTCACAACCATCTGTTATGAGATCTGGTGCCCTCTTCTGGTGTACAGATATACATGGAAGCAGAATGTTATATGCATAATAAATAAACAAAATCTTTACAAAAAAGAATGATTATCAAGTATTGCCCAGGAGAAATAAAGGGTAATAACATAAACAAAAATGGAACTACAAGCAACAAGAACAATGTCAAGTAAGAAATACATACTAAATGTCCACATCATAGGTAAATGGTAAATTACAGATATTACTCCAATAGCCATCCTATCCTGAAGAATCTGAATCCAGTACCTGATATGCCCTTAGTTAATATATAAGAGGATATTAACTGTGACTATTTGGTCTTCAACCCCATAAAAGACCCGGGAAGGAAAATATTATTACCTCAGTAAACAGGAAGTGTAAGCAAGCAACTTCCAAAATAATGCAAGAAGTAATGAAGATACCTGGCTGCCTGGAGAGTCACCCAAAATTTCTCTGCAACATTGGAGCATCTACTTTTTCCTACTGGTCTAGAATATCTGACAGACCATTTTCAGAAGCTAGAAATTTTGAAAAACTGTCCTACCTTGTCTTGACAAGGTTTAGCAGTCACTTTTCCTTATGTCCTCCTTGTCTGGAATAGACAGCATGCTTACTGAAAGCAGCTAAGGCAAGGACAGTTCTTCCTCCAACAGACTATTATGCTAAGAAGATGACAAAATCAATATGTAATGTCTTCAGTGTCCAACATCCTCTCAGGAGTAGATCAGAGCTACTTAGGAGCAATCATGCCTCATATAAAAAGAATTCTAAGTTATTAAAATATTTACATGCTATATTCTCTAGGTCTATGAAGTGTTTGAAGATTAGCTATACATTTGACATTTATTTCTGTATTTCTAGAAAACATAAATAATATGACTGTAAATATGGCAAGCATGGGTGACTATTACCCTATAATTTTTATCAGCCTAAATAGCTTAAAGAATAAGGCTTCACATATAAAATAACCAATCTGCAAACAGATTACAGTATAAGGATAATGACCTCAAATTTGTGACGATATATAAAGTATTTTGATCATAGTTAGAAATGTGTAGTGTAATATGATAACAACATTCTTAATATGTATCAGTACACAAAATATTCCAAACAGAAGTAGAACATACATGCAGCATGACAAGTATAATTTACGTGTATATCAATATATAAAAATATATGTGGTGGACTTTGAGGAGGCCCCGTTGAGGGCCCTACCCTGCCTGGGGAGTGGAGGGTGGATGGGTGGGGTAGGTTGGGGTGGGGTAGGAGAGGTGGGGGTGAGGAGAGGGAGAGAGAGAATGGATTGATATGTGAAACAAGCTTGTTAATAATTTGAACTAATATAAAAATCATAAAAATATTTTAAACAGTATCAGAAACAAATGTAACTTATTCTATGCTATTTCCTTTTTTCTTTTCCAAAAGAGATTCCTGAGACTAAATTTCATGGTTCCACCCACAACCCTGTTACAGTTTATAACCAACCCCCAACAGATGACAATTACCATAACCTGAGAAAATTTAATTATTTTGGAGATTGGGTGTCATTTTCTTAGAAATGCTTCCTTCTATCTAGGAGGAAGTGGTATCCCTGTGGTGTCCAAAACAACAACAACAAAAACAATGGGTAAGTCTGACTAGGAATAACTATAACATTTGTAACCAGTCTCAGAGGGCAAATCTTATCAGAATCTCAGGCTCGAGGTGTAAGATTATGGACCATCTCAGCTAGTCAACTTGGAATTTTCTTAAGCCAAAGCCAACATTTGAGTGGTGTTTATAGGTCCAATGGCATCATAAGGAAACAGGTAGAATCTTTGTTCTAGGACCCCATTTTCCTTCTGGAGACTGCAGAGATTGCTGTTAGGAAAATTTATTTTTCACTATGGAAAACTTAAACATTATTAATATTAAAATGGAAAGTTTAAATTTTAAGATAGGGCAATTCCTCAGGAAAATGGGAATCAGTCTAACACAAGATCCAGCAATTCCATTCTTAGGCATATACTCAAAAGAAGCACATTCATTCAACAAGGACATCTATACAACTATGTTCATAGCAGCATTATTTGTAATAGCCCAAACCAGGAAGCAACCTAGATGCCCTGCAACTGAAGAATGGATAGAGAAATTGTGGTACATTTACACAATGGAGTATTACTCAGCAGAAAAAAAAACAATGGAGTCTTGAAATTCACAGGCAAATGGATGAAACTATAAGAAACCATTCTGAGCAAGGTATCCCAGTCACAGAAAGACAAACAGGGTATGTACTCACCCATATATGGGTTTTAGACATAGAAGAAAAGATTACCAGCCTTCAATCCACACCACCAGAGAAGCTAGGAAACAAGGATGATTCTAAAAGAGATATACAAGGTCCTCTGGAAAAGGGGAAAGGGACAAGAACTCCTGAGCAAATTGGGAGCATGTGTGGTGGGGGCAGGGAGCCAGGAAAAATGAGAAGGGAAGAAGAGGGGGGTGAGTAGGACATGAGGGAGCATGAAGTTTGAGTTGGGGGAAGAATAGAGGAGAGCAAGTTAAGAGATACCATAATACAGGGAGCCATTATAAGTTTAAAGAGAAATCAGGTACTAGGGAAATGTCTGTAGATCTACAGTGATGACACCAACTAACAATATAAGCAACAGAGGAGAGGCTACCTTAAATGCCCTCCCCTGATAATGAGATTGATGACTGACTTATATTCCATCCTAGAGCCTTCACCCAGCAGCTGGTGGAAATGGAAGAAGACACCCACAGCTAAACACTGAAGTGAACTGAAATCCTGTTGCAGAGAAGGAGGAGTAATGAGCAAAGGGGTCAAGACCAGGCTGGTGAAACCCACAGAGACAGCTGACTTGAACAAGGGGGACTTCTTGCCCCCCAGACAGATAGCTGGGAAACCAGCATGGGACTGATATAGACCCCATGAATGTGGGTGTCAGTGAGGAGACCTCAGAAATCTATGGGACCTTTTGTAGTAGATCACTATTTACCTCTAGCATAGGAATAGACTTTGGGAACCCATTTCACCTAGAGTGATACTCCCTGAGCCTAGACACAAGGAGGGGGGAGCTAGGCCCCATCCCAAAGGATATGATAGACACTAATGATCCCCTATGGAAGGCCTCACCCTTCCTGGGGAGTAGAAAGGGTATGTGATAGGTAGCTTGCTAGTTTGGGGAGTGGGGGAGGAGGGGAGGGAGAGGTAACTGGGATTGACATGTAAAATAATGTTGTTTCTAATTTAAATAAAAATGGAGAGAAAGAAAATAATTTTTAAGGTAGACATTTATCCAAAGAAAGGCACTACAGAATCAAAAATAAGTATGGGGAGGACTATAATTTGTGATAGGTAACACAGTTTTGAAAATAATTGTCCTTAGATATTTTTGGGTTTTCTTCTGTCCCACACCAGGTGGCTCTTCTGATATGACAACGAAACTCTTAGTATTTTGTTTTAACAACATGTTCAGATTTCAAGGCAAGAACCATGATGCAACTCCAAAGCCAGCTTTGATTCAGGGCAGAGTGTGTCTACAGGTTTCTGAGAAGAAAAGAGACAAAGACATTAAGGCAGTAAGATTCTAGCCTGTAGAGAGTATTGGTACAATTAAGTCTGATTTTTCCTTTTTTGTAATTTTTTTCCAGATAGCTTTCCCTTCTTGTTTAGACATCTACATGTCTATGGTCTTTTGGTTTCTTGACGATGGGTATTTATATTTTCCTGTAAAGACAAAACAGAACCCTGTCTGACCCTTGTTCGTTGAGTTTTCCTTATAACCTGTAGCATTGTCACACAGGAAGATGAACTACCATTTCTTCTTATCAAGAGGTTTCTTCTGTTCAAATCAAATTTTTATTCATTTTATTGGTATCTATAGCTTTATTTCTCCTGTGGAAACAAAAGCATCACCCTTTCCCCAATGCAGCATGGGTCCTGGGTTTCCATTCTTTGTCACCATATTTTTGAAATACACAGACTGGTTTATCTCAGTCCTTTTTCTATTTTACGGTGTCTCTCCACACCTATTGTTCCTTTCTCGTTATCATTAAGATAATTCAAGGTTAATATGGCAAAGCGCAATCTATCATTGGGGGTTTTAGCTCCCCCTGTCTGTTTATTAAGCATTTCTCTTAAGGTACAATTACATCTTTTAACAACTGAGTGTTCTGCAGGATTGTGTGGTATAATGTAACATGCTTTATATTATAACATGCAAAACCCTGTTTCATTTTACTGGAGACATATGCTGGAGCATTTTCAGTCTTAATTTGTACAGGTATACCCATAATGACCATGACTTCCAATAGGTATGTAATCAAAGAATCAGCCTTTTCAGAACTCAAAGCAGTTGTCCATTGAATTCCAGAAAATGTACTTATAGTAATATTTTGTTTTCCAAATTCTCTAAAATGAAGCACATCCATTAGCTAAATTTCTATTTCTTTGCATACCTTTGTGTTACTTCCTGCAGGAAATAGAGTTTGGTTACAGGAGGAACAAGTAGGACATTTCTTTTCTGATTTCCCTGGTCTGTTTCCAAGTGATGGAATAATCCTTTTTTAAAACCATTGCTGCTAATATGGTGATTTTTATGAAATTCTGATGCCTCCAGCACATTTCCTGCTAATAACTGATAAATTTCATCATTACCTTGTGCTAGAGGACCTGGAAGAACTGTATCGGAACTGATGATTGTGTGTGTGTGTGTGTGTGTGTGTGTGTGTGTGTGTGTGTGTGTGTGTGTGTGTGTGTGCTGATAATTCCTTTTCCTGATTATTTTCTACAATTGTATGAATAGTGAAATTAATTCTGTTTTATCACGAATAAATACAGCAGTTTCCTATGTAAAATCAAGTATTTCTGGTTATTGAGAGTAAGTAGCTATATTGAAAGGTTCTGTAAAATCCATTAGTACCATAAGAATTGCATACAATTCTTATATTTCTAAATAATTATAAGGGCTTTAAGCCACTTTACTTAAATTTCCTGATTTATATCCTGCCTGTCCTGATTTATTTCTGCCAGTATAGAACATAGGGACTCAAGAGATTGGTGTTCTCCATAAAATGTGTGGAAGGACCCAACTGGTTCTTTTTATGAATTTAATTCTTGAGCTCTTGGGATAACTGTTGTTAATCTCTCAAAAAATTACTTCAAGGTCTTTGCCATTATTAATTATCTGTTCATAAAGAGGAAATTTCCGTATTAGTTAAAGATACTATAATTTCTGCTGGGTTCATTCATGTCAATTGATGAAGTATTAAATTTCCTTTTAAAATCAAAGCAGAAATATTTTGTACATATATCTTTAGTTTCTTACTCTGTTTATTTGGTAGATATATCCATTCCAATATATCTTCTGTTTGCATCAAAATCCCTATAGGGGATTGCCTAGAGGATTATGGAAGCAGAATGCAGTTAAGCTATGGATCCACACGCTCCACCTGTGTATTCAGTAATTGCTTTTCCACCAAAGCCTGTTCTTTTTCAGCTTCAACTGATAATTCTCTTGGACTATTTAAGATCTTGTCCCTTTTTAGGGTACTGAACAAATTACTCAGTTCATAAGGTTTTGTCAGAATAGTAGTCTAAAAATTGGAAATGTATCCTAGGAATTTTGAAGGTCATTTAGTGTCTGCAATTGACTCTATTGGAGTCTAATTTTTGTGGATTTATTTTATATCCTAAGTATTTAATAGAATTTTATCTCTGTATTTTTTCCAGAGCAATTTGTAATCCCCAGCAAGGCAAAACTTTCTTTACTTCTTTGATCATTTTTTTCTAAAGTCGCTACCTTTTAAACAACTACTTAGATATCATCCACATAATGGTAAATTATAGATTGTGGAGACTGCATACAAATTATTTGCAAAGGTTTTGCACAAAATATTATTCAGATAATTCATTGTCAGATAAAGAGTCTTCAACAAACAGTGCAGGATCAGCAAGATTTTACAAGCAAAGAATGAGGTTGAACTAGTCAGTGACATTGTGTACAAAAAATCACTATAAATGAATCAAAGCTGTACATGAAACAAAACTGTAAGTCTAAGATAAAAACACAGTAATAAATCATTGTGACCTTCAGTAAGAGAGGGCCCACTTAGTTTGTTACCAAAAATACACAGAAAATATAGATAAATGAAACTTGTATAAAAACAAGAAAAATTTAGTGAAAGAAATTCATGTTTTATACATGTCTTATACATATATATACGACTACATAAATTTCTGAAGGAGATGAAAAAGAATGAAAGTGAATCGTAAAGCTATTTATTGATTACATTTTGGACGATAGAATATTGTTAAAATTCAAACATTCTGAACTAAACAACACATACTTAAAATCCTGGCCAACAACCCAGATGTTTTTATTTAGAAGTTGAATAAACTGAGCCTAAATTTTATGTAAACCCACAAGGTGCAGATTCAGAAAGAAAACATTAAAGTTACTCAAATTTTCTAATTTCAAATATATACTTACATTACGATAATCAATACACAGTGTTCACAACTAGTATTTTCTAGTATTTTTCATCATTATATTTTTTTCACAAGTGTTCTAAAACAGATCTGTACCAAAAAAAAAAAAAAAAAACTTTATTTTTTTCCAGAAATGGTGTCAAGAATACTGGCCATTTACAAGCCATGTTCATGAGTTAGAGAATACACATATTGACTGTTTTGGAGGAAGAATTTTGTTCTCTAATCATGTAGCAAAAAGAATTTGAAAAGAAGGAGAGAGGAGATACAGAAGAGGAAGCTGCAAGTTGGTTGAAAACAGATACATTAACTAGACAAAAGCTTATTTTTCCTGTATGGGGAAGAATGAGAAAGGAAGGAATGACTCCTAAAAATGTTATAACTGAGGGGCTGAGGGCTTCTGTCTAAGATTGTGGAGGCACGAACTTAGTACTTTAGCTGAAGAGTATGTAAGGTTCCACAGGGTTTCTTTAGATATTATATCAACACAGGGCTCACAGGCAACCTCATTTCTGCCTGAAGATTTCTTTGGAGGAGAATTTATTGTAGTTATTTTTGTCAAAAAATTCTGATTTAATCATCAGTCAGAAGGATGTTCAGATAAGGGTTTTCCTGACCTTTTCTCTAGTCCAAGGTTTACAGTTAGAGGCAATCATGATGCCACTCTGGTGGTTACTAGTCCTATTACTGGTTCCACTTTGTGGGGTCTTAGTCTCATCAATTTAAAAAAAAACATTAAAACACACCAAAACACAGAAAAACAGACACAGAAAAAAGGACCATTTAATTTGATTTTCAAACCAACAAAAACAATGCTCGAAAACTGTAAATTTGGATAGCCAATGGAAAGAGGGACAGGCAATTAGAAAAAAAAAGCCATGCTTTTTTTTTGTGTGTGTGTATGCTTTCAAGTTGTTCAGTGAGCCCCAGATTTTCAATATATATATGGGAAAGTGGACAAATCCAGCAATGTGGGTATACAAGTAGCTGAATAGGAGGGAGGTGTTTGAGAGTCACAGTTGTAATTTTATTAAGGGGATAATTATTTTCCTATCTCTTTAGAATGTGTTCAGGTGTTGTAGGACATTATTCCCAGGGAAATGTGAACAAATGCCTACTCTCCACAGATAGGGAAGCCACAGATCAATGTAGGGATACTACCAAAGTCCAGATCAGTGATTTAGTGACTTTTAGTGTGGTTATTTTGCAGGAACAGAAATGTCACAAAGGCAGTTAGGTTAGTGAAAGCTCAGCCCAGTGTGGGTGATAGGTCAAAAATGCTGGAAATCTGGGCCTCACTGAACAACTTGAAAGCATATTCACGTGTTAAACAGTATGTCTTCCAGGCAGCTCCTTTGGTTTGCATATCTTACAGCCACCTTGACTGATTTGCTTTTCCAGGCAGATTGGCTACTTTCTGGAACATGAAAATTAAAAGACCCAGAGACTGATATTGGGGTTCAAGCTTCAAGCTGTAGATCAGAAAATCAAAGCAGCAAGCTACTGGCTCTTACCTCTGCCTCAGCTCACACAAAAAGGACAATCCTCAAACTGCTCCTGATTTTACTGCTTCTCAGATTCTCTCAGAATTCTATGCTCTCCTTAACATGGCTAGAGACTCCTGTGACTAACTATTGAAGGCCCTGCTCTTATCATTTATACCTCTCTAGTGCCGGCACCAAAGGTAAGAGACATCACTCTTTTAGACTGCTTCAATCTCAATCTATCTGCCTTTGTCTTCTGAGTCCTGGGATTGAAGGTGTGTACCACCACTGCCTAATCTCTATAGCTTGAGGCTTAATTTGCTTTCTGAATCCTAAGGAAAGATTGAATAAATCATAAATATTTTATCACCACAGTCCCCTTTTTTTGTCTAATACAAAAAGAAAAGCTACTAATAGAAGAAAAACTATATACAAAAAGTACAATAAGTATATACAATATATACAGGCCATAAATTTGTCCACAGTCTAGTCCATTTGCATTTGACAAATTGAGAGAAAATGCTTCACTAATTATCCTATCTTGGTGAGTCCAAGTCTTGTACCTAACTGGCTTTCTATTCTAATGTGCATTATCAAATTATCTTTTAATGTCCCTCAAGCTTTTACACTTTACTTATCTTTAGTGAATTTTTTTGCAAATTTTGTGGTAAACAATTAAACATATAACTATAACTATCTAGTCTTCACCTCCCTCAGAGACCAGAGAAGGACATAATATTAACCAAGTAAACAGGAAGTTCGAGAAAGCAACTTTTAAAACATGTGAGAAAACACAACAACAGCTGTCTGTTTGGACAGTCACCCAAGATTCCTATGGATCTTTAAGGCATCCATTTTTGGCCTATAGTTCCAGCATCTCTAAAAGACATTTATGTGAGCAGAATTTTCCAAAGGGCTGCTGTGGCTTTGTCTTGGTAATGTTTTGCACTCACTTTCTTCAGTGTGCTGTTTGTCCAAATTGTACAGCATCTTCTCAACAGTCGAGGCAAGAGTACATTCTTGCCCAGTGGCTTACTTATGCTACAAAAAGTAAAATCCCTGAGGATTTTCTCTGCTGTACCTCATTTTCTCTGAAGTAGATTGTTGCTGCCAGGAGAAGACATTTCTGATTGTTGTAAAAATGATACCTATGTCATTAAAATATTTAAATGCCATATTCTGTAGCTCTCTGAATTGTTTGAAGATGACCTATCTTTATAAAACATATCTCATTTTAACCTTGAAAATATACCTACTGTGACTAGAAGTTCAATTGTAAAAAGTGACTAATCACTACCCTGCATTCTTTATATCTTATATAGTTGGTAATAATAAATTTCAAGAACAAGAAGTTTGCAGTACATTGATAGATGTGCTGTATAGGTAAAATACATTGAACAAGATAAGAAATACATGTAATATATGTTTTAAGAAATTAACCTCAAATTTGTATTTATATTATTTGTATACAATATAGAGAAGAACAATCCAATTGAACATATTTAACTCTAGTAGGTGATTTTAAAAGTAGATGCATTAATCTGCCTTTTTAAAAAAAGATTTGAATTAGAAAGCATAATTTACATGTCAATCCCAGTTCCCTTTCCCTCACCTCCTCCCCTGCCCCATCAACTAACACCCTACCTATCCCATACCCTTTCTGCTCCCCAGGGAGGGTGAGTCCTTCCATGAGGGCAGTGTTCAGAATCTGTCATATCCTTTGGGACAGGGCCCAGGCACTCTCCATTGTGTCTAGGCTCACAGAGTATCCCTCTATGTGGAATGGGCTCCCAAAGTCCATTCCTATGCTAGGGATAAGTGCTGATCCACTATAAGGGGCCCCATAGATTTCCAAGGTCTCCTCACAGACACCCACATTCAGGGGGTCCTGATCAGTCCCATGCTTGTTTCCCGGCTCTCAGTCTGGGGACCAAGAGCTCTCCCTTGTTCAGGTCAGCTGTTTCAGTGGGTTTCACCAGCCTAGTGTGCACCCATTTGCTGATCAGTCCTCCTTCTCTGGAACTGGATTCCAGTTCAGTTCAGTGTTTAGCTATAGGTGTCTGCTAATTCTATCAGCTGATGGATGAACGCTATATGATAGGATATAAGTTAGTCATCCATCTCATTATCAGGACAGGGAATTTAACATAGCCTCTCCTCTGTTGCTTATATGATTAGTTGGTGTCATCTTTGTAGATCTCCAGACATTTCACTAGTGCTTGATTTCTCTTTAAGCCTATAATGTCTCCCTGTATTATACTATCTCTTATCTTGTTCTTTTGTGCTTCCTCCAACTCAAACTCCCTGCAACATCATGTCCTGCTCACCCCTCTTCTTCTCCCCTTCTCATTCTCCTAGTTCCCTCTCCCCTGCCCCCATGCTCCCAATTTTTCAGGAGATCTTGTCCCTTTCCCCTTCTCCAGGGGAGCATGTATGCCTCTTTTGTTGTCCTACTTGTTGCCTAGCTACTCTGCTGGTGTGGATTATAGGCTGGTAATCCTGTGGTCTATGTGTAAAAACTAAATATGAGTGAGTGCATACCATATTTGTCTTTTTGTGACTTGGTTACCTTGCTCAGAATGGTTTCTTCTAGTTCTATCCATTTGCCTTTGAATTTCAAGGATCCATTGTTTTTTTCTCCACTGAGTATTAATTACTCCATTGTGTAAATGTACCACATTTTCACTATCCATTCTTCTGTTGAGGGGCATCTAGGTTGCTTCCATGGGGAGCGGAGGGGGAAGGGTGGTGGTGGAGACTTGAGAAGGAGGGGGGAGAGGGAGAAGGGATTGACATGTGAAATCACAATTTTGTAAAAATTAAATAAAAATAACAGATTCTGGCTGTTACAAATAATGTTGCGGTGAACATGGTTGAACAGATGTCCTTGTCCATGAATGTGCATCTTTTGGGTATATGCTTAAGAGTGGAATTTCTGGATCCTGAGTTTGGGTTACATTTGAACACTCAGGCAAGCTTTAATAAATCATAAATAATATATCGACCCAACTATTTTCTAGAATATCCTGAATCTGAAAAGCTTCTCTGAAAGATGGAACATTTTATCTCATTGTAGAAGTAGAACACACGACACTAGGTGAGTTAGTTTTGCTGAAGGGTGTTTTGGCCACATGATTGTCAGGCTTATCTGGATTAACTATTATGTGACAGATAACAGTATATAATATTCTAATCTTTTATAGTCAGAATGTTCGGACTCTATACAGAACCTGAAGTAGAATTAAGATTCTCTTCTTTTGATGAGGAAGAATTTGCTTTCCCTTCTTGGGTCTCTATTGCTCCAACACCCACTGATTTCCTATGGTATTTTAAATTCTAAAGTGGGTCTAAGCTAATCAAGAGGAAATGTCTATCATCAATGGTATCCAAGTCTGCTAATCTTTGTCTAGTAACATAACAGTCTCTTCCTGTGCATCTTCATGGATAATCTGAGCCAATGACTTTTTTTATCTTATTCAGAGAAATCATACACTATAAAATGTTAACAATCATTTCCTATTCTTAAATATTGATAAAATTTATACCAAATCCAAACATGTATTTTCTCCCCAAAATGCCTATATTGTGACACAAATCTATAGTGATCAAAACCGTAAATAGTTACCTATTTTATTAAATTATTTACAAAATATAATTCTAACATCTCTTAAAGAGATAAAGAATAACATTGAAGTGTTTAAAATGGTGGTGCAGACATGCCATGAAAAGTTTGAAAAACTGGTTTTCATTCAAATTCTTATTAAGATAACATTTTTATAAAGAGTAAACATGACTACTAAAAGCAACAAGATGTACTTAAACAAGAAGAGAGACATGTTAAAATATTTCAGTAACAAGAACCATTAAATGTAGAATCCTCAAATATTAGTGTTAAAATGAAAAGAATGGTACCATGAGCTGTTGTGTGAAATACTAAACTATCATACTAAAGGGGCCTTTCAAGTAAAAGATAAATTTATTAGTTCTCTATCACACTTCTATTAAGAAGAGAGAATGTGTCTAATCTTGACCCAATTAAAGAAACAATACATGAATTGTTTGAGAATATATCCTAGGAAATCAATGTTATCTGGAATATAAAAATGATTTTGAATATATTCTTTTCATTTTTAAACTTCCTAAACTTATTTTTTTAGAAATAAAGGGACTCATAACAGCCAAAAGCAATCCTAATGTATTATGGTATGAAGCAACTTAATAGGAATATGGGGAGAATGAGACACTGTGTTCAATAATTTAAAATGAGGAAATGAGGCAATTTGAGTGGCTTAGTCTGTGTCAGCCCTTTAAAAAGGCAATCAATGCAATTTTTTCTTTCTTTTTAAAAAATACCAATATAAAAAGTACAAGATTTAAAAAGTCACCTTGAATTTTGTCAGTCACTCTAGGTGAATTTGAATACAAGAAATACATCAAGAACTCATTATGCATCCACAGGAATGTTAGAACAAGAAGCATGAGTGGGAAAGAGCAATCAAATTCCCTTCTTGCTTTCTGGGGCCTGTTCCTATTATTTAGAATTATTTGAAACGTACTGGAATTTATGTGATATACTAGACAATGACATAAGGGCTTCATTTACATTATTTATTTATCTCTTGATCCTATATTTAATTGTCTATATAAGCACACATTACGTTTAATAGAATTTTAGAGACAATGTAACAGTTTAAGTAAAATAGTTTGCACAAATAGAGGTCATGATTTTAATTTATTCAATTTATTATTATCTGGGTTCAAAGCCAATTAAATACAATGTGATATACAGTTTTTCTTAAAGATAATGTCTATCTACTGGAGTAGAAGGACCTTGTGCTATGGTATAAACATCTCCATCTATTCTAGAGGAATAGCCTACTCTAAATTAAAATTCATTTAGTAACCTTGATAATAGTTTTTGTGGGGGACTTAGAAAGTCCAGTAGTAATCAAAGAGGCTTCTTGTGAAAGCAGATGGGAGCAGATGGAGAGACCCACTGCAAGAAATTTTGCAGAGATTTGAAAATGGAGGTCTTGATTCAGTCCCTCCCCTAAGAGATCAGGAGAACACCATGAAGAGCAGGACAAAGACTGTAAGAGTCAGAGCATATGGAGGACACCAGGAAAACAGGCATGATGAATCAACTCACTTTGCCTAATATGGGCTCATAGAGACTGAAGGGGCAAGCACTGGGCCTGCAAGGGTCTGCACCAGATTTTTTGCATATACATTATGGATGGTAGCTTGGTGTTGTATGGAACTCTTAACAGTGGATTGGGCATATCTCTGAACTTTTGCCTGCTGTTTGGACTCTTTTCTTCCTATTGGGTTGCCTTGTCTAGTCTCAATTAGGGCTTTTGCCTTAACTTATTATATCTTGTGTGTTGGCTTTTATTGTTGTCTCTTGTAAACCTGTTCTTTCCTGAAGGAAAATGGATGTGTAGAAGATATCGATAAGAAGGGTAGTGTTGGTGGGGATGTGTTTGGAGGAGGGAAATGTGGTTGTTATACATTGTATGAGAGAATAGTCTATTTTTTAAATGTCACTTCTTATTTTGTACTAAACATTTTGTCAAACTTCTCTTTATAGTAATACAAAGCCAAAATTCTTTCCTAGAATTGGCAAGTTGAAGATCACCTAAGGATATTTTACTATGAGAAGCTTCTCTTCTGCCATCTGGTTGGTTGCTTTATACTTATAAAATTTAAAATGATTACAGAAGCTAGACAACACCTCCATTGTTTGTCAAGAAAATGGTAATGGAGACTAGGGATAGGGAGTCAGGAAAGAGGATACTGGTAATTCATACACTGTCCTTACACGTGGAAAACAGTCAAGAAGGAAGATTGAAGTAAATTGCTATGTATTTTCTAGCAATAAACTTCAAGTAAACTATAAAACTCAGTATTTTCCTCATTATTGCAATTCGTATACTTTTCTTTCAATCACTCTATACTGATGTCAATTAACTAGCAATTTCTAAGTTCCAGGCAATTCCCTAATACTGAGATCAGACTATTTAATCCTAAGGATGAGTTCATGAAATAGGAATTAACAGTTGTCTCCATGTTGTATAAAGTGGAAGAAAAGCACAGGGAATTAAGATAACTTGTCCCAAACCTCACAGCTAGTAAGTGAGTTAGCTAGAATTAAAGTTGACAATGTCTAATGTTAGAGTCTACACACTTATCTAAGTTGCCATGCTAGTTCTCAGGTATGATTTGTTATGCTTTTATAGTATAGAGATAATAAAGATTTATAGCACTGCAGATGATGTATTTTCTCCAGATGGAGTTAAGTGACAGTAGAAAACACAAAGACACATGAAAAAGAGAATGTAAGAGCAATTGTCTGGGTGAAAGATTATAAATAATAGCAATAATAGATACTTAGAGCATGTATTTCTCAGGCATAATCAGACATCACAGGAAGAGCATGCTATAAAAGATAGGATTTCTTGCAGTCAGGTCGAAGGAGACTCTTAGTTAGAAATGTAGTTAAGAAAATTTCTAGAGTTTGCATTTTTTAATCAGGAAACTATATAAATGTAAGCTGTACTGTGGACTTCTTGATCTCCATGACTTATTTGATCATTAGGTGGCATCATTATCTCCAAAACAATAGCGGAGAGTTTTGCCAGAGTTTGTCATTTTATGCTTCTTTTTTCGAGTGACGAGTTGTTGGATTTCCCAATTAGACATTAGTGGCACAACATCATGTGTAACTGAAGAGTATAGACTTGAAAAAGAAAACACATTAAAGTCTAATAACAAAATAATGGTTAAATTATACAGAACTCAGCAAGGCCATGATTCAAATTAGCAAACCCAGGACAAGAAAATCAGTTCCTAAGTGGTCAGTTCCTTCAATTTGGAGACTGATTGTATATATGGTATTTGTCTAAACTTAATAATAGACACTCTCTTGGCTAATAGAGAATCCATAGTTATTCATTTGTTCATTATTATGTGTACAAAAAGAATTAGACTTGTTTATTGACATTTCACAAATGCAGCAGATCGTTTATAACTCTAGATAAAGTCATTGATGAACATCTACCCACTTTAGACTAAAAAAAGCCAGTGATTTTTCTGAATAATTTTCCACAGAGGTATACATTTTATATGGTATGCTTATAACTCAGTGAGAAGTAGCTAAAAGTATTTGTTTGCCTTCATAGACTCTAATACTTATCCAACATATAACAATAAATTAACTATCTAGGAAACAAAATTCTTTACATATAAATTCAAAAGCAACAAGAGACCTGCCAGGTAATTCCTAGGTTATACTGAAAATAATCAATAAATAGTTATGCCACTTCTCAGGAATCAGATGATTATAGAAAATATAGTATCCATATTTACCCTTAACCCCATTTTGTGTATGGTTCAGTGATTAATTGCTTTCACAGAAGTGTTTTTCTGTTGTATCATGCCCAAGTTTTTTGGTTACTAGACATTGAATGTTAGAATATATTTAGCATTAAAATTTTCAGATGAGGCCGGGCTTTGGTGGCACACACCTTTAAACGCAGAACTCCAGAGGCAGAGACAGGCAGATCTCTGTGAATTCAGGGACAGCCTGGTTTACAGAAGGAGTTCCAGGACAGCATCCAAAACAATGCAGAGAAACCCTGTCTTAAAAACAAAACAAAAATTTCAGAGGAAGAAATATTACTCTGTTTATTAGGTAGATCTCTATAAAAACATAATTTACACATATATGAATATATTTAAGAAATTTGAAACTATGATATGTACATATGACTAATAACAAATACATGAACAGGCAGTTAAGTCTGAAATATCTGGGTACCTTAAATCTTTTTTTGTTGTTTTTCTCCTTTTTATTTAAATTAGAAACAAGATTTTTTTACATGTCAATCCCAATGCCCTCTCCCTCTCTTCCTCCCTTGCTCCCACTGACAACCTATCCTATACCCTTTGTGCTCCCCAGAGAGTATTAGGCCTTCCATGGGGGAATCTTCAGAGTCTTGTGGAGTCCTTTGGAATAGGGCCTCGGCCCTCTCCCATGTGTATAGGCTGAGAGAGTATCCCTCAATGTGGAATGGGCTCCCAATTTCTATTTGCATGCTAGGGATGAGTACGGAACTACTACCAGAGGTCTCATAGATTTCCAAGGCCTTCTCACTAACATGCACGTTGGATCAGTCCCATGCTGGTTTCACAGCTATCAGCCTAGGAACCAAGAGTTCCCCCTTGTTCTGGTCAGCTGTTTCTCTGGGTTTTACCATCTTGGTCTGCACCCCTTTGCTCATCACTCCTCCCTCTCTTCAAGTAGATTCCAGTTCAGTTCAGTGTTTAGCTGTGGGTGTCTCTTTCTACTTACATCAGCTAAAGGATGAAGACGCTAGGATGGCATATAAGGTAGTCATCAATCTCATTATCAGGGGAGGGCATTTAAGGTAGCCTCTCCACTGTTGCTTAGATTGTTATTTGGTGTCATTCTTGTAGATCTCTGGACATTTCAATAGTACCAGTTTTGTCTTTAAACCTATGATGGCTCCCTCTCTTATGGTATCTCTTATCTTGCTCTCCTCTATTCTTCACCAAACTCAACCTTTCTGCTCTCTCATGTCCTCCTTTCCATACTGTTCCCCCCATTCTCATTCTCCTAGCTCTCTGTCCTCTGCCCCCATGCTCCTAAGTTGCTCAGGAGACCTTGTCCCTTTCCCCTTCTCTAGGGGACCACATATGTCTCTCTTAGAGTCACCCTTGTTCCCTAGCTTCTCTGTGGATTATAGGCTAGTAATCCTTTGCTCTATGTCTAAAATCCATATGTGAGTGAGTACATACCATCTTTGTCTTTTTATGACTGGGTTACCTTACTCAGAATGGTTACTTCTAGGTTCATCCATATGCCTGCAAATTTCAAGATGCCACTGTTTTTTTTTTCTGCTGAGTAGTACTCCATTATGTAAATGTACCACAATTTCTCTATCCATTCTTCAGTTGAGGGCATCTTGGTTGCTTCCAGGTTCTGGCTATTACAAATAATGCTGCTATTAACATGGTTGAACAGATGTACTAGTTGTATGAATGTGCAACTTTTTGGGTATATGCCTAAAAGTAGAATTACTGGATCTTGTGGTAGACTGATTCCCATTTTCCTGAGGAATCTCCATACTGATTTCCAAAGTGTATGTACCTGGTGGCAGTTCCACCAGCAGTGGAGGAGTGTTCCCCTTTCTCCATACCTTCTCCAGAATATACTGTCATTGGTATTTTTTTTTTTTAATTTTAGACATGCTCATAAGTGTGAGATAGTATCTCATGGTTGTTTTGATCTGCATTTCCCCATGGCTAAGAATGTTGACCACTTTCTTTTTTTCTCCATTTTTATTTGAATTAGAAACAATATTGTTCAGCAGATCTTGACCATTTCCCCTTCACCGGGGGACCATGTATGTCTGCCTTGGGGTCCTCCTTGTTTATTAGCTTCTTTGGCAGTGTGGATTTTAGGCTGGTAATCCTTTACTCTATGTCTAAAATCCACATAAGAGTAAGTACATACCATGTTTGTCTTTTTGCAATTGGGTTACCTCACTCAGAATGGTTTCTTGTAGTTACATCCATTACCCTCCAAATTTCAAGTTTTCACTGTTTTGAGGAGAACAGGAAGGGGGGAGCTAGGAGAATGAGAAGGGGAGAAGAGGAGGGATGCAGAGGACATGAGGGAGCAGAAAGGTTGAGTCAGGGGAAGAATACATGATAACAAGAATGGAGATACCATAATAGAGGGGGACATTTTGTTGTTGTTGTTGTTTACAGAGAAACCAGGCACTAGGGAAATGTCTGGAGATCTACAAAGATGACACCAGCTAACAATCTAACCAACAGAGGAGAGGCTACCTTAAATGCCCTCCACTGATAATGAGATTGATGACTAACCTATATGCCATCCTATAGCCTTCACCCAGCAGCTGGTGTAAGTAGAAGCTGACACCCACAACTAATCACCGAACTGAACTGGAACTCAGATTCAGAGAAGGACTAGTGAAGAGCACAGAGGTCCAGACCAGGCTGGTGAAACCCACAGAAACAGCTGACCTGAACATCAGGGAACTCTTGCTCCCCAGACTGATAGTTGGAATACCAGCATGGGACTGATCTAGACCTCAGGAACATGGGTTTCTGTGAGAAAACCTCGGAAATCTATGGGACCTCCTGTAGAAGTTCAGTACTTATCCCTAGCATAGATGTGGACTTTGGGAGCCCATTCCATATGGATGAATACTCCCTGAGCCAATACACATGGGGTTGGGCCTAGTCCCTATGCCAAAGGATACAATAGACACTGATGACACCCTATGGAAGGCCTCACCATCCAGGGGGAGCAGAAAGGATATGTGATAGATAGGGTTTTAGTTGTGGGAAATGGTAGGGGAGGACAGGTGGGAGAAGGGAACTGGGATTGTCATGTAAATCAAAACTGTTTCTACTAATTCAAATAAAAAAGTTGAAAAAAAAGAAAAAAGATTGTGTTACATGTCAATCCCAGTTCCCTCTCCCTCCCTCCCTCCCCAGACTACCCAAGTTACACCCTATATATTCCATTCCCTTTCTGCTCCCCAGGGAGGGTGAAGCCTTCCATAAGTGGTCTTAGGCCCAACCCCATGTGTCTAGAATAAGGGAGTATCCCTCTATGTGGGATGGGCTCCCAAAATCCATTCCTATTATTGGGATAAGTACTGATCTACCACAAGAGGCCCTGTAGATTTCTGATGTCTCCTCACTGACACTCACATTCATGGGGTCTGGATCAGTGTCATGATAGTTTCCTAGTTATCAGTCTTGGGACCAAGAGCTCTCCCGTGTTCAGGTCAGCTATTTCTGTGTGTTTCACGAGCCTGGTCTGGACCCCTTGAGTACTTTCTTAAGTGTTTATCAGCCATTTTTGACTCCTCTATTGAAAATTCTCTATTTAGTTCTGTACCCCACTTTTTAATTGGATTATTTGGTGTTTTGGAAACTAGATTCTTGGGTTCTTTGTAAATTTTGGAGATCAGTCCTTTAATGGATGTGGGGTTGGTAAAGATCTTTTTCCATTCTGTTAGATGACGTTTTGTCTTGTTGACTGTGTTCTTTGCCTTACAGAAGCTTCTCAGTTTCAGGAGGAACCATTTTTTAATAGTCAATCTAAGTGTCTGTGCTATTGGTGTTATTTTCAGGAAGAATTCTCCTGTACTGATTCGTTCATGGGTACTTCCCATTTTCTCCTGTAATATGTTCAGTGTGGCTAGATTTATGATGAGGTCTTTGATCCATTTGGACTCAAGTTTTGTGCATGGTGATATACATGGATCTATCTGCAGTCTTCTACATGCCAGAACATTTGTTGAACATACTTTCTTTTCTCCATTGTATAATTTTAGCTTTTTCATCAAAAATCAGGTGTTCGTAGGTGTGTAGGTTAATAACAGGGTCATCTATTTGATTCCAGTTTTCTACATGCCTATTTTTTGCCAATACAGAGGTGTTGTGTGCCAATAAAAATCTGTTTTCAGGACTATAGCTCCATATTAGAGCTTTAAGTCAGGGAAGCTGATGCTACTGGAAGTTCCTTTATTGTATAGGGTTGTCTTGGCTATCCATGGTCTTTTGTTTTTCCATATAAAGTTGAGTATTATTCTTTAAGGTCTGTAACAAATTGTGCCAGTATTTTGATAGGGATTGCATTGAATCTGTAGATTGCTTTTGGCAAGATTTTCATTTTTTTCTATGTTGATCTTACCTATTCAAGAGCATGGGATATCTTTACATTTTCTGGTATCTTCTTTAATTTCTTTCTTTAAAGACTCAAAGTTCTTGCTATATAGTTCTTTCACTTGTTTGGTTAGCATTACCCCAAGATATTTTATGTTGTTTGTGGCTATTGTAAATGGTGATGTTTCTCTGATTTCTTTCTCAGCCCATTTATTGGCTGTATATAGTAGGGCTAGGCTTCATCCTAGGGATGCAGGGTTGGTACAACATATGAAAATCTATCAATGTAATCCACCATATATACAAATTTCAAAAGAAAAACCATATGATCTTCTTACTAGATGCTGAAAAAGCCTTTGACAAAATCCATCACCCTTTGTGATAAAGGTCTTAGAGAGATCAGGGATATTAGGAATATACCTGAATATAATAAATACAATATACAGTAAACCAACAGCCAACATCAAACTAAATGGACAGATATGCAAAGTGATTCCTCTAAAATCAGGAATAAGGCAAGGGGGTCCACTCTTCCCATATCTCTTCAATATTGTACTTGAAATCCTAGATACAGCAATAAGAGAACAAAAGATCAAGTGGATACATATTGGAAAGGAACAATCAAACTTTCACTATTTACAGATGATATGATAGTCTACATAAGTGACCAAAAAACTCTACCAGGGAACTCCTACAGCTGATAAATACCTTCAGCAAAGTGGCAGGACACAAGATTAACTTGAATACCTTCAATATCACCACTTGAACCAAGTCGGAAAATCATTAGTAACTCAGAGTCAGTTCTAGCTACACAATAAATTCAAGGTCAGATCAGGCTATATGAATCCTCACATCATAAAGTCAATCAACCAATCAACCAAACAACCACCAACACCAACACCCCCCTCAAAAGCAGTATAATTTGAAATATCATTTCCTAATTTCACTGTGTTTTCTTCTAATCATTGTTCCCTCCAAGTAAAACCACCTTAGATAATTAAGATGAAATGAATATCTTATGCCCAAAGCCCCTTCCATTGTGGTATCTCAACTGCATCACCTTATTTGTGATTTGACACTAGTTCAAAATATTTGCCTTACTTTTGGGTGTATTACAATGTACAATCATTACTGACTTAATATTCCCATCAAAATGATATTTTTAGAAAAGGCACATTTACACAGCACCATGGTCAAGCTATTCCATTTAGAAATCAAGATGATGGATAAAAAATCTGCACAAAATCACTTTGTTGGGATGCTTTATGGTTTTCAATTAATCAAAATTAAATAATCTGTTATGCAAGTAATCACAAATAAAGTCCTCAAAATTTTAAACTGTGTGTATGGAGTTTGGCTTAAATACATATTTTTTGTAGCAGGTAGGCCCTGCCACAAATGTGCTTCATTGAGATACAAATCTTTTGTCTCTTGTGGCTTCCCTATAGCTCCTCTGGCTCTTCTTTCCTGCTAAGCTTTGTTTCATGGCAGCAATTATGACCTTTTCTGACTGTCATAGCTACTGATTATGCTAGAACTATAAAAACCTCTTGGTCTCATTGTTTAACAAGGCTTTGACCTCTACAACCATGAGAGAAAGATGTTCTGCTTCCAAAGTTTCCTCCTCTTTTAAGTCCAAATTTGAAAATTAATTGTTATAAATGCCATAACCATTGTAGCATCTACCATATTCAAAACTGTGTACCTTGTTACTAAATCCACTGGAGGTATATCTGCTATCACCATAACCGCATCTATCATGGATGCCACCAGGGCCACCAGAATCTTTGAAGTTTCTTGCATGAAAAAAATGTCATTGCTGCCAAAGCCACCTCCACAATAACCACCAAAGTTTTTAGAATCACTTTGTCTAGATGAAGCAGTTATGTTATTTTCACAGGACTTTTCTTCACAGTTGTGGTAGTTTGCATTATGGCAATTCTGCATGACAATCTTATCCCTGAAATCATAGTCATCATAGCTATAAAATGAAGAGTTGCTCTATTGACTGTCTCAATCAGTCATGATTGAAATCACTTAAGATTTCTTATACTGTTCAACACAATTTCATAAGCAATATTCTCTTGGTGTCTTCTTTAAAACCACCAACAAAGATATTTTTTCAAATCAATAAGTGGTACCTGGTCTTTGAAAATCTTCTTTTGACACAACTGTCTGTTTGTCTGACTCCACTATCCTGCTCATGTGTCCAGCCCATCATTCATGATTTCCTCTACCTCCTCTATGGAGTTGTCAGTGACAACCCCAAATCTCTGGATCTCTCATTACCACTGTTTCACTCTTGGTGAATGTCACCTGTTGCTCATGTTATAGTTCGCCATTGCTCTGCTGCCTGCTCAGATTTTAATTTTTTTCTGTTTAATTCAATACTTTTACATGCATTTTCAAAGAATACGTATTGATCATATTATTTCTTCTCCCCAAATCCTCCCAGAAATTGAAATTGAAATTCAGAGCCCTGATGAAGAACTTTTACAGCTATTTCTGTTCCTTTGGAGACTCTGACTTAAACTTGACAGGAGAGAGATGACAGATGATTTTTCCTCATAGTGTCAGTAGCCAGAAAGTAATGTGCTAACAGACATCCTGATGGTATTATTTTTAATTCACATTCAATAAATAGATTTGCACAATCTTATTCTTACATAAAATGTATCTGCAAAAGGATCTTTCATTTGTAAATATTTCTGTATTCCATAATCTGAAGGTTTTTTGGTAATGCATTCATAAAGAAGTTCAGCATTGGCCAGAGTGTTGGTTGGTTTCATAATTAGATGCACTTTTTATAGATCACTGGTGGTATTTTCATCTTTATCAGAGGCACATAACTTTTTTCAACATTAAAACATCAGGATAATTTGATGATCATTGTGAAGATTCTTTGGAGCAGACAAATAGATACATTTTAATTTTATCATTTTCTTAGAGTTGAACATTTTTATGAATTTTGTAAAGAAGTATGAGTTTTTACACAACTTTCTTTTTAACTTCATAAATGACTTATGTCAGAAATAAAGAATAATTGAATTTTCCTTCATTTTTTGTACAGTTTTCAAACAATGATTTTTTTCTGTTTTTTTTGTTGTTGTTGTTGTTCTCTGGGGTGGGAGGAAGCTGAACAATTATGTCAGTATTATATTAAAATTGAATTTAAAATAATTTTATATTTTAAATCTGTTTTGAATTTAACTTTATCTAGGGTACAATAGTATTATTTTGGCCAAGGGACCCTCTTCAAGTTAGTTCTTACATTTTTTGACATGGCCTTCATTATTTTATGGTTTCATAGTTATGACATTTCACAGGGCTTTAAATTAATCTTTCATTTTCTGTTATTATTATCATTTGAGAGCTATCTTGGGTTATTTTACTTGTCTTTCTTAGTCTGTCTTATTTTGCTTACTATAATAATTTTCAACAGTAATAAAGATTATCCACAGTATTCTGTACTGAGACATCAGAAAGGGTTCCTTGAGAACAGACCCATCTCTTTGATGGTTACAGCTCGTAAAAATGCAAATTTGTTTCACTGGAGTGTGCTTGAATAAAGACTTACTGCTGGAGTCTGGCCACCTCTTAAGGTTCATTCAACCAGAAACTCGGAAGCCTCAGAAACTGTGGTAAAAAGAGCCCAGGTTACTTTTGCTAAAAGTCCTTCACTAGAGAGGGTGTAAACAACAGTTACCCTTCCTTCCACAGTCCCAAGCACAAACTTTCATAGGTGTCACTACAGTTCATCTTGTGGAACAGAAGTGTTTTGTAGGCTTCCCTACAGAACATGAGGAAGGGGTTATGAGAAGGAACATGAGTGATTTTAAAGCAGCCACACTCAATGATCTGCACCCAGTATTAATGATGGCACTCCCAATAGATGTGTTGATGGAGGCCCCATCCTTAGCATCATGGGTACCTTATACTCTAACCATTTTCTGTTATCCCAAGGGCATAATGTATTTAGGGAAGAATTGCATACAAGCTTGGGGGGGTGGGTGGCTGGATATTCAGGAAAGTATTCTGCAACCCTCTCACTTGCTCCTTCTATGAGGAAATGTCAACAGTCAACAACACAGCTGTGATGATCTTTTGAGAAGAATCCTTGAGCTGCATAAGATGGAGACAGTATGCATTGTCCATATGGTGCTCATATTGGCAGTTTGCTGGATACAAGGTGTGTGTGTGTGTGTGTGTGTGTGTTTATGTTAAGTATAGCTTATGGAACTCTAAAGGGGCTATGAGAGAGGCAGAAAAGGCATAAAAAGGGAAGGAGAGACAAAGGTGTATCTGTCACAATGCCAGGAACAATGCAGGACAAAACCTATTGTTATAACTGTTGAGATAGTTATAGGAATGGAAGCACATTTAGCAAACTGATATTGTAGTTTGATGAATCACATATTAAACAACAATAATGGAAAACCATCATGCCAGATCAGCTCTTTCACATTTTTTACTGAAAAACTACTCTACTCATCTCTGTCCAATTTCATGTCCTAAAATTGAGCTATGTAAACTGGAGTAAATATTCTGCACTGCTTTGTAAAGTTCTGGGTTTAGATTGTATAAATGGTTTTCAATGGCAGCAAGCCCAAAATATAAAATAAATTCTAAACAGGGATATTTGGTTCCTGGTTTTCCACTTCTCTTCCCACTCCTTTTGTGCCAAGCTTAGCACAGAGACCAGAGATACCAGTTATCACTCTTTCTGTGTCTTTTATATCTAATTATTCTGGTTGAAATCAGAAGGGGAGTTCTTGGGTGGAAGATAGGGACTAGGAGTGTTACCAGAGTGGTTATATTCAGAGCCTGGACCATGCCATTCCTAACAATCTAGAATCAACCACACATGATCAATAGATTAAGTAGTCTGATAAATAATAGCGAAAATCTGAGAAATGGTATTTATTCAATGGAGTCATACTATGTAGAGAAACAAAGAAATCCAATCATACTCCTAAGTCCATGTTAAGGATACTAAGATAAATTTTATATTTTAATGCAGAGCATGATTTATGCATAGCCATGCAGTTTTGGTCAAAGTATTTGTTTGCTCCTACCAATCATTGACCCATAAGTCTCCAGTCTCTCTTATAAGTTGCCAGAACTTTTGTGGAGCCTTTTTGTAGGAAAGAAACATCCCGTGTTGGGACCAGGTGGCAAGCTTGTTCTTTCTTCTATTATAATTTTCCAAGGGAAATGTCAATTTCTTGGGGAACTTTCTTCAAATAATCTGATAACCAAATGGATGGAGGTAAGCATCTCTTTGCAATATATTCACTTCTGTCAGGGAAGTTCCACTTTCACCTTTTGAGAGTTTGTCAAATTAGTAACAGTGGAAGCTCAGAGGATGATAAAGAGACATAGGAGAGGAGCACAAATGAAAAGAAAATACATATGAAAATGTCATAATAGAAACTATTGCTTTTTTTGAGTTGTGCATTCACCATAGCAGAAAATAGATTGCCATGCTTGTGTTTTTCCACAATTTTAAAATATATGCAATAAATATAATTGCATAATTCTTTTTGTTTCACTGGCTTCAGTTTTCCAAGCAGCCCAAGTTCACCTAATACTTATGCATTGCAAAAATCAATTTCTATATTTCAATCTGAGTAATATTAACGACCATATCACACATTTCTATAAGAAAATTATATCGGTTACAGGATGAATACAAATGGATAAAAATCATATAGCAAGAGTTCAAGGAAATGGAGAGGCCTTTCTGAAGACAAAAGAAGTAGGGGAAACACAGATGGAAAGATAGAAGCCACAAGGATTAAATGTGTCAGATTGTAAATCCAGAAAAGCTAAAGTAAAATTCATCAAACCTGAGATGGACCTCATGGTTGTGGAGGCAAAGTATATTACAATAAGGTTACAGAAGTGAGGTAATTGACCACAAGACCACGAAGACAAAGGGCAGACCATGAGGTGGGTAGACAAATGGATGGAAGTAAAGATGGCAATTTGAGTAGGGCATGCTAAATATGAAAATTTCACTAAGTTAAACTGTGAGGGGTATTTTGGAGTTGGCTGCATGTCAGTTCCTTATTAAAATGTTAGCAGACAATAATAGGTCAGTGGAGGTTGATGAAATGTTAATATTACTGGTACTCTTTATGGAGATCAGAGGAAGCATGTTAAATTCTTTCTTAGTCAAATTTATATGGCAAATTCTAGAACCCAATTTATGCAATTTAAATACACCCATATGTTCATAGAGGTCCAACGTGCTCTGATAAATTGTATTAGATGCTTTGCTGCTATTGTGTTAAAAACCCTTACCAAGGTAACTTTTATTTTAAAAAAAGCTTATTTTTGCTTGTATATCTAAAAAGTTAAAGTCAATAACGATAAGGCAGAAGCAGCAAGCATAGTGTGAGGGAAAGGTATTTGAGAGCTCACATCTTGAATGAGAACAAAGCATAGATGATTAATTGGAAGTCTGTAAGTCTTGAAGCTTTCAAAGCCCCTGTCTAGTAACATACTTCCTGAGGCAAGGCTACAACCCCTAAACATCCCCAAACAGTGTCATTATGAACTGGGGACCAACTGTTCAATTGCCTGAGCCTATAAGAGATTATTTATAATTAAACAATCATATTGTATTCCCTGGTACCCATGGACTCATGAATATAATATAAGGGAAATATATTTAGTCCACCTTCAAAAATCCGCATACTCTTTAATAATTTCAATGCTGTTTAAAAGTCCAGTTAAAATTATTCTCTGAGACACAAGGTCATTTTTAGCTATAACCCCTTGCAAAATCAAAATGCACTTTATATACCTCAAACATATAATAATACATAATATTCATTTAAATCACAAAATGAAGGAGTGAGGGTATAGTATAGAAATAATGAACAAATGCAAGACCAAAACATAGCAAGGCTAACACCAAGTCTTGTAATTCTGTGCCCAAAGTCAGGGACTTCAATGTCTAAGCACTTAGATGGTTCATCCTCTCCAGCTTTGTTACCTGCATCATTCATTTCTCTGAATTGATTCTACTCCATGTGTGTGCCTCTCCTTGGCAGATATCTCATGGTGTTTTCATCTCCAACATCATAGTGTATTCATTACAACCTGTGACTCACTTTCACAGCTTCATGTAGTAGACTATTAGGGTTTTTTTGGTGAGGTAATTTTTGAAGTTTTGAAAAACAGTAGCCAAGTACTTTGTATAATGTAAGTCCATTGGCATTTACACTGGAGTTTCTAAGCACCATAGTGTTGAGGGGTGAGAATTTAAACTGCATAGCCTTGTCAGCAGAATATCTCTGCTAATTTTTTCAAAATTATGTACCACAGGAAGAGTCTTAATGTTTACATTTCCATTAGTGTTCTAGACTTCTGAACACCCATGAGTTTCATACCAGCTGTGGGGCCATTCTTGCTACCAAATGTCTCTATTTCTGTCTTTACCTTCTTTTCACTCTGACAAAGTACTTAGAAGAAGATAGTTAAAGGAATAAGGAATTATTTTGTCTCAAAGTTTTAGGGCATACACTCCTTCTTGCCAGAGAATACTTGCTTGTGGGCCAAGACTAGATAGTTCTTGGGATTTAGTGATAAACCCACTACTATTATTCTACTAAAAGAACAGAGTGATGAAACAATCCCTATTTACACATTGCTACATTCATAAGCTGTACATAGCTCAACTATCATTAGAGGAGCTTTTTCATATAGAAGATGAAAATTAACACAGGGACTCACACCTAGCCAAAATGCATGAAGTTATTTTGGGGTACTCAGGCCTAAATAGGATGTCTTTTCAATATCAAACCCCTCATGACTCAGTGATGTATACAAGGATAAAGAAGGACTGTAAGAGCCATAGGTGTTGAATGATTCCAAGAAATCTGTGTCTTTCAGACAACAGGACTATGATGCATATTAACTCACAGAGACTATAACAGCATGCACAACATGTGTATGTTCTTAGGCATGTTTAAGCCAGACAAAATATCAGCATGGTCAAGGTGAAGTGCAACTAAAGTCTCATGCCTAGCTAAGAAGATATTTATAATGAATAGCCCCTGGGAGATGGAAAAATCCATTTTATGGGATATAGTATCCCACAATATATCAACCACAATTCAGGGTAGGCTACATGTTAGTAAGTACTTGACCAACACAAATCATTCTCATCTTTTGTTTCTGGTTTTAAGTCAAAAATGATATGAAATTAGGTGGGTGGGGAGGAGGCATCTGGGAGGAGTTGGGAGAGTTTAAAGAATATGAGAAAAATATTATATAAAGATTTTAAAAAGAAAAATGGGCTTCTTTCTGCCATCTCTATGAGGAGGCAGACAGATCTCTTTCTCCCCCTCTCTCTTCCCTTACCCACTTCCTTCCATTCCCCCAATAAAACTTCCTTCCCATGAAAGTTCTGCCTGCATACTTTATTCATCCCTCACACATCATGGGTTCTGCCAAAGATACCCCTTGCCCTGAATCTCATATCATTGGTGCCATGAGACTCAGCTGACCTCTCCTGATGCTCACTCTGAGGTGCACAGGATCATTTCACTGGTCATTTTGCCAACTAAAGTTCTCTGGAATGCTACATCTTTCGGTATCTTGCCAGGACCAAGAGGTGTCAGATAGTTCCACAGAGTCTGGACAGCAATGAAACAACCAGCTAATTCAGAAAGTGGCCAGCACCCCAGGTTTCTCAGGTCCCCCAAGGTGGTTGATGTGTCCCAAGTCAGCAGGAAGCTACATCTTAATGCCCTCAGGCAAGGGAACCTGCAGATCTAGGTGAATGTAGACACTGTTGAAACTGGAATATTAGAAAAGGGGGGAAATCATATATATTCTGTTTGGTTGTCTTCAACTTAAAATCTATTGCTAATGTCTCCCTTTAATTTAATACAAGTTAAAATTTAGGTACAAAGGAGCTCAGAAAATGTAATCCCTATAGTTTAGTCACCTGGATTAATAAATTGGTCTCAGAAATTTGGAGATTGATTTTTGGAGACGAGAGTAGAAGTTAATTTTGTCATTATTTTGTTATAATTACCTGTATATGAAATACCCAAGACAACAATACATTCTGATGGGAACTACAATTGAATTAAATCTGGTGATCATACTGTGTAACAGTCAGGGTATATTTTCAGATGGTAGATGACATTTTTGTTAAGGTTCCAATGATGAGTATAAGTAAATTTTGCAAAGACCGTGAATGGTATTCTAGATTATGTAAAAATATAAAGGCAACGGCCAGGTGTAGCAAATGAGTTGCATCATTTCAATAACAATATAAAAGGTCTAAATTTTGGAGAATCCTAAAAACTAAGCAGTAGAATAGAGTTTTGTATGCAAACAGCTGTATTCTCCATAACAAAATAGAAATCTACATTTGATGCTTGGAAGTCACATAGTATCCTTTATGTCATAGTCTTAGGTTGTCCTAAATTCAAGAAGAAAATACGAATATGTTGCTGGGAGCAGAGTCAGCCTCTAATGAAATGAAGAGCTACAATATTAGTAAACTTGTTGCATCAATTAAGAAAAAAAATTTACCTGTTTTTCAGCTAGTGGCAAATAATTTTATTTCATTTATTATATCTAATACAAACAAAATTCTTTGATCATTATCGAATCAAAATACATTTTTCCTGGGCGTTGGTGGTGCACGCCTTTAATCCCAGCACTTGGGAGGCAGAGGCAGGTGGATCTCTGTGAGTTCGAGGCCAGCCTGGTCTGCAGAGCGAGTGCCAGGATAGGCTCCAAAGCTACACAGAGAAACCCTGTCTTGAAAACGAATATATATAATATATATATATATATATATATATATATATATATATATACTTTTGTTCATCAAATACAAAATATAATGGATATTGTGATATTTCAGCCAACAAATTTGTTTCCCGTCATGACTGATGACTGAAGTTGATCCCCTGAGACTCACATTGTAGAGGAACTGACTCACTCTACAATGTTGTCCTTTCACATGCGTTTGTGGCTTGCATTTCAACACATATACATACATATACATGCATATACATGCATATACATGCATACATACATACCTATACACATGCACATAAACAAACTATAAATAAAATGTAGTAAGGTATCTGCCTTTGTTTTATGTCATGAGAAAAATTCTGTTTTCTATATTATATTGGTGTATTTAAATATAATATTTAATCACCAAAATATTTTGAATTAATAGAAGACAGCCAACAATGTAGAAGTCACATGCAAAATCAGTTTTGTATAGTTAGGTAACTGCTTGACCAGACAACAAAAAATTTTCCATCACTCTACTTGTTCACTCAAACAAAACACACTTGCTGTTAGCATGTTTCCCAACCAATAATAAGGTAACATATATCAACTCCATCTCTACCTAATGCTAATTCAATATTTATTGAACAAATGCTTTGCTAATGAAAATAATTTGTTATATATACAACTATGAATCAGTCAAGGAAACAGAAAACTTTTCCCACCAATACTGGAAATGGCAAAATAACTTCCAACTCCATAAATGTTGTTTATCCTAAAATATTTACTAACTGCAATGTTTTATCTCTCTCAAGATGTAGTGGTAAAAAAAAACATATACCTCTTTTTTTGAGTGATAATCCTAAATAATGAGTCATAGAAATTAGAGCTCTGCAAAAAGTTAGCCGATAATAATTGGATGGGGTAGAGGTCTGCTCCCACATTCCTTTTGATTCAAACACAGCAGTAATGTGGGTTTTGTTGCTTTCAATGAATCCATACCAAAGCAGAGGGAAACAGGTATTAAGATTTACTTCAACACGTGAAAGTAAAAAGGCACAATATAAGTATACAGGCCATATTGGAGGGCAGACCAAGCCAAGCCACTTCAAAAAATATCTAGACTTAGAAGTTATAGTCCAACATTTTTCTTCCTTGCCCTACCACTGCAATTGTCTTTTGTGATTTACTTCCTGGTATAGGCAGAGGATTTCTTAAGGGCTTGATAATAATCAGATGAATTAAATGTGTGTATACAGGTATCACTATTAACAGCTACAAAATTGGGAATTTTACTACAGTTTATTATAATAAAAATCGTCAAGATAATCAACTTCTAACCTGTCATTCTAATATTCTAGTCTACCTTGAGTTTATTATATGATACTGTGTTTTGTTTAGAACTTGAAAAGTTTACAATGCTCTACAAATCAAAATAGTTTACATTATAAAAGAAGATCCCTGTTAATTTTCAAGAGAAATTGTGAATCTGTTCTTTGCCCATACTCAAAACCCCAGAGTCCAGATGGATAAAGAATCATTTCAGGCAAGTCATCTGCCACACTTACAGCATATGCAGCTTTCAAATTCTAAATTCATATGCTTAGAGAAAAGTGACTGGAAGAGGGGCAGCACCTGATTTAAAGCTGCATCATTAGCTTTAACTTTCTGAGTAATCATCTTAATCAGGCACTGGACAGAAACTAAATAGATTCTAATATTCCTCTGGGTTGCAGGGTGAGTCAGATAACAGCTGTTTTTTTTTTTTTCTATACTCTTGTTAAATCAACCGATTCTTCGAAAGCATTTTGATATATCATACACATACTCAGTATATCCTATGAAATGAAGTACACGAGACAGTCTGTTATTAGCATCTATATTCAACTAAATGCTTACTGCCAAGTAAGAGCAAAATATATTTTAAGGTATAACATGAACACCTCTAAAGCAATAATTCCAAAAGACATCATTTGATTATTTTGAAAGAAAAGAAACTCTCATCTCTACAAATGTTCTTTGACATGAAGACCTAATCATTCCCAACTATACCCAGCAGAATCTTGGAAATATTAGATTCAGACTATATGTCTTTTAAATTAATATCCTTCAATGTTCAAGATAATTTATTGAGAAAGACTTTTCATCCTTTTAAACATTTTTCAACTTAATTAGTGAGATACTAAGTTATCTTCTTTTAAAAGCTACAGTTTTTCCTGGGTATGCAAAGCAGACATTTTGTAACTGAGCAATTTTTTTCTTTCCACTTACCTACTTGCAATTACTGTTTTCTAGATTCAAGGTCTACAAAATGTATCCAGAACATTAAGATAAACGCATCATTATATTACAACCAATATATATTGCTTAAAAACTATTGCTTACATATCTCCATGAATGCAATTAAAAATTATTAAGTATCTATACATTTCTATTATTATTTTATAGAAGAGGGAGCTAGGACAGAAAATTTGTCTTGTGAAAGGTCACATAACTATTCATCAGGTAAGGCCCATATGCAAATTGGGGTCACTTAGATTCTAAAGCCCAAAATGGCCTGTGACTATGCTGCATTATAATCATATAGTATTTAATGCCACTGGCCAGGGCAGAGGTAGGATAGGAAAGCAAAAGGTAGGATATAAATATACAATACTCTTGGAGTTATTAAATCTTAATTTATCCTCCACAAATCTAGGGATGTGTGATCTATTTTAGTCAAGTAAAGCACATTGTAAGGGAAATTTTTAATATTTTTTTTCTTTTAATAACAGTTTTGATTAAGCACAGCCTACTTCTAGAAGAAAATTATAAATGTTTTATTTGTTATATGGGTATTCATTCCTACAAAACTGATGTCTACATTACTTCTCTTATAATTAATAATATTTCTTGCATATGAATTTCTTTAGTTTTAATACATATATTTAATTTGTATTATTTTTATTTTATGTGTACATATGTTTGGCTTGCATTTATGTTGGTGTCCTGCATTCATGTGTGCTAAAACCAGAGGCCATTTTCTGGAAATTATTATTTTGGGTTCCTCTGGATGTGCAGCCAATGCTCTTACATACTGAGCCGTCTCTACAGACCCCTAAAACATTACTATTAATGACAGGTAACTAATGACTGCTAACATATGGAGAATCAACATTTCCCAGGGATGAGCCACCTAGTTATCCAGTGCAAAATGGTCAGCACTAAATTTATATGCATGTGAACAGAAAAATGGGGAAAAGCCCAGGACTAATAAGAATTTGAAATATAAAGAGCACACACACACACACACACACACACACACACACACACACACACACAGAGAGAGAGAGAGAGAGAGAGAGAGAGAGAGAGAGAGAGAGAGAGAGAGAGAGAGAGAAACAGACACACTGTTATACATATATACAAAAACAAATCTGCCTCAAAATTTGGTGATGTTTGAAGTATTGCGATAGATTTGTTGGTTGATCAAACTACATCTCCACACTATTTTATTTGTATTAATGGCTGGAAAAAATCTTAAGAAAGAGAAGTTTAATAATTTGATACTTCTCATAGTTTCCCCTAACCTGTTTTGGCTGAATATGTTATGAAAATAACTACAATTAGATCTATAGTATATAAGTAAACAAAAATTTTATCAGTCGTTACCATTTTCTACTGACACTGACCACATCATAATGAAACATCATACTGGTATTTAACAAATATTTTTCAAAGGTTAAAGTAGACTAATTAAGAATTAGACATTGACAATGATTATTGACAGTATTCAGTAACAAAAAATTTTACTGTGGATTATATATTCCTAAAATCTTCAGAAAGAAATATTGAAAATATTGACAATTCAAAGTAACAAAATGTGCTATAATGTATCTATGTATCTTTCAAAGTAAAATTCATTTTGAACAAAACCCCAACTTAATCTAGTTTTGCTGAATTAGCAAGACAATACCCACCAATGATACTTTTTCTTTGATATTTCATATTTTACGTTTTCAGAATTCCATGCCATCAACACAAACTTAATTTTTTAAAAAAATATTTTCTCATGATTTTATGAAAATACTCCCTGTATATCTGAAGGAAACCTAGATAACAATTTTATTAGAAAATATATTATATTAGTATCACATTCTATATTTTCAAATTCCACAAATGAAAAGCAGTGTAATAAAAACATTCTGCATTTTTCTCTATCAGTCTCCCTTTTTCAGTTGGTATAAACATTATTTGAGTTTTTTATTAGTTATTGAACTCATATAAAAATCAAGATCTTGCTCTTATATCTTAATGTCATCTTCCATCCTTTACAGAAATAGTAATATACTAATCATATCCCTTCTTTTTTGCATCTCATTTTTTCTACATAACAATATATTTGAAAATCTTTTCAGTTACATATACAAATTGCTTCTTCATTATTTTTCATTATTTTGCAATGTTCCAGTGTATAACTGTGTTATAATTTATTTCTCCAATCCTGTTTTGATGGCTGCAATGAATAACCCTTTATGTTAGGTCTTTTACACATGTGTAACTATCTCTAGAGAATAAATTCTTTACAAGGAAATTGCTAGGTAAGTTTTAATGCAACTTGTAAAAATTGGTTTTCATTGGTGTCAAAACTGATACTTTTTTAGTAATTTATGAGATTGTGTTCCTCACCATGAGGGCAACATATATTTGTAAGTATTATAATTCTTTCTAAGATTCACCTAAAATTATGAAATAATCTTCAACAACTCTTACATTTATCTTCTAAACTAAATTCACCATACTTTCTCATTTATTCTAACCACTTACCATCTACATCCATGTCCACACCATAGTAAAATCTCACTTTAACAAATGTAATTGACACATAACTGTCTATTTAATCCTGAATGCTTCTTTTTTATTTTTATTAATTCAAATTAGAAATAAGCTTGCTTCGCATGTCAATTTCTTCTCCTCCCTCCCCTCCCCCAAATCCCCACCATCTCCCCACCTCATCCACATTGTGATTCCCAAGGAGGGTAAGGCCCTCCATTGGGGTTCCCCAAAGTCTGTCATATCATACTGGGAAGGGCCAAGGCCCTCCCTCATGTGTCCAGGCGTAGAGATCATCCCTCCATGTGGGATGGGTGCTCAGAGTGTAAATGTACCACGTTTTCTCTATCCATTTTTCAGTTGAGGGGCATCAAGGTTGCTTTCAGGTTCTGGCTATTACAAACAACTCTCTATGAACATACTTAAGCATATGTCCTGGTTGTATGAGTGAGCATTCTTTGGATATATGCCCAAGAGAGGAATTGCTGGATCTTGAGGTAGACTGATTGCCATTTTCCTGAGAAACCGCCATACTGATTTCCAAAGTGGTCTTACAAATTTGCACTCCCACCAGAAATGTAGGAGTGTTCCTTTTTCTCCACATCCTCTCCAGCATAGACTGTCATTGTTGTATTTGCTTTTAGCCATTCTGACAGGAGTAAGGTGTTGTGTCAGAGTTGTTTTGAGTTGCATTTCCCTGATAGCTAAGGATTTTGTGCACTTTCTTAAGTGTCTTTCAGCCATTTTAGATTCCACTGTTGAGAATTTTCTATTTAGTTCTGCACCCCACTTTTAAATTTCATTGAATGGTGTTTTGGTGGCTAGCTTCTTGAGTTCCTTGTATATTTTGGATATCAGCCCTCTATCAGATGTGTGGTTGGTGAAGATCTTTTCCTATTCTGTGGGCTGACGTTTTGTCTTACTAACTGTGTCCTTTGCCTTACAGAAGTTTCTCAGTTTCAGGAGGTCCCATTTATTAATTGTAGATCTCAATGTCTGTGCTACTGGTGTTATGTTCAGGAAGTGGTCTCCTTTATCAATTGTTCAAGGGTATCTCCCACTTTCTCTTATAGAAGGTTCAGTATGGCTGGATTTATGTTGAGGTCTTTGATCCATTTGGACTTAAGTTTTGTGCATAGTATTAGATATGCAACTATCTGCAATTGTGTGCATGTCCAAATCCAGTTGTGCCAGCACCATTTGTTGAAGATGCTTTCTATTTTCTATTGTATATATTTAGTTTCTTTGTCAAAGTGAGGTGTTAGTAGGTGCATGGGTTAATGTCAGGGTTTTCAATTTGATTCCATTGTTCTATCTGTCTATTTTTCTGCCAATACCAAGCTATTTTCAGGACTATGGCTCTATAATAGAGCTTGAAGTCAGGGATGGTGATGCCAGCAGAAGTCCGTTTATTGTACAGGGTTGTTTCGGCTACCCTGTTTTTTTTTTTTCCTTATAAAGTTGAGTATTATTCTTTAAAAGTCTGTGACAAATTGAGCTGGTATTTTGATGGGGATTGCATTGAATCTGTAGATTGCATTTGGCAAGATTTTCATTTTTTCTATGTTGATCTTGTCTATTCAAGAGCATGGGAGATCTTTCCATTTTCTGGCATCTTCTTTAATTACTTTCTTTAAAGGCTCAAAGTTCTTACTATACAGGTCTTCTCATTTGTGGTTAGTGTCAACCCAAGATATTTTATGTTGTTTGTGGATATTGTGAAGGGTGATGTTTCTCTGATTTCTTTCTCATTGCATTTATCATCTGTATATAGAAGGGCTAATGATTTTTTGAGTAAATTTTTTATCCTGCTGCTTTGCTGAAGGTGTTTATCAGCTGTAGGAGTTCCCTGGTAGAGTTTTTTGGGATGTAGACATCTGCAAAGAGTGAAAGTTTTACTTTTTCCTTCCCAATTTGTATACCCTTGATCTCCTTTTTTATTGCTCTAGCTAGAATTTCAAGGACAATATTGAAGAGATATGGAGAGAGTGGTCAACCTTGTCTTGTTCCTGATTTTAGAGGAATATCTTTGAGTTTCTTGTCATTTAGTTTGATGTTGGCTGTTGGTTACTGTATACTGTTTTTATTATGTTCAGTTATGTTCCTGTTTTCTTGATCTCCCCAGGACCTTTATCCTGAAGGGGTGTTGGATTTTGTCAAAGGCATTTTCAGCATCTATTGAGATGATCATGTGGTTTTTCTTCTTCAGTTGGTTTATATGGTAGATCACATTGATACATTTTTGGATGTTGAACCAACCCTGCATCCCCAGGATGAAGCCTGCTTGATCATGGTAGATGATATTTCTGATATGTTCTTGGATTTGATTCACAAATATATTATTGAGTATTTTGCATAGATGTTCATGAGGTATATTAGTCTGTAGTTCTCTTTTTTATTTGTATCTTTGTGTGGCTTGGGTATCAAGGTAATTGTAGCCTCACAAAAAGAGTTTGGCAATGTCCCTTCTGCTTCTATTGTATGAAACCATTTGAGGAGTACTGGTATTAGCTCTTGTTTGAATTTCTGGTAGAATTCTGCACTGAAGCCATTTGGCCCTGGGATTTTTTTGTTTGGGATGCTTTTGATGACTGCTTCTATTTCATTAGGGGTTATTGGTCGATTTTAACTGCTTATCTGTTCTTGATTTAAATTTGGTAAATGATATCTATCCAGAATTTTTTTTTTATTTCCTTGAGATTTTCAATTTTGTGGAGTACAGGTTTTCAAAGTGTGACTTGATGATTCTCTGGATTTCCTCAGTGTCTGTCATTATATTCCCTTTTTTTCATTTCTGATTTTGTTAATTACCATGTTCTATCTCTGCCTTTTGGTTAATTTGGATAGAGGTTTGTCTATCTTGTTCATCTTCTTAAAGAACCCACTTTGTTTCTTTGATTGTTTGTAATGTTTTCCTAGTTTCTACTTCATTGAGTTCAGCCCTCAGTTTGAACATTTTCTTGTGTCTACTCACCTGTTGTGAATTTTTTGTTGTTGTTGTTGTTCTAAGGCTTTCAGTTGCTCTGTCAATTCTCTAGTGTGACTATTCTCCAGTTTCTTCATGTTGGCACTTAATGCTCGGAACTTTCTTCTTATCACTGCTTTCAGAGTGTCCCATAAGTTTGGGTATGTTGTGTCTTCATTCTCTGTGAATTATAGGAATTCTTTAATTTCTATTTTATTTCTTCTTCCACTCGAGAATTGTGCAATTTGGTGTTATTCAATTTCCATGAGTTTGTACTTTGTCTGCAATTTGTATTGTTCTTGACTTCTAACTTTAAAGCATGGTAGTCTGATAAGATACAGGGGGTTATTTCAATTCTTTTGTATTTGTGGAGGTTTGCTTTGTTGCCAACTATGTGGTCAATTTTAGAGACGGTTCCATATGGCACTGAGAAGAATGTATATTCTTTTATGTTTGGATGGAATGTAATATAGATTAATTATTAATATTAATATTACTAATTATTATTGTATTAATCCCAGTACAGTCATAACTTCTGTTAGATCCTTTGTTCTTTGTTAAGTTTCTCTCTGGTTGTCCTGTCTAGTGGTGAGAGCAGGGTGTTGAAGTCTCCTACTATAAGTGTGTTGGGTTTTATATCTGGTTTGAGCTTTAGTAATGTTTCTTTTACAAACATGGTTGCCTTCGTATTTGGGGCATAGATGTTCAGGATTGAGACTTCATCTTGATGGACTTGTCCTGTGATGAGTATGAAATGCCCTTCTCCGTTTCTTTTGATTGATTATAGTTTGATGTCTAATTTGTTAGATATTAGGATTGCTACACCAGCTTGTTTCTTGGGTCCATTTGATCAGAAAATCTGCTGTCAACCCTTTACTCTGAGGTAACTCCTGTCTTTGAAGTTGAGGTGTGTTCCTTGTATATAACAGAAAAATGGATTCTATCCTCCTATCCATTCTGTTAGCCTGTGTCTTATTATAGTCAGGTGAAGACTATTGATATTGAGGGACATTAATGTCCATTGATTATTGGTTCTTGTTTGTTTTGGATTTATTTTGGTTGTATCATTGTGTGTGGATTTCGCCCTTCTTTTTCTTTTCCTGTTTGGTAAAGTGGGATTATCTATTGCCTATGTTTTTGTGAGTGTATTTATGTTCTTTGGGTTAGAGTTTTCCTTCCAGACCTCTCTGTACAGCTGGATTTGTGGATATATATTTATTAAATCTGGTTTTGTCATGGTATAACCTTTTTTTCCCAATTTATAGTGACTCAAAGCTTTTCTGGGTACAAGTAGTCTGGGTTGGCATCCATGTTCCATTAGTGTTTGTAGGACATCTATCTAGGACATTCTGGCTTTCAAAGTTTCCAATGAGAAGTCAGGTGTAATTCTGGTTAGTCTACTTTTATATGTTTCTTGGCCTTTTTCCTTTGCTGCTCTTAATATTTTCTATTTATTCTGTAAGTTTTGTGTTTTGATTATTATGTGTTGAGGGGGACTTCTTTTTGTGGCCCAATCTATTTGTTGTGTTGTAAGCTTCTTGTCCTTTCATAGGCATATCCTTCTGTAGGTTGGGGAAGTTTTCTTCCATGATTTTGTTGAATATGTTTTCTGTACCTTTGAGCTCTATTTCTTCACCTTTCTTCTACACCTATTATTCTTATGTTTGGCCTTTTCATGGTGTCTCATGTTTCCTGGATTTGTTGGACTTGAGGTTTTCTTTGGTTGATGACTGCATATCCTCTAGTGAGTCTTCAATAACTGAGATTCTTTCTCCCATCTCTTCTATTCTATTGGTTATACAAAAAATTCTCAATTCCTTATTGCTTATCCAGCCTTTCTATTTCAAGCATCCACTCATTCTTTGTTTTCTTTATTGTTTCTACTTCATCTTTCATGTCCTGAACAGTTTCGATTGTTTCCTTAACTTGTTTGGTTGTTTTATCTTGGCTTTCTTTAGTTTCTTTAAGCGAATTATTTATTTCTTAATTTTAAGTTTGTTTTTTTCTTCTATTTCTTTAAGAGATTTTCTTGTTTCCTCCTTAAGGGACTCTATCATCTTCATAAAGTAGTTTTTAAGGTCTGGCTCTTCCTCTTCCTCTTCCTCTTCCTCTTCCTCTTCCTCTTCCTCTTCCTCTTCCTCTTCTTCTTCTTCTTCTTCTTCTTCTTCTTCTTCTTCTGTGCTGTGCTTTTCGTATCTTGTTGGTGTTGTGGTCCTAGATTCTGGTGGTGTCATATTGGTCTTTCTGTTGTTTAGTGTATTTATTATTCTGTCTTCTTCCCATGTCTTCATCCAGTGTGTACAGGTGGGGTCTCTCTATCTCCTTTTATTACCCAGTGGTGTACGTGGGTCAAGACTTTAGTGTCTGCAGCTCTAGATGGTCTTGCCTCTCCTGGAATTCTCCTCCCTCAGCAGAGGTCAGGGCTCAGCAGAGGTCAAGGCGATGGAGGAAGATAGAAGAGTTAGTTTTTTCTGGACTCAGGGATCTCCTCCCTGTCTGGGAGGGTCCAGTATATGCCAGGTGCAGGCCCAGAGAGATCCACTGGGTGAAGGCAGGTGTTGGGTAGGAGTCAGGTTGGTGCAGAAGGGACACTCACCTCAGCAGAGGTCAGGGAGGTGGAGCAGGAAGGAAGCCTAAATGCTTCTTAAATTTTTCCTTTTTAACAGTGTCTGAAATTAGATTTGTGATAGCAAAGTTTATTTTATTTAGTTTCTTGTTAATAATTCTTAAATCACTTCTAGTAGCAATGAAAACAAGTCATTTTAATATAGAAGATTGTAAGGTTGAAATATTGAAATATTAAGGTGTTTATGATGAAAAATTAGCTGATATCCTCCTTTGGTGCCACACATTTTTGATGCCATAATGCTTCAGATTCTTTTTGTAATTATCCCTATTAATCATCAATGTACATTTTCTAAGAATTGATATTTTTGTTTTTGAAGATACTATTCTCCAATTATGATTCTCTAAGTTGTTTAATTTAAATGTAAGGAAAACATCATCTCTACTTATATACTTTGGCATAAAATTATGTTGGAAACATTTCTTCACTTGGAAGGATTTCACAACAAAGGACATACATCTGAAAGATACCCGTTTCATGTTCATTGAAGCCAGTAAGTGCTAACACAAGGCACATTCTTTCACAGTTTTAACATCGTTTCAATTGAAAATTTCACATATCTTTACAAATTTCTCATGAAAGTTCTTTATTTCAATATGTCCTTATCTTAAAAGAAATATTGTCATTAAAACCAAAGATCTAAAAATATTAGGAAAATAAACACTAACCTTGAGGCTAGAGAATGTTCATTGAATATTTTTTTTCACTGCTACTGACCATAAGAATTGATAGCATCTAAAACTAAATATGCTATGTGTTTTATTTTCATAAAATGTGTAAGAAACTTACTTGCTTGTGTGGTTTTGGTATAATGCTGCCTGAAGGGGGAAGGAAAAAAATTAAAACCATTACTGATCTTAATATTTTGAATGTATTATACAATATTCAACATATACTAAACTATAAAAAATGCTTAAATGATTCACTACTTACTACTTCAGAATGTAGAACACGACAGTAACAGTTGGAAGGTCCTGAATTTAAATCCATAATCACTTGGTAACTGTTCCTACTATGTTCTGTGAGCAAGACACATAGGGCAATCACTATTGTAACTGGTGTTTATTACACTCTTTATGAAGAAAATATGATGCTCATTAGTATGAACTTTTTCTTCTCTCTCTGTTCATGAAACTATGAAACTATATTTGTCTTCTTTCCTCATCAAATAAATATGTTTTCAAATTTGTATTTATTTATTTATTTATTTATTTTATGCTGTAAATTTAAGTAAAGATATATTAATGCAATTCAATTTTATGACATTGTTTTTCCTTTTGTTTTAAAAGTTTCAATGAAACAGGGATGTACCGAATAGTCATAGGACTATTTTCTACCTATTTGGAAATGTCTGCTAACTCAAAACAGGCAGTGTTTTTTTTAAAAATGCATTAGTATTTAAATTAGAAACAATCTTATTTTACATACCAATCCCTGTTCCCTCTCCTTCCTATCCTCCCATGCCCCCAACCAAGCCCCCATCCCATCCCCCATCCACTTTTCAGGGAGTGTATGGCCTTCCATGAGGGATCATTAGAGTCTGTCACATCATTTGGGGCAGGGCTTAGGCCCTCACCTGTGCATCTAGGCTGAGAGAGTGTCCCTTCATAGGGAATGGGCCCCCAAAGCCCATTCATGCACTAGAGATAAGTACTGGTTCCACTGCCAGGAGCCCCATAGCCCTTCCACTGACCACCCAACTAATATCCACATTCAGGGGACCTGATTAGGTCCTATGCTAGTTTCCCAGCTGTCAGTCTGGAGACAGTGAGCTCCCACTTGCTCAGGTCATCTGTTTCTGTGGATTTCCCGAGCATAGTCTTGACCCTTTGCTCATCATTCCTCCCTTTCTTCAACTGGATTCCAGTAGTTCAGCTTAGTGCTTAGCTTTTTATGTCTGCTTGTGTTTGTATCAGCTACTGTGTGAAGGCTCTAAGATGTCATTTAAGGTAAGTCATCAATCTCATTATAGAGGAAAGGCATTTAAGGTAGCCTACCCATTATTGCTTAGATTACTAGTTGGGGTAATCCTTGTGGATCCCTGGACATCTCCCTAGTGCCAGATTTCTCTTTAAGCCTATAATGGCTCCCTCTATTAAGGTATGTCTTTTCTTGATCTCCTTCTCTATTCTTTTTGGTCCCCTTTTAAAATCACAAAGCAGTTGAAGCTTGTATTATGTTGTATAAATATGCTATAATTTTAACTATTTGAATACTGATTTCATTAATGTTTTACTACAAATATAATTTTACATGCCACTTAAATGATTTCTTCAAATTTTCCAAATTCACATTTTCATTTTTTGCAAGTGTGGATTAATTAAAAACCCAAAGATACTCTTTTTATATAGTGACAGGCTGTGTTTCCCCAAATTAAGATGGTTTCTAAAATTACAATCATGATTGTAATTTGGGATGATTAAGTATAAATATAGTTTATATACCTTGAATAGGGACTTCTACTGGAAACAATTTTATTTATATTTTCAAGTTTCTTACAGATCTGAGAAATAGTGTTGTATTCTGGAGCCTTTTGACATGTTTGTACTCACAAAATTTTCAGATTGATTTCTTGTCATTTAGATAAATGGGTTCACTTTAAATTTACCGTGGCAGTATGGGCTGTGGTTTGACATATAAGGAACTGAGAAGTTAATACTTCTTCATAATGAAAACATACAAAGATGAACAAACTGAAAGCTCAGCTTTCCCTACATTATCAGTGAAGTAATTTACATGCCAAACTTCAACATTCTCCCAATTGAAGCAGTAAAAGAGAGGCATATATGGAGATTCACACCTTAATTGTAGAAGAAACACACTAGTAACATTTAACACAGCAGTTAGTGTTGAGGAAGTGAAATCATAGCTACTGTTGGTAAATAACACAAAGAATCGTTAGAGTAAATAACTTCATAGGGGCCACTTAGTACCTTCCCCAAAGTTTGTGAATTTTACCTATTAGAGCTATTAAATGGGACAAGAAGAGTAGAGAAATTCAGTGCACAGTGCTTCTACAATGCATAGGTAAATAATCATTTTGGAATATGTCAATGCATCTTGTGTTTCTAAATATGTCTTCTACAGAAAGTAGAATATCAAAGTAAAATAAGAAAATCTAGCTGGTAATAATGTTGTACTCAGTAGTGAGGAAACACAATTCAATTATATCCATGTGGCCCATTTTACCTATGGGGAGAAAAAAAAAGGTGCTAAACACTGGTTGATTACACAGATGAGTGTCACAACTTTGCTGAAATTTTGGAGGTTAGGGAGAGTACTACAAAGTGCTTTCACCACATCCAAAACCTTTTGCCATGCCAATAAATGCCTATTTGCTTGTCTTCTTTTATTAAGTACATTATTATATCATCTATAAATTAAAAATATATGATATATACAAGGCTGAAAGCATAGTTTGAAAATAATAAACAGATACCAAGTGAAATATGCAGGGACTTTGGAATTGTTAGACTGAGAAATTAAAATAATCACTATATATAGTGGCATATATATATGTATATATATACATATAGTGGCATATACGTATATATGCCAGTTTTATTAATGAAAATATAAAAATGAATCATATGCCTAATGTTTGCAGAGTTAACATAAGAAAAGTACCAAAAAGTAATAGTAGGAAACAGCAGTAAAATAGAGTGATTGAGTAGATGAATAGGTTATAAATTATATATTTTAGAACACACATGCAAACAGACATTTCCAACAACAACAATAACAATCACTAAATAAAAAGGCCATGAATTTGAAAGATATAAAGGATACATCTATGGGAGGATTTGGAGGCAGGAAAGGGAAGGGAAAATAATGCAATTACATTAAAATGTCAAAGGAACTATTAAAATAAATAGGTCTAGAAAACAAAGGTTACTAAGAATAAAAAAAATATCTAACACCTATGCTTAAAAATGCAGTACTCAAAATATAGAAAGGCAAAGATAAAGCAAATGATATAAGAAAAATTGATATAAAGTGAAAAAAAGCTTGAAACTAGAAGCAAAGGCACTCTATTTATTCAGAAGCAAAGATGACAATGAAACTAAATTCTTATAAATGATGTAATCCTTAAGAGAATACAGAGAAAAGCAAGGCTGAGTACAAAATGTCAGGACTTAGAATTGTAAACACTGCAGAATTATACTTTAAAAGTGAAAAGAAATTGACACTTTCTCAAGTAAACAAAACTAAATTTTCTGTTTCTTTGTTTTATTTTTTGGCAAGTGGATCTTTGTAAAAATTAAACATTAGTTTAAAAATCTACTTTTTTATTTTCTTTTAGAATAAAGCTTTTACATGTCAATCCCAGTTCCCTCTCCCTCCCCTCCTCCACTGGACCCCGCTCCAATTCCAAACCCTTTCTGCTCCCCAGGGAGGGTGAGACTTTCCATGAGGAATCTTCATTGTCTATCATATCATTTGGAGCAGGGCCAAGACCCTCCCCTGTGTGTCTATGCTCAGAGAGTATCCCTCCATGTGCAGAGGGCTCCCAAAGTTCATTTGTATACTAGGGATAAATACTGATTCACTACCAGAGGTCCCATAGATTGCCCAGACCTCCAAACTGACATCCTCGCTCAGGGGGTCTGGAAGATTCCCATGCTAGTTTCCCAGCTATCAGTCAAGGGTCCATGAGAAACCCCTTACTCAGATCAGCTGTCCCTGTGAGTTTCTCCAGTCTGGTTCTGACCACTTTGGTCATCACTCCTCCCTCTCTGCAACTGGATTCCAGAGTTCAGCTCAGTGTTTAGCTTCCATCAGCTAGTGGATGAAGGCTCTAAGGTGGCATATAAGGTAGACATCAATCTCATTACTGGAGAAGGGCATTTAAGGTAGCCTCTCGACCACTGCTTTGATTGTTAGTTGTGGTCAACCATGTAGGTCTCTGGACATTTCCCAAGTGCCAGAATTCTCTTTAAATCTATAATGGCTCCCTCTATTGTGGTATGTCTTTCCTTGCTCTCCTCAATTATTCCCCTGACTAAATCTTCCTGCTCTCTCATTTCCTTCTCTCCCCTCTGGTTCTTCCCCTCTCTTTCTTCTAGCTCCCTCTCCTCTCCCCAATGTTCCTAAATTAGCTCAGGAGATCTTGTCCCTTTTCCCTTCTCAAGGGGACCATGCATGTGTCTCTTAGGGTCTTCCTTGTTTCCTAGCTTCTCTGGCAATTTGGATTGTAGGCTGGTTCTCTTTTGCTGTATTCTAAAATCCATATATGAGTGAGTACATATCATTTTTGTGTTTTTGTGACTGGGTTACCTCACTCACAATAGTTTCTTCTAGTTCCATGCATTTGCCTGTGAATTTCAAGATTCTGTTGTTTTTCCTGTTGAGTAGTATTCCTTTGTGTAAATGTACTACATTTTCTCCATCCATTCTTCAGTTGAGGAGCAGGGAATCTACTTTATAATAAAACTTTGGTTGAGGTAGTTTTGGTGGTTTGAATGGGAATTGCTCCCATAGACTCACATATTTTTTTTTTTTACCTGTGACCTGTGATAACCTTTATTACATGTTGCCTCGTGTGTATGACATTTTCTTCCTGCTTTCTAATTCTTTAGTGGCTGAAGAAAACAAGCAAGATCAAATGAAAACACATATATGTTGTTATTCCTTTGTCATAACCAACACAATATGCAACATCAATCATGAAGTTTATTGTCTGTGTTTAATATGAACTGTTAGTGTAGGTTTAACTATTATAATAATTATACTATTGTCTTGCTAAATATTGATAGTGAGTGGATTTATTCATGTGGGGAGGGATAAATGGACCTCTATTTAAAACATAACTTTGCCATATGATGAAAATTTCTCATGTTATCATTAGAACCTGAGGGAACAGGATGGACGAGTTGGGGTTGGAATGGAGTAGGAGAACAATGAATGAGATATCTCAATGTCTCAATGTAGGGAGCCATAACAGGACTAGAGAGAAACCTGATGCCAGGGAAATTCCCAGAAATCCAAATGGATGACACCAGCTAAGACCCCTAGCAATAGTGGAAAGGGTGCCTAAACTGTCCTTATGCTGTAATTAGATTGGGGACTATATTAATTGTCATTATAGAACCTTCAGTCAGTAACTGACGGAAGCAGATGCAAAGATTCCACATTAAAGCACCAGGCTGAGCTCGATGAGTCCATTCAAAGAGAGGGAAGAGGTATGATATGATCAAGGGAGGTCAAGATCATGATGGGGAAACCCACAGTTGCCCAAACTTATGGGAACTCACAGACTCTGGAGCCCACCTTATACCAAACTAGACCCTCTACATGTGAGGGACAGTTTTTTAGCCCTGTCTGTTTGTGGCACCTCTGGCAGTGGGACCAGGATCTACCACTGGTACATGATCTGGCTTTTTGAAGTACATTCCATATGGTGGGATGTCTTGCTCAAACTTGATGCTGGAGAGAGGGGCTCGGTCAGACCTCAACTGAATGTGCCAGGATTTGTTGAACTCTCATGGGAGACCTTACCCTTTCTGAGAAGTGGAAGGTTGTGTGTTGGGGGATGTGGGAGGAAAGTAGAACAAGGGGAGGGAGGGCGAACTGTGGGTGGTGTGTAAAATGAATAAACGTTTTTAAAAAATTAAATTTAAAATTTTCAAATAGAGTGTCAAAAGTAAATGTGACAACTTTCTTTTCTAATTTCTTTCCCCGTCTTTCTTTCCTTCCTTCCTTCCTTCCTTCCTTCCTTCCTTCCTCTCTTCCTCCCTTCCTCCCTTCCTTCCTTCTTTCTTTCTTCCTCCCTTCATTCCTTTCTTTCTTTCTTTGTTCCTTCCTTCTTTCCTTCCTTCCTCCCTTCATTCCTTCTCCCTTACTTGCTGCCTTCCTGTCTCTCCTTTCTTCTTTCTTTCTTTCTTTCTTTCTTTCTTTCTTTCTTTCTTTCTTTCTTTGTTCATTTTTAAAAGTTAATTTGTATATACATGTTTGTTTGCCCATGTGAGTAAAGTACTCATGGAGGCCAGGAGAGGGGAGCAGATGTCTCTGGAGTTACAGGTGACTGGGAGCCACTGATGTGGCTGCCAGAAATTAAGCCAGATCCTCTACAATAGCAGTCCATGTGCTTAAACACTGAGCTTATCTCTAGGCTGCTTTACTTGTTTTAAATAGAATTTAGAATTATTAGAAGGTGGTATGTTTGTAGGAACAATACTTCTAGAGTCTTGTTTTTTGAGAAAAAACTAAAAAAAATGTTTTCTGATGATCACACACACAAAAAAAAATATTTTTGTATGTCACTGCGGTACTAAGATCTGAAGCAAGCTGGTTATACCATTGTCAAAACATCATTTGATTACTGCAACTGCTTTGGGAAAAGTTTAATCATAGAAAATGAAATATAGTTTACTACTTTAAGACAAAAGTCATGTATTAAATGGTATGACTGATGAATTCATTGGACACTCTACAGAAACTACCGCTAGGTTATATTTTTAGGTACAATTTCAGGTGTCATATTGTTGAATGAAACTACCAAGAAGGGCACTGTTTCTCTGATTAAGAAGCCAGGTGTTGAAGTTTCACTTCCATTCAGGGTGATGGTTTCTCCAGTGAAAGTGAGAAATTTAATTTTGGAAAAATGAATCAACAAAATAGTTGTCATGAGAAACTTCCAAAGAACAGACAAGAAATGAAGAAAACTTTTAAAATACAATTTATTATTAAATACATTAAAACACAGGATGCCAAAAATTTGTCAGTAATTGTAAGTCATTCTCTCTTGTTTCCATCACAAATAAGCATGGTCAAAATATAACTGTGTTTTTGAAGAATGCAGTTAGAATAGGATTGTGTTTCTGGCTGGAGAAATACTGACTTACGTTAGATGAAGAATAGCATAATTTCTCTGTCATCTGGCCATGTACCTGATGCTAAAGCTATGCTTGAGATAATTGTAGATATGAAAGCACATCCACATCCAAAGGTAGCTCACTTTTGTGGGAAATGCACTGGAAAGTCAGACTCAATTTGCCAGCTTGCCTATAAAGTGGAAATTTTGTACTATACCAAGACAGCCAGAACTGGTAGTATAAAAAAGTAGCTCTTCCTGATGAGTGTTTATTCCAAAACCAAGGATTTTAGCCAGAACCCTAGGTTTGGAGCTACTGTTCATGGCCTTTTCCACAAACAAAGAATTCATACTCCCTCTCTCAAGAAACTGATTTTATTTCCAATAGATTATGAAAATGTTCAAGTTTGGGTGGCTCACAAAAAAGTTGAGGTGAACTTGAAACTGAATGGGAGATTACTGGATTCACCAGAGATGTTACTTTATGATAGAGACCCATAGAAAGACATAATCAATTGTATTCTTAGCAAAAAAAATCATATACAGCTATTGATATAGATCTTAATTTTATATGTAACAAAAAGAATCAAAGTGAGCTTACCCATTTAGATATAGGTCTACACTGTTTTCATGTAATTATAACATGAAAAAATAGATGATTTATAGAAGATGGATTAAGTAAAATGAAATGGTAATACAAAGACACATCTAGTCTCCTGTATGTTCAAATTCGGAAGGGAAAAATGAGAGGAAGAAAGATCAGAAAAGGCAACTGAGAGAGTGGACATGATAAAGCACTCCATATGCAGGTATGGAAATACAACAGTGAAAATTGAACAGACTTTAACAAACTAAGTTTTAAAAGACTATGAATTATTTACAAAAAGGTAATGACACAATAGATACACTAGAAATTAGTACACAAGTTATGGACCTTAACTATTGTCTATTTACAAACAAGAGATGATCAACACCTACAGATCTGGAGATTCCCACCCTGGGGTCTGACCTTATAGTACCATCTAGAAGGCCAATATTAGAGTCAGCAAATGTATGGTATTGCAGAGAGAGAGAGAGAGAGAGAGAGAGAGAGAGAGAGAGAGAGAGAGAGAGAGAGAGAGAGACTGGACCTAGTATTGTATCTTGAAACCTCAAAGCCCAATCCCCTGTGACACACCTTCTCCAAGAAGAAAACACTTCCTAAAGCTTCCCAACACTCTACTAACTGGTAGGCAGGCATGCATATATATGAGTTTTGGGGCATTCTTAACAAAACTACCATAGTATTCTTGGAAAAAATAATAATCTTTGATTTTGATACATAATTATGGTATTTTTTCCTATTTCCAGCCACCACCGTGAAAACCTCTATTACTGCCTTCTCATCTCCTTGGTATCTGAATAGAAATCATTTGTTCTTATAATAAGTATTCCACTTATGTGATAACTTTTTTAATACTTCGTGTTTCTCTTTGTCTTTCAACAAGTTGACTACAATTTGCCTAAATCTAAATAGCCAAGAGTTCCTTTTACTTGAAGTTCACTGAACTTCTATATGTGCCTTAAAGTTTTCCATCAAATATATTGGGAAGCTGGCCTCTTAGTTACACAAGTGTATAATAAGTTCCTGTTTTTTTGCACTTTTTGGACTTCATTTATACATATGTTATTATACTTAGTGGGGTATCCTCTTCATTAAACATAATAATTTTATTATTTGAAAGTTTCATATATTACACAAGGTATTTTGATCATATCCATTAATCACTATCTTCCTCTGGCTCCACTTAGTGAATCCATGCCAATATTATGTCCTTCATGGGAAAGTAATCACTTAATTTTTTTAAATTAGTCCAGTTTTTTATATTAAAATCACAGAAGTAAAGAGCTTAGTAAAACTCTGTTTTCAGAGTACATCATCTTAGCAAATATGTACTACCTGCCACCTTTACTCATGAGTACAGAAAAAAAAATCATAAAAATGTATATCAGAAATAAAGGCTTCTTGAGGCTGCCTTCTCTGGCTGAGTAGAAGAATCCTCCAAGCTGCCCAGCACTGTGAGCAATTTTATGGTGGGGTATAGGAGAGAAAGAGACGCAGAATTGTTCATGCCCTGTGGTGGGAGGCATATTTGAAGAAGTGATGACAGTGTAGAATAGGCTCATGTGGGTAGCCTGCTTGCCATCCCAGACCATGGTGACATCTAGTCATGGGGTGCTGCCAAGAACTGTATCTGGGTCTGTGACCTTGTAACATCCACAGGCAGTGCTGTGTTGGTGGTTTCTGTTACCACCAAAGGCCATGAGAATACCTGCGGTCTGGGGTGACAGCTGAGGCCATGTTTGTGCCGAAGGATTATGCTATTGCCAGAGCCATCCTCATATGAGTGACCTGCCCTGCCACCTGAAGCCACGGTGACATCTGAGCCAAAATTGCTAGGGCCATATCTGGGTGTGTGGCTCTGCCTAAGTAAACTTCTGTGTTGATATCCACAGCATCCCTTACCAATGAAGGCTGTGTGGATATCTGGGGCCTGGGCCACTATCTGGGGCCATATTGGGGTCCGAGGGATGAGCCACATGCCTATCTAGCAGGCTTGCACTGCCCACCAATGCCATGGTGTCATCTGGCCACTTTAGTGTCCGAGGATCACCCCGTAGCTGGGTCAATGCCAATCTGAGTGGCCTGTACTGCTAATTGGGCCATGATGACATCTAGGCCTGGGCTGCTGCCAGAGACCATGCCTGGCTCTGTGTCCTACTATAGCCAGGTTCTGTGTTGATGTCCATGGCTCCTCTTACCATCAAAGGCCTGATGAATGACCAGGGCGTGGGCTACAACCTGATGCTATGTTGGAGTACAGCGGCGATACTACTTCTGGGTCCATACCAATCTGGGAGGCCTGCACTGTAACCCCGGGCCATGGTAACATCTGGGCATAAGGGGCTGCTGCTGGACATGTCTGGGTACATGTGAACTGAACCATGTGTTGTACCATGTGTTGAAGTACGAGGGCCATGATGAGCTTGCCCCAGTCCTCACTGGCCCAGGAAATGCTGCAGCACCTCACTGGAAAACGGACATCACCCCTCAAAGTAGAGCTGACCCCTGCATTTGGGAATGCTGGTCCCTGGGTGGGGTTTTCCCAGCAGCCCAGAATGACTAACTCAGCTACTACCCAGACACACATCCAGGACTTCGAGTTTGTGCTTCCCAACATCTTACCCCATCTATGACCTGCTGCAGTGGATGAACGGAATTGCCCTGTGGAACCTTGACAGCAGGATCTCCGTGACTCAGGAAACAGCAAGATTTCTGAGGGGAGTTTCACCTAGGGTTTAGTATTAACCAACAACGTATTAAACAATGAACATTTGCAGGTAAAGCTGTATGGACAAAAAGGTACCCTGTGATACACAGCAGCTCCCCGTGCTACAAAGATGAAATGATGTGACGGAGAAAGCCTGGAAAGGCAGAGGAGCGAAATGGTTTATTGTTTGTTCATTTGTTTTGTTTTTGTTTTCTTCTTTTCCTTTTTGTTTTTAGCTAATGTTCTTATTTGCATTTTATTTATTATCTTTATTATTTCTTTTTATATTTTCCTTTGGTGAAGGTTGCTACAAGAGTGAAGGGTGGATATGGAGGTACTGGGAAATGCATGGGGTTGGGGTGCACGCTTTGAAATTTTTAAAGAATCAATACAAAATTTTGTTCAAATAACAAAACAAAATAAAAATAATAATATGAAAGAAAAACTTCAAGATATCATTGTTTGCTAATTCAAATTGATGTTAGAAGGAAAAAACTGATATGAATGTTATTGAATCAGAGATTATCATTTGTCAGTTATACAGAAGTGACAGAATGAAACTACAGAGAACATTTGAAAAACCAGGGACCTGTTCAATATAGTAATACAAGAGAAGAAAATGAAGCTCAGAGCTTCCATTAATAAAACTAGATAAAAAGGGCCTTGGACCTCCTTGAATTTGTTAAGAAAATGGAGCGGCAATTATTTTATAAAGATTAAATAGTGGGGTGGAAGGGAATGTATACACAAATTTATTTTTCTTTATTCACCGAGTCTGGGAGGGCAACATGCAAGTTAAGACATTCAAATGGCATGAAGTATTAGTTCATGCTGATAAATATAACTATGAAGTTGAAATTGGCATTTGCAACCAAATGCATAAATCATGCATAACTAATTACAATGCTATGTTAATAAGATTAGAATAGCAGATTTCATTTTGGTCACTTTGAATGTGCAGTTTATTTTTGGAAAACATTTTCTTTTCTTCTAGAATAGTTTCTCTTTTTAAAGAAATAAAAGAATTTAAAACAAGATAATATAAAATGTCAAAATGTTTGCCTTTCTTTAAATAATATGGTGTAGACACAATTATGACACACTTTCTTGAATACTTTGCTCTTTGATGTTTTAGAGTATGCATAAAACAAAAGGCATTTTACAGTGTCATTCATCTTTAGCTACTGAAAGGTGCTGAATATAGGCATAAAAACTGATAAGCTATTTGAACAAAACTCACTCTCTCTGTAATAATGTGAAAAACAACCGTATTAGATATTTCTCTCTCCTAGCGAAAAGCCTTTACCGTGACTAGAACTCTGCTGACTTATAAAAAACTGAACAAAAGAAGTCTTTAAGGACAACATGAAGTGTGAAATCCCACTGGTAGCTAGGGAAATCATTGCCTAAGATTAACTCTGCAGTCAAATTTGGTTAGTTAGTTACAGACTCTTAGCATAACACTTTAAATTATACCAGGAAAATTACAGAGTGATTCTAACAACAAAGAGAAATTTTGAGCCCCTTGTGAGAGTATCTCGGCAGCATACTGATAACTCAGGGGAAAAACTAGGTGGTTGCTGATAATGATCAAAGACTGAATTATAGCTTCACTATTCATTAAATATGACTTAGTGTCAGTTGAAAGCTGTCATTCAGAGAAATCACAATCATTTTCTCATTAATATAGACATTAAACAAAACAAAAACTGTAGTTATCATAGGGTATTATGGACTACTCAGGCCTGCTCTCAGTGAAATATTTCCTGGACATATTTTTCTGGATTTCAATATAAAATCAAATAGTACAATAGATTCTCTCTGTAAAAGAAAGTCATTTCACATGACTTACTTTGTTGTTTCTAACACTGACCACAATCAATTCAGTATGCTTTATTTCTTTGATCCCTTTCTTATAATATGATATCTAATCCCTGTGTTATCACTTTTATTCCTTTTCCTTGGGGTCCTGTCTTCATATTATTTGTCTGAATAAATACGATATACTGTAATGTGTTGGATGGACTGAATAACATCCTTCTAGGAAACATCTTTTCTATGGCCGTATGCGTCTGTGTGTGTGTGTGTGTGTGTGTGTGTGTGTGTGTGTGTGTGTGTGTGTGTATGTGTGTCTGTGTGTTGTGTACTTAGTCCAAGGGTATTTGAAGCATTTTCTTGATTTTGTTCTAACTTTGTGTGAGTGTGTCTGTGTGTGAGAGAGAAACAGACAGAAACTGAGACAGATAGAGACAGAAGGAGAGGCACAGAGAAAATATCTCAATAGGTATGAGATGCCCTTGATTTGGCTAGGCTGGCTGTCCCATAAGCTTCAGGATTCACTTGCCTCTAAACCTAAAACTTCAGTTCAACAATTATAAAAGGTACCCTCTCATGTCCAAATTTTTACTCAGCAATCTAAACTCATGTCATTATATTGCAAGACATGCACTTTACTGACTGAACTGTAACCTTAGTCTGGGAATACTATACATATATATATATATATATATATATATATATATATATATATATGCATCTATATACATATAGGATATGTATCCACTCACATGTATATTATATATAAATGTGTGTATGTGTTTGTGTATGTGTGTGTGCTACCACCTGAAAAAATGTGTAGAAAAAAACCTTATGAGTTATCTAGACTGAGCACATTACATTTTCTGTATACTAAGAGAAGAATTAGATTAGAAAATACATGAAAGACATAAAGATAATAATGAAAGGCTTGATGTAATTCCTCTGCTCTCTATGAACTATGTGAACTTTGGCAATTTCTCTCATTTTCCTGAGATTCTAAAGCTAAACATTAATAATTTTACTCAGCGATTTTAATAGTTGGCGATGGACTTTGTGAGAACCTTCAGTTTTCTATCTGGCTAGGTATACACTGTTATTATATCTGGCAAGTAGAAGGTGTTCAATCTTGTTCTTTTTCCTCTTAATTTCGCTGACAATATTCAGAGAACAGTTGAAAAACTGTTAGACATATGTTGGGACCACAGTCTTAAGAAAGTCTTGGACTTCTCAAATATGTCCCAGAGTCCTCCACTAAGAAGAGCAATTGAGGAGATTTAGTCACAACTTACAAGGTGGCAGCAGTTTGTAAGTTTTTCAGAAGCACTCATGTCCTTATCTTAAAACAAACAAACAAACAACAAACAAAAACTACTGGCTAAAATTCCGTAGCTCTTTGGATCTTCCTGTAGTAGTCGTTCACTGTTTATGACATTCAATCTCACATTTCTGACTATTACTAACCACTCATTTGGCAGGCCTGACTCCAAGATCTGGGATGCTTTCATTTTCACTTACATTCCTTTGAGCACTCTTTTTAAAGTTAAATTATTCCTTTTTTTCTGCTTTGAAAGTTAATATTTTCATGCATATTTTATTCTTGTTTACCTTTATCCCTGAGTTTCTTCTATTTTATCCACATTCCACTTCTGCTTTCATGTGTATTCTTGTAGCTTAGTCTCCTTTATTTTATAACTAACACCATGTAAATGCATATGAAGATAGATATGAAAATCGGAACACATGATATTTATCTTCATGGGTATGGCATACTTTGCTTAATATGATGATTTCCAATTATATTCACTTTCTTTAAAATACCATATTTTCATTTTCATACATGGCCAAATAAAATTCCAATGAGGATATATAACACATGTTCACTATCTACTCATCTGCTGATAGAGCAGTGGCCTTGTTCCCTTTCACTACTATTGTGTATTCTGCAGATGTACACAAACATGGGTGAGCAAATATCTTTGTGAAAGGAATTACGAGTCTGTTCAGTATATTCATAGGAGTGTTATAGCTAGGTAATATGGTAGTTATAAACTTAGTTTTCTGATAAACCTCCATGTCACTTTCCAAAATGGTAGCACTAATTTACACTTCCACCTCTAAGCCATGGAGAACTAAGTTATAATCATATGAAAAGGTGTCATGTTGTTGCAGGGGGAAGATGAAAAGACAATAAAAATATGCATATGCATATTTAAATAAACTATATGACCAGATTGAAAGATAAAATCCACACAATCATCTCATTAGATGCAGAAAAGGCCTCTGATAAAATTCAACAGCTCTTCATGATTAAAATACTGGGAAGATGAGGGATTCAAGGACACATCTCAACACAATAAAGGCAATTTACAACAAGCCTAAGGCAGCATCCATTTGAACAGAAGAAAAAAAAAACTCAAATAATTTTCATTAAAATCAGGAACAAACAAGGAAGTTCACACTCTTCATACGAATTCAATCCAATAGTACTTAAAAGTTATAAGATAAGTAAGTAAATGAGATTAAAAGAATACCAACAGGAAAAGAAGTCAAAGCATCCTTCATTTGCACATAATATTTTCCACCAGGAAATTCCTACAGCTAATAAATAAATTCATCATAGTAGCAGGATACACAGTTCTGTTCTCAGTAATGAACCCAGGAAACAGTGCCTTTCAAAAATAATTTTTAAAAAGAAAGTATACTAGTTTATGAAATTGGCAGTAGTTGATGCTCCTCTAGGGTCAAGAACTCAATACACATTGTGTATTAGCTAGGATTCGAGTTTCAAATATTAAACTCCACCATTGAAGAAGTCTTAAGTAAAGTGAGAGAGCTATTGGTTACACACAAAATGAAAGTGCTACTGTTTGTTACACTCTGTGGATATCTTGCCATAGTGGTAATCATGATTCATAGGCTTTCGACATGGGTAAGACTCTTGATTGTCTCCCTTGGCAACTTTCAAAGAATGCTTTTGTGACACAGAAAGTTTAAAGATGTCTCCTAACTGTATTTATAAATCTATGGATGTTTAAATTATATGCAGGTATTTATTTAAGCCAATGAATTTTAAATTGTGAATTATTTTATTGATTCACTGTTTTGTATTTTCACTTATATACATGAGCAAATTCAATCTGGCAGATAGATATTTTGGTATTTGTAAGTTGGATCCTGTAAGTGTCCCAGATGAATGAAAGACATGTGGAGCTTTAAGTAGTAATAAACTAGGAAGTCTTTTGCCTAATGACAAAGAATTTGGCTTTACACTTGCCTGCTTTACCTTGTGAAGTACTCTCTACGGTCACAGAGATCATAGAATTAAAAAGAGGAGTAAGAAATATTCATGATGTTTGAGTATGCTGTCTTCTTTCTTGCTTTTTATAACATAATCCTTGGTTGATGTAGATGAGCTCAGACTAGAGTTAGCTATTCTGGGTGCTCTATAAAGAGACTTCTCTTCAAGGAGTAACTATTGCTGAAGCATGTGATGTAAGTTGACAAAGATTCTCTCACCACATGAAAGTTTACAAAATTACAATGGCTAATTGTATCTGTACCACAAACCGAAAGTTTTAAAATGATGGTTGCAAAAGAGAAGCCTTAGCACAAGACAGTAAACTAACTTTTATCTATCACTTTTCTATGGCAGGACTTTGTTTCTTGTTCATTTTAAATTTTAATTTATTTAAAAATTTTCTAATCTGTATAAATTTTTTTACACCACTTCCTTCCAACTTTCTGTTCTACAACATTCCCAATAAGCCCATTCCTTTCAATGTTATGGTTTATTTTATTTTATTTATTTATTTGTTTGTTTATTTAAATTAGAAACAAGCTTCTTTTACATGTCAATCTCAGTACACGCTCCCTCCCCCCCTCCCATGCCCCTGCACCGACCCCCCATCCCAACTCCTTTCTGCTCCCTAGGGAGGGTGGTGTCTTCCATGGGGGAATCTTCAAAGTCAATAATATCATCTGGAACAGGGCCTAGGCCCTCTCCAGTGTGCCTAGGCTGAGAGAGTATCCTTCTATGTGAAGTGGGCACCCAAAGTTCATTTGTGTACTAGGGGTAAATACTAATCCACAACCAGTGGCCCCATAGATTGTCCAGATCTCCAAAATGACTTCCTCCTTCAGAGGGTCTGGAACAGTCCTATGCAAGTTTCCAAGCTATTAGTCTGGGGTCCGTGAGCAACCCCTTGTTCAGGTCAGCTATTTCTGTGGGTTTCTCCAGCCTCGTCTTGACCCCTTTTTCATCACTCCTCCCTCTCTACAACTGGATTCCAGAGTTCAGCTCAGTGTCTAGCTATGGGTGTCTACTTCTGCTTCCATCAGCTACCGGATGAAGGCATCAAAGAAGGGGTTTTAAGGTAGCCTCTCAACTATTGCTTAGATTGTTAGTTGGGGTCAACCTTGTAGGTCACTGAGCATTTCCCTAGTGCCAGAGTTCTCTTTAAACCTATAATGGCTCCCTCTTCGATGGTATCTCTTTTCTTCCTCTCCTCAATTCTTTCCCTTACTAGACCTTCCTGTTCCCTCAAGTTCTCCTGTCCTCTCCTCTTCCCCCCTTCTCTTTCTTCAAACTCCCTCCCCTCCCCCCATGCTCCCAATTAGCTTCGGAGATCTTGCCTTTTTCCCATTCTTTGGGGGACCACATATGTCTCACTTAGGGTCCTCCTTGTTACCTAGCTTTTTGGGCAATGTGGATTGTAGGCTGTTAGTTCTTTGCTCTAGACCTAAAATGCATATATGATTGAGTACTTACCATTTTTGTGTTTTTGTGACTGGATGATATTTCTCAAAACAGTTTCTTCTAGTTCCATCCACTTGGTTGCAAATTTCAAGATTCCATTGTTTTTTTTTTTTTTTTTTTTTTTTTTTTTCCCTGCTGAATAGTACTCGTGGTGTAAATGTACCACATTTTTTCCAACCATTCCTCAGTTGAGGGGTATCTAAGCTGCTTCCAGTTTCTGGCTATTGTACAAATAATGCTACTATGAACGTGGTTGTAGAGATGTTCTTGTTGTAAGAATGTGCATTTTGGGGGTATATGCCTAAGAGTGGAATTGCTGGATATTGTGGTAAATTGATTCCAATTTTCCTTAGGAACTGCCATAGTGATTTTCAAAGTGGCTGTACAAGTTGGCACTTCCACCAGCAGTGGAGGAGTTTTCCCTTTCTCCACATCCTCTCTAGAAAAAAACTGTCATTGGTGTTTTTGATTTTAGCTATTCTGATAGGTGTAAGATGGGATCTCAGGTTTTTTTTTTCATTTGCATTTCCCTGAGCTAAGGATGTTAAGCACTTTCTTATGTGTCTTTTAGCCTTTTGGATTCCTCTACTGAGAATTATCTATTTAGTTCCATACACCACTTTTTAATAGGACTAGTTGGTGATTTGGTTACTAGCTTCTTGATTTCATTGTGTATTTTGGAAATCAATCCCTCTGTCAGATGTGGGATTGGTGAATATCTTTTCCCATTCTATGGGTTGCCTTTTTGTCTTGTTAGGGTTAGGTTTAGGGTTAGGTTTAGGGTTAGGGTTAGGGTTAGGGTTAGCCTTACAAAAGCTTCTGCATTTCAGTTCCCATTTATTAGTTGTAGATCCCAGTGTCTGTGCTAATGGTGTAATGTTCAGGAAGCAGTCTCCTGTACCAATTAGTTTGCAGGTGCCACCTAACTTCTCATCTAAGAGGTTCAGTGTGGCAGGATTTATGCTGAGGTCTTTGATCCATTTGGACTTAAGTTTTGTGCATGGCAATAGATATGGATCTATCTGCACTCTTCTACACACAAGCATCAAGTTATGCCAGCACCATTTGTTGAATATGATTTCTTTTCTCCATTGTATAATTTTAGCTTCTTTGTCAAAAATCAGGTGTCCGTAGATATGTGGGTTATTATCAGTGTTTTCAGTTCAATTCCATTGGTCTACTTGTCTACTTTTGTGCCAATACCAAGCTGTTTTCAACACAATAGCTCTATGATAGAGCTTGAAGTCAGGGATGGCAATACCTCCGGAAGTTCCTTTATTGTACAGAGTTGTTTTGGCTATGTGAGGGTCTTTTGTTTTTCCATATAAAGTTGAGAATTGTTCTTTCAATGTCTGTGAATAATTGTGTTGGAATTTTGATGGGGATTAAATTGAATCTGTAGATTGCTTTGGGCAAGATTGCCATTTTTACTATGTTGATCCTACCTATCTAAGAACATGGGAGATCCTTCCATTTTCTGGTATCTTCTTTAATTACTTTCTTTAAAATCTCAAATTTCTTACTGTAGAGGTCTTTTACTTTTTTAGTTATTGCTACCTGAAAAAAATTTATCTTGTCTGTGGCAATTGTAAAGGGTGATGTTTCTCTGATTTCTTTCTCTACTAATGTATTATCTGTATATAGTAGTGCTACTGATTTTTTGAGTTAATCTTGTACCCTGCCATTTTGCTGAAGGTGTTTATCAACTGTAGGAGTTCCCTGCTAGAGTTTCTCAGGTCACTTATGTAGACTATCATATCATCTGCAAATAGTGAAAGTTTGACTTCTTACTTTCCAATTTGTATCCCCTTGATCTCCTTTAGTTGTCTTATTGCTCTAGGTAGAACATCAAGGACAATATAAAAGAGGTATGGAGAGAGTGGACAACATTGTCTTTTCCCTGATTTTCAAGGAATTGTGTTGAGTTTCTCTCCATTTAGTTTAATTTTGGCTTTTGGATTGCTGTAAATTGTTTTTATTATGTTTATGTATGATCCCGTTATTCCTGATCTCTCCAAGACCTATACCATGAAGGGGTTTTGGATTTTGTTTTGCTTAGGCACCAAGGTTATTTAAGTCTCATGAAAATAGTTTGGCAGCCCAAGTTCTGCTTGCCTGCTCTGGAAACTTTTGCACTGGTGAGTGCAGGTGATTAAATTGGCCCCTGAGCACCAAGTGACTCTGCTGAGATCACTAGGCTACTCCCACTGCCAGGCAGTGCAGAGTGCAAAGTGCAGAGTGCAGAGTGCAGAGGTGAGACGCTTCAGACCCTGCTTTGGGTACAACTTGAGCCTGCCCACTCTGGGAACTCCCACCCCAGGATCTGCAGACATATTGAATGGGCCCCTGAGGACCAAGCAACCCAGAGTCTGCTGACATCTCTTCCCTAGTCCTACACTCATCCAGCTGTAGAGAGAGTGCCTCAGACCCACATGGACCCACTTTGAGACCCATCAGAGTATCAGAGCCAATTGTACCCCACTTAAGACAACCTTGGAACCATACACACCAGGAAAGGAAGAGACACCACCTGAACCCACTGGAAGAAGAGTGGGGAAGACAACAATGTAAGAACATATTCCAACAACAGGAAAACCAATATGACACCACCAGAGTCTAGGGATTCTACACCAGCAAGACCTGAACATCCCAACACAGATGAAGCAGAAGAGAACAACCTTAAAAACAACTTCATGTGGATGATAGGGACCCTAAGAGAGGAAATGAGAAAATCCTTCAGAGAAATGGAAGAAAAGACAAACTAAAAGATGCAAGAAATCAAGGAAAGCAAAGGAAATACAAATAAACAGCTGAAGGAAACAGTTCAGGATCTGAAAACTGAAATAGAGACAATAAAGAAAACACAAACTGAAGAAATGCTGGAAGTGGAAAAGCTGAGTAAACAATCAGGAACCACAGATGCAAGCATAATCAACAGAATAGAAGAGATGGAAGACAGAATCTCATATGCTGAAGATAAATTAGAGGAAATAAATTCACCAAGCAAGGAAAAACTTAAGTCCAAAAAACCCTTAACACAAAATATGTGGGAAATATGGGACACAGCGAAAAGACCAAACCTAATGATAATAGGTATAGAAGAAGGTGAAGAAACCCAACTCAAAGGTGCAGAAAACGTATTCAACAAAATCAAAGAAGAAAACTTTCCAAACCTAGAGAAAGCCATACCAATGGAAGTAGAAGAAGACTACAGAACACCAAACAGATAGTCCCACCAAATAGAGTAGACCACAAAAGAAAGTCCCATCATCATCACATTATAAATAAAACACCAAACATACAGAATAGTGAAGGAATATTAAAAAGCATCAATGGACAAAGGTCAAGTAACATATAAAGGCAAACCTATCAGAGGTACACCGGACTTCTCCATGGAAATTCTGAAAGCCAGAAGGACCTGGATAGATATTCTACCAACTCTGAAAGAATATGGATGCCAGGCCACACTACTATACCCAGCAAAGTTTTTAATCACTATAAATGGAGAAAAAAAAGATATTTCATGATAAAACCAGACTTAAACAATCTGTAACCACTAATCCAGCCATACAGAAACTACTGTAAGGAAAACTCCAACCTAAGGAAATTAACTACACTCACATAAACATAGGCAATAGATAATCCCATATAACAAAACCCCAAAAGAAAAAGCAGGGGAAATCCACATACAATACCACTACCAACAACAAATCAAAAACAAACTAAAATAAACACTCAATGGTCCTTAATTTCCCTCAATATTAATGGTCTTAACTTGCCTATAAAAAGACACAGGCTAACAGATTGGATACAGAGACAGAATCCATCCTTCTGCTGCATACAAGAAACACACCACAAATTCAAAGACAGACATTATCTCAGAGTAAAGTGTTGGGATAAGATATTCCAATCAAATGGACACAAGAAATGAGCTGGGGTAGTTATCCTAGTATCTATCAAGTTAGACTTCAAACTAAAATCAATCGAAAGAGATGAAGAAGGTCATTTCATATTCATCACTGGAAAAATCCATCAGAAAGGAGTCTCAATTCTAAACATCTATGCCCCAAATACAAAGGCACCAACATTCGTACAAGAAACATTATTAAAACTCAAATCACAAATAAGGCCTCACACAGTTATAGTGGGAGACTTTATCACTCCACTCTCACCACTGGACAGGACCAACAGAAAGATACTTAACAAGGAGTCAAAGGAACTAACAGAAGTTATGAACCAATTGGGATTAACAGACATCTATAGAACTTTCCATCGAAACACAAAAGAATATACCTTCTTTACAGCACCACATGGAACCTTCTCAAAAACCAACCACATACTCGGCAATATAGCAAAGCTCAACAGGTACAAAAAAATTGGAGTAACCCCCTGTGTCTTATCAGACCACCAGGTTTTAAAGTCAGAATTCAAAAACAACATAAATTACAGAAACATACCAACTCATGGAAATTGAACAACCCACTTGCACTATTCCTGGGTCAAGGAAGAAATAAAGAAAGAAATTAGAGATCCAGCTATTCCATTCTTAGGCATATGACCAAAGATTCACATTCCTACAACAAGGACATCTGTTCAACAATGTTAATAGCAGCACTATTTGCAATAGCCAGAAATTGGAAGCAAACAAGATGCCTCTCAACTCAAGAATGGATAGAGAAAATGTGGTACATTTACACAATGGAGTACTACTCAGCAGAAAAAAAAAAACAATGGAATCTTGAAATTTGCAGGAAAATAGATGGATCTAGAAGAAACCATTCTGAGTGAGGTAACCTAGTCACAAAAAGACAGGTATTGTATGTACTCACTCATATGTGGTTTTTAGACATAGATTAAAGGAATACCAGCCTACAATCCACACTGCCAGAGAAGCTAGTAAACAAGGAGGATCCTAATAGATACATACATTGTCCCCTGGAGAAGGTGAAAGGGTCAAGGTCTCCTGAGAAAATTGCGAGTAAGGGGGGAAGGGGTATTGAGCTAGGAGAATGAGAAGGGGAGAATAGGAGGGATGAGAAGGACATGAGTGGGCATATAGGTTGAGTCCGGTGAAGAATAGAAGAAAATAAGAAAGGAGATACCATAATATTGGGAGACATTTTATGTTTACAGAGAAATCAGGCACTAGGGAAATGTCTGGAGATCTACAAAGATGTCACCAATTAACAATCTAAGCAACAGAGGATAGGCTACCTTAAATGCCCTCCCCTGATAATGAGATTGATGACTATCATATATGCCATTCTATAGCCTTCATCCAGCAACTGGTAGAATTAGAAGTAGACACCCACAACTAATCACTGAACTGGACTGAAATCCAGTTGCAGAGAATGAGTGATGGAGAAAATGTCCAGACCAGGATGGTGAAACCCACAGAAACAGCTGACCTGCATATTGGGGAGCTCTTTGTCCCCAGACTGAGAGCTGGGATACCAGCATGGGACTGATCCAGGCCCCAGGAATGTAAGTTTCAGTGAGGAGAGCTTGGAAATCTATGGGACCTCCTGTAGTAGCTCAGTACTTATCCCTAGCATAGGTGTGGACTTCAAGAGCCCAATCCACATACAGGGATACTCCCTGAGCCACGACACACTTGGGTGGGCCTAGGCACTATCCCGAAGGATATTAGAGACTCTGATGACAGCCTATGGAAGGCCTCACTAGCCAGGGGGAGCATAAAGGTGTGTGATAGGTAGGGTTTTAGTTGAGGGGGGTGGTATGTGAGGATGGTCAGGGAGAAGGGAACTGGGATGGTCATGTAAAACAATCTTGTTTCTAATTAAAATTTTAAAAAATCTGAGAAAAATATAAATTGCTTATCTGTTCTTCATTTAATTTTGGTAAGTGAAGTCTATCCAGAAAATTGTCCATTTCCTTTAGATTTTCAAATTTTGAGGAATACATATTTTGAAAGTATGACCTGATGATTCTCTGGATTTCCTCAGTGTCTGTTGTTATGTCCCCCTTTTCATTTCTGATTTTATTAGTTTGCATGTTCATTCTTTGACGTTTGGTAAGTTTGGATAAAGGTATGTCTATCTTCTTGTTTTTCTCAAAGAATCAACTCTTTGTTTCATTGATTATTTGTATTGCTTCCCTTGTTTATATTTTATTCATTTCAGTCTTCAATTTGTTTATTTCCTGGCATCCACTCTGGGGTGTGTCGGCTTCATTGTTTTCTAAAGCTTTCAGTTGTGGCATTAATCCTCTTGTGACTATACTCCTGTTTCTTTATGTGGGCACTTAGTGTTATGAACTTTCATCTTAGCACTGCTTTCAATGTGTCCCATAAGTTTGTATATGTTTTGTCATCATTTGCATTGAAATCTAGGAAATCTTTGATTTTTTTTTCTTCATTGGTCCAGGGATGATGCAATTTGGCATTATTCAATTTCCATGAGTTTGTAAGTTTTCTGAAATTCGTGTTGTTGTTGAATTCTAACTTTAAAGCATGGTGGTCTGATAAGATACAAGGGGTTATTTTAATTTTTTTGTATGTGTTGATGTTTGCTATGTTGCCAAGTATGTGGTCGATTTTAAAGAAGGTTCCATGTGGTGCTGAGAAGAAGGTATATTCTTTTGTGTTTCTATGGATTGTTCTATAGATGTCTGTTAAACCCAATTATGCCATAACATCTATTAGTTCCCTGTGTTTCTTTGTTAAGTTTCTGTCTGGTGTTGTCTCCCACTATAAGTTTGTGAGGTTTTATATTTGATTTGAGTTTTAGTAATGTTTCCATTAATGAACATGGATGCCTTTGTATTTGGGCCATAGATGTTCAGAACTGAGACTTCATCTTGATAGATTTCTCCTGTGATTTGGAGGAAGTGACCTTCTTCATCTCTTTTGATTAATTTGAATTTAAAATACAATTTGTTATGTATTAGGATTCCTACTCCTGCTTGTTTCTTGTGTCCATTTGATTGGAAAATCTTTTCCCAACCTTTAATCCTTAGGTACCATCTGTCTTTGAAGTTGAAGTTTGTTTCTTGTATGCAGCAGAAGGATGGATCCATTCTTTTAGCCAGTGTCTTTTTTATAGGAGATTTAAGACCAGTAATATTAAGGGATATTAATGATCATTGATTTTTCATTCTTGTTCATTTTGGATTTGTTGGTGGTGATGGAATTGTATGGGAATTTCCACTCCATTTTTCTTTTGGCTGTTGGTGACCTGGGATTATCTATTTCCTATGTTTTTCTTGTTGTATTTAACTTCCTTAGATGGAGTTTTCCCTCCAGAACTTTCTGTTGGGCTGGATTCGTAGATATATATTGTTTAAATCTGGTTTTGTCATGGAATATCTTGTTTTGTCCATCTGTATTGATTGAAAGATTTGCTGGGTATAGTAGTCTGGGCTAGCATCCTTGGTTTCTTAGTATAGGTAGAATTTCTATTCAGGACCTTCTGGCTTTCAGAGTTTCCATGGAAAAGTCAGGTGTAATTCTGGTAGGTTTGCCTTTATATGTTACTTGAATTTTTCCTTTGCTGTTCTTAATATTCTTTCTTTATCCTGTATGTTTGGGCTTTTGGTTATTATGTGGTGAGGAAACTTTTTTGTGGTCCACTCTGTCTGGTGTTTTGTAAGATTATTGTACTTTCATTGGCATATCTTTCTTTAGTTTGGGAAAGTTTTCTTCTATACTTTTTTGAATATGTATTTTGTAACTTTGAGTTGGGTTTCTTCAACTTCTTCTATACCTATTATTCTTAAGTTTAGTGTTTTCTTTCTGTCCCATGTTTCCTGGATATTTTGTGTTAGGGATTTATTGGACTTAAGATTTTCTGTGGTCAATGAGTCTATTTCTCTTATTGTATCTTCAATGCCTTAGATTTTTCTCTTCCATCTCTTGATTTCTGTTGGTTATGCATACATCTGGAGTTCCTAATAATTTACCCAGCTTTTCTATTTCCAGCATTCCCTGCAATTGTGCTTTCTTTATTGTCTCTATTTAAGTTTTTAGGTCTTGAACTCTTTCCTTAAAAGTATGTTGATTTCTTATATGTTTGGTTTGTTTTTTTTCTTCGATTCCTTTAAAGAATTTTCTCATATCTTTTTTTAGGACATCTACCATTTTGTGAAGTTGGTTTTAAGGTATTCTCCTCTTCATCATCTGCATTGTGATGTTCAAGTGTTGTTGGTGTAGAGTCCCTAGATTCCAGTGGTGTCATACTGGTTTGTCTGTTGTTGAATGTGTTTTTATATTGTCTTCTTCCCATCCCTTCTTCTGGTGTGTGTAGAAGGAGTCTCTTCCTCTCCTTCTGGGTGCGGGAACAAGTTCCCTCCTGGTGGGTGCAAACAGGTCCAATACTCTGATGTCTCTCCTCTTCCTGTGGATGCAGTCAGGACTGGTACCGGGACCTTGGAAGTCTCTGGGTGTGCTGGATCCTCCTGGTATGGGATCCACCATGAGTATTCCCCAGGTCCCAGGTGTCTCAGAGCATTGTCGCTGTCTTTTCCCCTTGACTCCTGCTCCAGTGGCACGATGTGATTCACCAGCAAGGAGGGATGCCAATAAGGCGTCCGATAAGATAAGTCCCATAAAATATATAGATGTATGGTAATTGAGACTGAGCTAACAAATGAGAATCCTAGTCATTGGCCAAGCAGCTTTGTAACTAATTAAAGTCTCTCTGTATATTCATTTGGGCCTAACTCGGGTGGGCGGCTGGCGTAAAGCTTACATGTGGCAGTGGGGCTCAGGCGGCTTTTGGCAAGAAGATTTATCGTAACAGAGCATGGCAGAGGAAGGTGGGCTGGAAACAGGCCCAAGCTCACCTAGACCCAAAAGCAGAGGAATGGACCAGGATACTGCAGTCTCTGGGTTGACTGGATCCCACCAGGATGGGATTGCAGCAGTGCCAAGTCCCAGGTGTCTCTGAGCAGGGCAGAGGAAGGCAGGCCAGAAAAAGAGTTATGATTTATTTTTAATTAATTATTATACACATATGTGAAATAATAAATATATAAATACCATTTTATATCTGTTTAGGTTTACAAAACAGAAAGGAAAACATGTGTGGGATTCTAAGCCTTGCAACTACCCATGCTAGTAATATCATGTATTTTAAAGAGATATTTGTGGCTCTAACATTTCATTGAAGTTGTTTCTTTTCCAATACAGCTCCACTACTCTCTGAAATTCATGACCTCATTTTCATTAAATGGTGATCTCTCTCTCTCTCTCTCTCTCTCTCTCTCTCTCTCTCTCTCCCTCTCTCTCACTTTTGGATAAATAATCAACACAATACCTGCACCTAGGCTTAAGAGACATAATAGAAGTGTAGACATGAATATAGTAAGATCCAGAAGACTAGGAATTTTGCTGTGAGACTGTGCCACATACAAATGTCAGTGAGGCTAGAAATATGAAGCTTTATCAAAATGGCTGCCGAATCAAGACCTGTATGATGATCATATAAAATGTCATGCTAACATGGAAGAGTGAAATCTCACTAGGCCTCAATCCTAAAAAAAAGAACTGTGTGACATTCTCAAATTGTAAGAAGCTAATTCTTCCAGCATGTCTAGATCATTACAGAAATCCCCAACTGGTAAAAATGCAGATATTAAACGATGGTGATGTATCTAACCACAGATAAACTATCTACAAAACAAAATTCCTATATCTAAGACCTAGGAAATTCCAAGAGAGGGGAGTTGTAATAGTCTAACATCCATAAGAACATTCTCAATAGAGGAATCTAAAATGGCTGAAAGACACACAAGAAAGTGTTCAACATCCTTAGCCATCAGGGAAATGCAAATCAAAACAACTCTGAGATATCAACTTAGTCCTATCAGAATGGCCAAAAGCAAAAACACCAATGACAGTTCATGTTGGAGAGGATGTGGAGAAAGGGAAACACTTCTCCACTGCTGGTGGGAGTGCCAACTTGTACAGCCACTTTGGAAATCAGTATGGGAACTCCTCAAAAAAATGGGAATCAGTCTACGACAAGATTCAGCAACTCCATTCTTAGGCATATACCCAAAAGAAGCACATTCATACAACAAGGATATATGTACAACAATGTTCATAGCAGCAATATTTGTAATAGCCAGAAACTGGAAGCAGCCTAGATGGCCCTCAACCAAAGAATGGATAGAGAAAATGTGGTACATTTACACAATGGAGTACTACACAGTGGGGGAAAAAAAAAAAAACAACGGAATCTTGAAATTTGCAGAAAAATGGATGGATCTAGAAGAAACCATTCTGAGCAAGGTAACCCAATCGCAAAGACACAAACATGGTATGTACTCACCCATATGCAGATTTTAGACATAGAGTAAGGATTACGAGCCTACAATCCACACTGCCAAAGAAGCTAATAAACAAGGAGGTCCCTAAGAGAGACATACATGGTCCCCTGGAGAAGGGGAGAGAATCAAGATCTGTTGAGCAAATTGGGAGCATGAGAAGAGGTGGGAGGGGCTAGGAGAATGAGAAGGGGAGAAGAAGAGGGATGCCAAGGACATGAGAGAGCAGAAAGTTTGAGTCAGGGGAAGAATACATGATAACAAGAATGGAGATATTATAATAGAGGGAGAGTTTTTGGTTTACAGAGAAATCAGGCACTAGGGAAATGTCTGGAGATCTACAAAGATGACACCAGCTAACTATCTCAGCAACGGAGGAGAGGCTACTTTAAATGCCCTCCCCTGATTATGAGATTGATGGCTGACTTATATGGCATCCTATAGCCTTCATCCAGCAGCTGGTGGAAGTAGAAGCAGACACCCATAACTAATCACCAAACTGAACTGGAACCCAGATGCAGAGAAGGACCAGTGAAGAGCACAGAGGTCCAGACCAGGCTGGTGAAATCCAAAAAAATAGCTGACCTGAACATCTGGGAACTTTTGCTACCCAGTCTGATAGCTGGAATACCTGCATGGGACTGATCCAGACCACAGGAACATGGGTTTCTGTGAGGAAACCTCAGAAATCTATGGGACCTCCTGTGGAAGCCCAGTATTTATCCCTAGCATAGGTGTGGACTTTGGGAGCCCATTCCATATAGAGGAATTCTCCCTGAGTGAAGACACATGGGGTGGGCCTAGGCCCTATCCCCAAGGATACAGTAGACACTGATGACACCCTATGGAAGGCCTCACCATCCAGGCAGAGCAGAAATGATATGTGACAGATAAGGTTTTTTTGGGGGGAGTAGGGGAGGATGGGTGGGGGAAGGGAACTGGAATTTTCATGTAAAACAATCCTGTTTCTAATTTGTAGGGGAACCTGTAGCCAGGCCTGCTTAGTGGCTGGCTTCAGGTCTGCCTAAACATGCCTGCGAGGGCATGGTCAGGGTGACGTAGAGTGAGAGGTTCAGGGCTTCATTTCACTTTCGTTGTCCCCTTTCGGCTTGGGTACAGACTGCTGCCATGCTGGCTGGCTAGGTTGCTCTGTAAGTAAGGCTTTTCCCTATTAAATACCCTTGTATTTCTACTTGGCTCCATATTGGTAATTTCCCACTTTACTAATTCAAATTTAAAAAGTTAGAAAAAAGAAAAATAAAGATCCATAAGACCAGTAGATGTTTTTCCGTTATTAAATTTTAATTCAAGTTTTAACTCTTTCTGGAGTGATAAATATTATAGAATGTAGTATGCTAATAGATAACTATAATATGTAATGATCAAGTTTGGATAGCTAGCTTTATTCTCTCATTAAACATGTAATTCTTTCTTTGCATTAGAAACCATCAAAATCATTCTCTTCCAGTATTATGCAGATTACAAGAAATTGGCATGAGTTAGGTTCACCCTGCTATATTGTGGAATATTAGAACTAACCCCTCCCACCAAACTGTAGATTTTAAGCATTTTCTTCTGTTAAGTGTTTTCTGAACACTGAATAGTAAATGCCGCAGTAAATTAAAAAGTAAGGTTTATTTCTCAGAATGGCTAAAGTCAAAAATACCAATGATAGTTTATGCTGGAGAGGATGCGGAGAATGAGTAACACCCCTCCAATGCTGGTGGGAGTGCCAACTAATATAGCCACTTTGGAAATCAGTATGGTGACTCCTCAAGAAAATGGGAATGAGTCTACCACAAGATCCAGCAATTCCACTCCTAGGCATATACCCAAAAGAAGCACATTCATATAACAAGGACATCTGTTCAAACATGTTCTTAGCAACATTATTTGTAATTGCCAGAAACTGGAAGGAGCCTAGATGTCCCTCAACTGAAGAATGGATACAGAAAATGTGGTACATTTACACAATGGAGTACTACTCAGCAAAACAAAACAAAACAAAACAAAACAACAACAAAAAACAATGGAATCTTGAAATTTGCAGGAAAATAGATGGAACTCGAAGAAACCATTCTGAGCGAGGTAACCCAATCACAAAAAGACAAACATGATATGTACTCACTCGTATGAGGACCTGCTTTATGACACATAGTAGTGACCGTGCTTTATCAGAGCTGTTTTTAATGATGTTGCTCAGAATGGTTTCCTTCCAGATGATGAATGAGAAGCTAATTTAAAAAAAAATGGTGCCAGGTACCACAAGAGTAACAGAACTGTGCTGTTTTTCAGGGATTTTGTTTTTTACTTTTTTTTTTTGTTAAATGGAGAGTGCTGAATGTCTCTACAATTTTTTTCAAATGACTGCAGAACCTGGAAAAGCTGTTGCTTCTATTGATCGATTGATGAATAACATACTGTCATTATTGGCATATATTATATATATATATATATATATATATAATTTAAATTTTATTTATTTTATTTATTTATTTTATTTATTTTATTTATTTTATTTATTTTATTTATATATATATAATTTAAATTTTTAGAAACTGTAGCTGTGCTGTCAACTTTGGAAAATAGTATCCCAGTTTACCGTGTTGAGTTGGCATTGTACAAAAATTAACAGCCACATTGGTCTAGAAAGAAAATAAAAAATAAAAATCTTAAAAAAATAAAATAAAATAAAACCATGTCTAACTGAATTTTCTAATTGATAATTTCATGTGAAATTAAAGCTACTTCATTTTTGCATTTTAATGTATCTTTTCATATTTTTCTAATTTTCTCTTTGTTTTTATTCTTATAACTTTTTTTTGAATAGTGGGACTAAACTAGGTCCTCATACATGCTACTCAAAATCTCTTCCACTTAAGTATAATCCCAATCCTGAATATCCATTTTGTTACTTCTTTAACCAGACTAGTACTTTAGATATTCAGTAGATTTTATTACTTAATATTCTCTTAGTATCATGAATATTTCTTTAAGAATGACACATAGAATTTTTAGAGATTATATGTAAATTTTTCTGAAAGATACTTCATTCATTAAGCATACCTACCTTTCCCTTCATAAACTCTCCTTTGGCCAAGTGTTACTTTGTCTTTTTCCAACATGTGGGACCTCAAGTTTCTGATGATAATGCGATGAATGCGAATTCATGGCATATTTTATAGTAATTGAAAAAGGGGTTTTAAGTGGTTTCAAAGCAATGAGTAAAAAGGGATGTATTTCAAACTCAGATTCATTATTTGTTTACAGAATAACAAATCATTCCTGAGAGTGCAAGCACATGGTTATTTGCACTTTAAGGACAAAAGGCTTTTTATATGAAATTATTGGCATGGTTTATGAAAAGAGCTTAAATAATTCTTTGTGACAGTTGAAAATCTTATCAACTATGTGTTTGTGGGATTCGTACTCATCTATTTTCTGTTTTTTTAAACATGTACTCATATATCAAGTGTGAACATGGTCTAACATGGTAATATTGTGGATATGCTTTCTAACAACATAAATTCTGCAAACAAATGCTCTATGTTTACCATCCCCCAAATATAATTTGTTATGTGTATTTTCATTACCATGTTCTCAGACACATCTTGTAGTATGTCCTGTTGGATTTGAGTAATCATGTCTTTGGAAGTCTGAAGGGAGAACTGAAGTTAGCAATGAGTTTACATAATAAAGAGGCTGTTTGAGCTCTAGTACATTCACAAAAAAGTGTCCTCTCATGATTTTATTCAGTATTTTCATGTGACTATAATAAATTTTATTTGTGCGTGTGTGTGTGTGTGTGTGTGTGTGTGTGTGTGTGTGTGTGTGCGTGCATGTGTGCGTGCGTGCGTGTGTGTGTGTGTGTGCGTGCATTCTATCATAGGAGTCCAATCATACACTTTTGGTTTTTCTTTCAAGGTTCCACAAGTGAGCTGGTAAGGTTAATTTTTTAATAAAAATCAAATAATAGAAATATTGCTCTCTGAAACAAATTTATGTGAAAGACACAACAAACATGTTATTTCTCTGCTGTCTGTGCTGACCTCCCCCACAAGAGAAAATAAGTGACTTATCTTGAATGGATACTTATATCAATTGCTACTATTTCAAAGCTTTCAAACAAGGCTCTATATTTCATACTTTCCTTTGATTGTCTTCTATTATTTTCCATTAATCAGAGAAATGACCATAACAGCAGCAAAAGTGAAACACTTCTCTCCATTCTCTTATATTTTCTTTACATGAAAATGGATATTATTTCTTTCTGCCATTATGATTAGTGTTTGAAAAAGCTTTCAATCATGATAAGAGCAAAATAAATGTAAACAAACAGTATAGTAAATAATGTTCTAGTAAGCTGGTTCATGGTTAGGGAGAGTTTCAGGAAATGCTCAGGGTTTTCTGGGACAGAGGGCCTGATTCTCTGTAATCTCTGTTGTGTCATGGCCAGCATTTTAATGTATTTGCATTGTGTCAGATTAGGTAAGCTTGAATAATTTTCCCCACATTTCTTCCCTACAGATATCCCAGTTAGCTTGGGTCAAAAGAGTCATTTTATGTGAGATTTGGAAAGCAGATAGGAATAAGCAGCCAAATTACCTTTCTACTTGGAAGGGTGATGCAAAAGTACCAGGTGCTGTTGGAGTTTTCACATGCTGTGTCTTATCTCCTGACTAATTGTTTTGGCATTGGACAGAAACAGGACTTCAGCTGTTACTCACTCTCTTAGATTCTCAAGGTTCTTTGACTCCAGAGACAGATGAGAGATTAGCTCCTTGGTGAAGGGCACTAGTTTCTGTATTTATCCTTCAACCTAGAATTTCAAAGAGATGAGATAACATAGGGAAACACAATTCAACATTGTGGCTCTTAATCTGACCTTGTCCTCTCCTACTTCATAGATTTCCTCCTCAGAACTTCCTATTCTGTAGACTTCAAATGACAACAGCAGATAAAATATATTAAAAGACATTTTAGCAAACATATATATATATATATATATATATATATATGTGTGTGTGTGTGTGTGTGTGTGTGTGTGTGAGCCATGCATATAAAGAAGATATTAATAATTTACATATGAAGTGTTTATTTATTTTTATAATTTTTTTAATTTAAATTAAACAATATTATTTTACATACAAATCCAAATTCCCTCTGCCTCCCATCCTCCCATTCCCCCCAATATCTCCCATTCCACCCCCATCCACATCTCTGAGAGGGTGAGGCCTCCCATGGGGGAATCATAAAAGTATGTCATGACATTTGGGGCAGGACTGAGGAGTCCCTCCCCCCTGTATCTAGGCTGAGAACATATCCCTCCAGAGAATGGGCTCCAAAATGCCATTTCATGCACTAGGGATAAATAGTAGTTCCACTCTCAGTAGTCCCTGCCCAAGGCCATCAAATGATACCCCTCACCTCCATTTCATCCCCCCATCTACTCCTCATAGAGGGTAAGGCCTCCCATAGGCAGTCTACAAAGCATGGAACATCAAATTGATGCAGGACTCATCCCCTAAATCCTGCATCAAGGCTGGGCAAAGTATCCCACCATAGAGAAGGGACTCCAAAAAGCCACTTCATGCATCCAGAATAAGTCCTGGTCCCACTGCCAGGAACCAAACAAACAGGTTTCTGTCCACAATCACTTAGACCTATTGTTTAGGAAATATCACAATAAGACAAAAAATGGTAATTGTGGTGATATATTTCTTATGATTTGTCAAAGCTTGCCTGAGCATTCAGAAAGCAAAGTCAGCCTCAAGCTATAGAGATCAGGCAATGGTGGTACACACCTTTAATTTCCAGAACTCAGGTTTATGAGGTAAACAGACCTCTGTTAGCTTAAGGTCACCATGGTCTATACAAGAGGGAAGAGTATCAGAACTCTCTGGGCAGTGGTGGCACATACCTGTAGTCCCAGCACGCAGGAGGAAGAGGCTGGTGGATCTCTGTGAGTTTAAGACCAGCCTGGTCTACAAGAGTTAGTTCCAGGACAGCCTCCAAAGCCACAGAGAAACCCTGTCTCGAAAACAAAACAAAAACCAAACAGTGTCAGAGCTCATGCCTTTGATCCCTGTACCTGTGATCACATGCCTTTAATCCTAGCATTAGGGAGATATTTAAGACAGGAACAGGGTCTCAAAGATAGCATTCATTCTCTAGCCAAACTGAGGATAGCAAGACATTGAAGTTTCAGGATTCTCCAGCCACACTGATGAGAGACAGCAGTCTGACATTTGGTGGAGCCAAGATTGCCTTTCAATCTGTGGTAAAGTAAGAGCTACTGACCAGCTGCTTTGCATTTCTGATCTTCAGCTTGAAGTTTGAACTGCAATATCTGTCATTGGGTCTTTTATTTAGGGACAATTGGAGCACTTAATCTCAAACAGAAATGTGTTTTGTGGAGAACAACAAAAATACAGTGGTTCTGTAGCTCAGCAGTTATCAATGAGAGACTGCAGTTTTTCCATGCCTCAGACTTTAAAGGATTTTGAGAACTTTAAAGAAATCTGTGAGACTTCTTGTGTGTAACTGCCTGAGGAGTGGATGTTAGTGTCTAGGCATGGAGATATTCATCACATCAGAGTATTTGTTCAGTGAGGTAATAGGGGCCTGTATAGAGATTATACAGTGTCACTTTGAGGATCCATACAGTTCTTGAACATTATACAACAGCAACATCATCAGTGTTATGGATTCTGTAAGATCCTTTAGAGTTTGAAAATGACAAATTTAGACATGATATTCCTTCCTAGGAAAGGGATAAGACAAACAGATAAGACCAAAAAGGAATGAGTTAAAGATATACTTGTCTATTATACAGTTTAAGATCAGTATAGAGCAGACTGAATGGCATTTTCTATCTATACCAATAAGGATGACCAGAGACATAATGATCAATCACAAAATGTGGTCATAGTGTACCAAGTTTCTTTAAATATAATTTTAGTTCCTACCACTTTTTGAGTTACTCCAAACTCATCCATAAAAATGAAGAACATCAGAGCATGTACACCCACCAGGCTTTTTCAATTACTAGAGGGAGAGAAAGATTTCTTTACTCACCAAATTTCACATAGTCTAGGAACATAGAGACATTTGTCCATGATCAGGTTTGACCTGAGAAATAGGACATTTATTGTAGATTAGTGACCCCAAGCCCAGATTGCAGATGTGCTATAGACCCAGAAGAGACTTTATTGCCATTGGATTCAGGTACATCTGAAAAAACATCCTGACTGATGGAAACAATAAGTGAAAATATTAGATTGATTCAGACAGCTGCTAGATATAGTTCTAGGAATCGCAGTGCCAGAAACAGATTATTGCTGTAGCAAAATTCTGTGTCTATCATTTGTCTCTTTCATCCACTGTCTTGGACATGTTTTGGTCTTAAGGTCTCTTCCAAGTTTTAAAAGATCTTGAAGGCTAAATGCAATAAAGTGGGGATAAACAGTATGGAATCCCTTATCTTATTTTTGGCTGCTTTTGTCTTATATCTACAGATACTTAGTTTATAAAAATATATAGGCAGAATGCCCTGACTTGTATGAATATCTGGATATAGAATAATAGACCTCTGCAAGCTTTTAGTTAACCTAGATTCAAAAAGAGATAGGTTCTCAGAAGCTCCCAGTGGTATTTCCCCCAACTTGTGATAGTTAATGAGTTTGCAAATTGCCCTTTTTATTCATTCTAGTGGGTAATAAAATAGTCTCAATGGGTCTCTCCTCCATCATTGCTCACATCAGTGGCTTAATGCAACCATCGAGGCTCTGTGTTAGACACAATGATGGAACCTGAACTTGCTATATCTGAATTATGACTATCAACTTTATCATTCCAGGCATATGCTAAAGACTACATTTAAGACTCCTCTTCATGAATGATACAGATGTCTTACCAGGTTAGGTCAAAAAATACAGTGGGATCTTTTAATTCTGTAATGAATGAATGGTAGAGATATTTTAGCTATAGAACTTTATTTTGGATTATGTTTTTTTTTTTTTCGGGGAAGGACACACGTAACCAGATAATGCTGAAGTATGTTATAACTACCGAAAAGATTAGTAAGATTTTTTTGTGAGGGGGAGAAATATCCTTGAATTATATCCAGTATGAAAAATTATAACAAATTTATGAAAGAAGGACTATCAGGTACATGAGCTATCTTGTTGGATGCATTTCTGTATAATGGGATACAATGTGGAGTGGCAGTAGGACCATGTACCAATTCTGGTACATGAGCTAACTTGTTGGAGCCCATTCCCTATGGTAGATGCTATGTTTAGCCTTAATGCATGGGAGAGCAGCTTGGATCTACCCCAACCTATTGTGCCAGACTTTCTTGAGTCTGCATGGGAGCCCTTACTGTAAGGAAGAATGGAAGGGAAGTGGGCTGGGGGAGAAAGTGAGGCGGGTGTGAGGAGGGGTGTGAGGGAGAACTGTTGTTGGGATGTAAAATGAAGTTTAAAATAATAAGTAAATTATAAAAAAATAAAAAGAAAGACTATCTACAAAAAACAGCTATTGCAGACAGATCTTCAAGAAAAAGGAAAGGGAGAAAGAAAAAAAAAGACTTTGAATAAGTGAGAGGTGGGGACAGATGCCAAATGAGATGGAATGGAAGGGAATACAGAAGCTTAGCAGGGGCCTGGATATACAAAAAGATCACCAAAAATTACATGTGGTTCTCTAACCATGGATTAACATAAGAAATGATAGTAAGGCACCTGGATCATCCTTCTCACAACTTTGGGATCCTATGAAAAAGCTCTGGCTTTTTATAAAGTATCTCAGTGCCTGAAATCACAACAATCACATCTAATTATAATATAGTGTTACAGTTTTATGTGTCATCTCATGGCCAGTGTTCTTGATCTTGGAGTGTATACAAGGACCACATGTATTTATTAAGTTGTATAAATTTTCTTTCTGATTGGACAAGGAACGTATTTAGACCTATATTTTTATTACTTCTAAAGAATTAGTCAGAGGAAATGAAAATCACAAGACACATATTGTGGGTTCTAGTGGAAGTAAAATACAGAATGTGAACTGTGAGGAAAATGGGCCTACCTTGTTGTCATGCTTAATAGCCTGAAGTGTACTATAAGATGTGGTGCCCCTTAAAAATAAAGAGGCTTCTGACTATTGAAATTGAGATCTGGTTTTATTCAAGATACAAATTCATCATGGTTATAAAGCCAGACTGATGTTAAAGAGAAAACTGCAGAAACTAACATTGGTCATAGAATGACCACCTTTAAAAAGAGGAGTATTCATGGTTCTAAATCAAGTGAAACTGCTTACTTACAAGTCTCTTGGATTATAAACTCAGCCCAGTAAGGAGAAATGGCAAATGCCAAGTGAAAACACCTTTGGCTATGTGCTATGCTCTTTTAACTTTCAAGAGTGGTAGCAAATTATGGGGGTTGGGGAACGAAGAGGACTGATAGAGATTAGGTGCCCAGAGCCTTTATAGTTCTGTCATGGAAGAGATGGTGCTACTGACCACAGTATTTACTAAGAATGAGCAGTATCTGAGAAAGGAGAACATAGCTTCTTGTGATCATGCAGACTGTCTTCCTTTTGTGTGAAGCATTACAAGTCACTGCATTCCCACTCTAAGTAGTGAGTTTCTCGAAGTATGTGAATTTATTATTTTTTATTTTAGAAACAATCTTATTTTACATATAAATCCCCCCATTCCCTCACCCTCCCATCCTTGAATGTCCCCCACCAACCCCCCAACCCACTCCCCATCCACTTCCCAAGGATAGTGAGGCCTTCCCTGGGGGATCTTAAAAGTCTGCCACATCATTTGGGTGAGGGCCTATGCCTTCTTTCATGTATCTGGGCTGCAATAGTATTCCTCCATGGGGAATAGGATCCCAAAGTACATTTGTGCACTAGGGATAAAAAATCACTCCACTGTTAGAGGTACCATAGACTGCCCAGGCCACCTAGCTGGCACCCACATTCAGAGGGCTTGATTTGGTCCAATGCTGGTTCCTCAGCTTTGTGACTGGGGTCTCTGTGCTCTCATTAGGTCAGGTCAACTGTTTCTGTGGGTTTCTCCAGCATAGTCTTGGCTCCTTTGCTCATCAGTATGTGAATTTATACTTGTATTTTTTTTTTCTTTTTTGCCATTTGTCTCCACAGATAAGCTGAGAGTTTAGATGAAGGAACATTTTAAAACTTGAATTTAAGCTTGAGAAAACATATATATTTGAATGTTGAACATTGGCTAGATAAATTTATATTTTTGATTGACATTTTCCTGGAATATATAACAAGCATCTCAAAATATAAATGAGTGTCATGCCTTTACAGGGAGAGGAAATAAACCATACAGATTGCAGAAGGAAAGAGCAGTAAATGATCTCAGCCTATTCTGGCTCAGGACCAGGAACTGGCAGTTGCTCCCAACAATAATGAGGGAAGTAATTTAGAATTCCCAGGTCACTAATGGTTAAACTACACAGGGAAAGGAATGACAGTAGCTTAGTTACAAGGTTTCTATGAGGATTTGTATGAGAAATTGTATACAAATATTGAACTATAATTATGTAAATTACAAAATAAAACTAATATCACCTATCTGTATCCCCAATAAGTATTGGTTCTGAGACAAGATTCATCAGTTAGAGTTCTTTTGCAGGTGGTAGACACAAATTAGAGTAAGAGTAATCTTAAAACATTGAAAGAAATATAGGAAAGACATTTTTTATAATGGAAAATAAGCAAAATGTCTTCAAATAATTGTTTTAAAGACAGATGAAAGATCTATATATTATCACTTGGGATAAGAACAAAATACTTGCCTTCAAAATGTGCAGTTAATCATAGGTCTTTTATACAAAGAAGAGCTTTCCCATGGAAACCAACTTTATATAAATAGCTTGATATCGTAACCTTCCAATTCTATGCATCATTGTGCCACTAATACAAAAATGGAGGGCTGCAAGAAATAATATTGAGCAGGATGTTTGGATACATGTGGAGTGAAAAGGACAGCTGCTTACAGTTAACTATTACTAAAAGCTTTGAAGTTAGTGTGATTTGTTTTAATTATGAGAAAAAAGAAAAAATACAGCTGATTCTTTTTCATAGAATTCTGAAAATAACTTTTCCTAGATGTATTTATATTACAGACAAGAAACCTGTTCTGACACTTCTGAGAACGAAGGAACTTGGCACAAAGGATGGAGTTCTATTAAAGCTTTATATTTTGATGAACATGCAAATTAATAAATGTAATTGGGAGATTACTGTATGTAAACAAAGCACTTTAGTTATAGGATTAAGAATGCATTTTTTTTTTGCCGGGTGTTGGTGGCACACACCTTTAATCCCAGCACTCGGGATGGAGAGACTGGCGGATCTCTCTGAGTTCGAGGCCAGCCTTGTCTGCAGAGTGAGTGCCAGGATAAGCTCCAAAGCTACACAGAGAAACATTGTTTTGAAAAAAACAAAAAAATTATGTATTTTTGAGTTGTGGAGATTGGTTGATTGTTTTTTTTTCTCCATTTTTTCTTTTATTTCTTCCATAACCAAAGGCTGTTTAGTGGTTCATTACCTACTTTGCAAAATTTGAAGCTCTTCTATATAAGTTGAGGCATTCATTACATGTAGTCAAGTGTTTAGAATTTTGGGTAGGAGGATTTTTTTTTCTTTTTTAAAATTATATAGCAAATTTTGATCATGAACTTTACCCTCTATCAATTCTCCCTACAATTTTCTATCTCCTTACCCACTCAATTTCATGTTCTTTTTTCCCTCTTTCTCTCAAAAAGGGAAGAAAGTAAGGAAGGAAGAAAGAAAGGAAGGAAGGAGGAAAGAAAGGAAAGGAAAATAATAAAAGCAAACAAACACAAATAATGAAAGACTGGCTATGATACCAAGCCTTATATTGAACACATATTCTTCCTGCCTCAATCTGCTCAGTGCTAGAATTATAATCATGTACAACCATGACATGCTATGGTGCATTGCACAGTAGTGTGAATTTTTTCCATTGCCTGTAGTGATATTTTCTCTTATGTAAAATTACCACAAAATTTCATCCATTTGGTATTTGTTTTTAAATCCTGCCAGTCAGATAGTAGATACTTTAGTTCCAAAGGTTTCACTCAACATTTTTTACTCAGAATTTCATTATTAATATAAACTTGGTATTTTCTCATTATGTTTGATTCTCCTTTACATCTCATTTTGAACAGATTAAATTGACTACTTTGAAGCACTTGTTTAAGTTCATCTTCACTCTGTGATGTGCTTGTTCTTGAAATTATATTTCTCCTTGCTCATATATATATTCTGTCTTTCTCTCTCACTTTTTATTATAAGCAAAACATTGTGTTTTATGCCATTTAAAATCAAGATTTTATTTTTTTTAGTGATAGAATGTTGTATTTTATTGTGGGAAAATAATTTCCAGGTCATCACTATGGTTTTGAAGCTAAATTTAAGATTGGTTCAGGTGAGTCTACAATAGACATTAGGATAAGATTTGTCTATCCGTAAGTTGCTATTTTTTGAGGTCTGTAAAAAAATTCCTGGGGTACTAAAAATGTATCATTAATAATAATTAATGGCATCTAGATTTTTGGAAAAGATAGATCTTCTCTAATATCTCTTCCAGCACCATTTCTTCATTACTCAGTTGGCTTTGGGTTTTTTATAATTATAATTTAATTCATTTCTTGTTTATACTGAGTTGTGGGCATTTTCACCCAATATTAATTACTTCTTTCACTCTCCCTTTCACTAACTATACTTTTTTCCCCAAGAAGTTCCCTTCCAGTTTGATTTTTCTTAACCCATGCAACTTTAATCATGGTTGTTTGCATGAAGATAAGTAGAAGGTTATTTACTAGAACATGGACACCTTATTAGTGATATACAAGTGAAGAAATGACTGTCCATGCCCAGTATCCATTAACAGTCTATTGTTGTTCTGTGAGTGTTGTCTGGGGTTTCAGTATGAATTGGTAATACATTCAAACTATTATAGATGATTACAACTACAGCAAGTTCATGACCACAATAAGTTTGATATCCAAAGGTCATTGTTTAATGAACTCTTTCCCAAACTCTGAATCTTAAATTCTTTTTAAGATCATAAATTTTATTGTTACTAATATATAGTTTGCATATTTTCATAAAAATATTTCAGATAATATAGTTTGATCACATTTACCCCTTCCCCATTTCCTTCTAGGTCTTCCATGCTTTCCACTCTTTTTTTTCCATCACTGAACCTTTGAGGCAGTAGTATATATCACTTGTTTGTGACTGAGCACACCACAGTCTCAGTTTTAATTCTCATTCATGAGGATACTCAATGTGTACAGGTACAAGCACAAATTAGGATTTTAATGTAAAGGATAAAATGCACAAAGCCTCAAAATTACACTCTTGAATTTCATGAATTACTTCTTATGCATAGTTCTCTTCTTACTAGTGTTCTGTTTTGGAAATAAGCAGGGGATCCCAAGCTCTAGCATTGGAAATATAAGATAAGATCACAGAGCTTTTTGGACTTCCCACCTCCTATTCTGACAAATAAAAAAATGCATAAAATCAGAGAACTTGTCTGATCTGCTAATAACCTTATGGTATTTTCTTTCTTTCTCTATCATTGCCCCATGTCACACTCACTAAGTACCTGAAAAGTAGTTATTTCCTCTCTCTTTCAGATTTAAAATTTATTTGGTAAGAGCACATTAGAGAACTAGTTACTGTGTTTATCCAGAAACTGAAGTTTGAAGCATCACCCAAAATAAATGTTCAACTTGTAGAATTAATGTGGTAATTTTAAAACAGTGAGTGAAATTGAAATATGGTTTCTACAAAAAAAAAAGATGTTGAGACAACTGGGTTACCATCTGGAAATAATTGAATTGTATCACCACTACAGTTCTTACACCAAAATACATTTCCAGATGGGTTAACATTTAAATATAAATAAATAAATTACAAGTAGGAAATAAATACAGGAGTAAAAATACCTCACATTGGGAAGGATTTATTTAATATTCTCACATTGAAAATCTAAATATACACAGAATAGATCAATAAAGCATACTTGGTCTGTGTCCCAGCTTCAATAAATTACAACCCATAGTCAATCTTATTTCAGATATATCTGTAAACATTCAAACTAAACAATTTGTATTTACACAGAAATATTAACAAATTGAAAACCATATAATTTTTTCTGAATATATCACTATACATATGTAAAAGCAGTTAAAAATATGTGAATTTTCTATCCACACATCTAAAAATAAATGTATTTTCATAATATTTCCTTCATTTTTATTTTTATAGTCTTTTAAATTAAAAATAGGTTTATTTATTTTGTTTCATGTGTAACAGTATTGTCCCTGCATATATGTCTGTGTACCACATGTATGGTTAGTGTTTTCAGAAGTCCAAAGAGATTAGATTCTCTGGAACTTGAATTATAGTTGGTTTTAAGCTGCCATGTTGGTTCTGGGGATTCAGTCTGCAAGAACAAGGATTCCTAACCACTGAGCCATCTCTCCAACCCAGTTTTACTCTGCTAAACACGTCATTTGTTTAAAGGAAGGTTCAAACAATGTCACTTACTTTATATGTTCTCAAACTCCTCCTCCCGGTTTCTCCATTAGGCTTCATACATTGAAGCAAGTGAACAACTTATCCTAAATAGTTTCCCTGCATTCTAGAATGCTTAATTGCATTGCACCTGTTAACTAGTTCCTTTATCTTTTATATTTCATATAGCTAGTAAACCCTACCTCTAGTCCTAATCATATTATATTTCTAATTTTTCTGGGGATGGGCCTTCATGTTTACCTCTCTCCTTCTTCCTGGGATTGTTTTCTAAATTGATCTTTGAAGGTCTCATGGGTGTTGTCACAATTGTCATGAGTTCATATGTGAAATTACTCTGTTATGTCCTGAAAAAAAAAAAAGCTTCATTGTGGTTATCAATTGCCTATGCCTCTTACACTCTTTCTTCCTCCTCTTCCACAATGGCCCCTTTTCCTTGGGGAAAAGGTGGGCAATACAGATGTACTATTTGTGGCTGAGCATTCCACATTCTCTCATTGCCTCCACCTTGCTAGTTCTAGATCTCTGTGTTAATCAGCATCCACTACAAACAGAATCATCTCTGATGAGGGATGAGAAGTAAATTAATGTCTGGATATAGCAATAACTCATTAGATGGGCAGCACATGACAAATTGAATGGTTGGGGGAAAAGTATTCAAAGTTTGGTGGATAGAGAAGTTGGTGTTGTGGAGTATTAATTGAAGGTTTGTTTCATTTGTATGTGTGGTGGGATATTTGTTTCACAATGCAAAGATGTATTGCATTCTTCTATGTTTCATTTGTCCAAGTCTGTGCAAGTGTGTTACATAACCTGTCTAAAACACCAGATTGATCTAATAAAGAGCTTTATGGCTGATAGTTAGGCAGGAGAGGGATAGGCAGGGCTGGTGGGCTGAATGAATAAATAGAAGAAACCTGGGAGAAGAAGGTCAAGGAATGAGAAAGAGAGGACACCAGTGGCCAGCCACCCAGCTACACAGCAAGCCACAAAGTAAGAAATGAAGCAAGGTATATAGAATAGAGAACAAAAGCCCAGAGAGAAAAGGCAGACAGAATAATTTAAAGTAAAAAAAAAAAAGCTAGCTAGAAACTAGCCAAGCTAAGGACAGGCATTCATAAGAAAGAATAAGACAGTATGTATTTGTTTGTGAGCTGCGTGGCTGGCCCACAAAGGACAAAGAGTAAAAGCAACAGACCACAAATAGGAATAGGTCCAGAAAGAGTTAATAGAGGAGATAAACATGATCAAAACAAATTGTAAAAATTTAAAAAAAAATAACAAAAATTTGTTTTTATATGACGTGAATATTTTTATTAAATTCATTTTACATGCCAACAACAGTTCCCCCTCCTTCCCCTTCTCCCACTCCTATTCCCAACCTCCCCCCAACCCACCCCTATACACTCCTCAGAAAGAGTAAGGCCTCCCATAGAGTGTCAACCAAGCTTAACACATCAAATGGAAGCAGGAACAGACTCCCCCCCCCCCAGTATCAATGTTGAACAAGTGATCCCAGCATAGGGAATGGGCTCCAAAAGCTATCTCATGCACCAGGGATAGCTCCTATTCCTACTGCCAGGAGCCCCACAAATATACAAAGCCACACAATTATCACCCACATGCAGAGGGCCTAGGTTGGTCCTATGCAGGCTCCTGAGCTATAGGCATGTGAGTTCCCAATAGCTTGGGTCAATTGTATCTGTGGGTTTCCTCATCATAATTTTGATTGCCTTTGCTAATAAAATCCCCCCTAACTCTCCTTGGCTGGACTCGGGGAGTTCAGACTGGTGCTTCGCTGTGTATCTCTGCATCTCCTTCCATCAGTTTCTGAATGAAAGTTCTGTGATGGCAATTAGGGTAGTCACCAATCTGATTATGGGAGATGGCCAGTTCTGTCACCCTCTCCAGTATTGCTAGCCATCTTAGCTGGGGTCATCCTTGTGGATTCCTTGGAATTTCCCTAGGACCAGGTTTCTCCCTAACCCCATAATGGTTCCTTCTATCAAGTTTTCTTTCATTGTCTCCTACTCCATCTCCATGAAAAATATTATATACAGAATTTTTTTTCTTTTTTCTTTTTACTTTTTTTTTAAATTTAAATTAGAAACAAGCTTGTTTTACATGTCAATCCCAGTTCTCTCTCCCTCCCCTGTCCCCATCCGACTCCCCATCCCATCTCCTATCTGCTCCCCAGGGAGGGTGAGGCCTTCCATGGGGGATCTTTCAAGTCTGTCATATCATTTGGAGCAGGGCCTAGATCCTCCTTTGTGTGTCTAGGCTGAGAGAGTATCCCTCCATGTGGAGAGGGATGCCCGTGTCCATTCGTGTACTGGGGATAAATACTGATCCTCTACCAGAAAATTTTGAGATAATGAGAAAGCAGAAAGTCAAAAGGAAAACTAAAACACTTTCAAATGAAAAAGAATGAATAGAAATTTTGAAAAACACTCAGTTAATAGTAATAAAATACTATACAACTACAATATTGTATAGGTAAGTATGATAGAAAAAGCAATAATAGAATAAATAAGTAAATGATTTCAATTGAACTGGATATTTAAAATATGGATCAATAAAATCATAATCTAGCAATAATAACTGAAGCAATTAATGTACATACATGTAGAACCACTAAAAAAATCAAATGTAACCACAAATTTTAATGAAATTTTAGATTTAGGTATACTACAGGCTATGTTTTTTATGCTAATAAACCTTAATTTAGAACTTAAAAGCAAAGAACCCTAGAAATAAATAATAATTATTAAGACTTATCAGACATATTATCATAAAATAAATTAGTTTTAATTAATCAATTAATTTTTCTCAGCCTGATTTCATTTTTCCTTCCCTCCTCTCCAATCAGTCTTTTGCCACAACCCCCTCTCCTCACCCCCTAAAATCTACTACTCCTCCTTTCTCTACAGAAAAGTGCAGACTTCCTACATATATCAGCCAGCCATGACATATGAAGTTTCAGTAAGACTAGGCACCTTCTCTCCTGTCAAGGCTTGCCTTGGTAAACCAATAGGAGAGAAGTTTCCCAAAAGCAGTTAACAATGTCAGAGACAGTCTCTGCTCACACTGCTAAGAGTCCAATAAAAGACCAACCTCCCTATCTGTAACATACATGCAGAGGGCCTAGGTCAGTCCTATGCAAACTCTCTGGTTGATGGTTCAGTCTGTCTGAGCCCCCTATGAACCTAGGTTATTTGATTCTGTGAGTTTTCTTTTGTTACCCTTGACCCCTCTGGATCCTATGATCCTTCCTCCCCTTCTTCCAAAAGATACCCCAAAGTTCTGCCTAATATTTGGCTGTGGGTCTTTGAATCTGTTTCTATCAGTTGCTGGATGAAGCCTCTCTGATGATTATTGGGCTAGACTATCTGTGAATAAAGCATAATATCATTGGGAATTATTTCAGTGACTTTTTTGCCAGTTATGTTTGGTTCAATCTTAGGTCTCTGTGTTGTCCAGCATTACCCTAGATAAGGAGATGGTGGCAAATGATAGTTGGGGGAAAAGGGAGAATCAATTTTCTGTGAGAATTGATTATGCTCCAGTGGGAGGTCACATATCATTTTTTTTAACGTTTTAAAATTTTAGGGAATGTTACAGCATGAGCATGCCATTTTGTGAAAATTTTTGAAATGCAATCAGATCAAAAGATGGAAATAAAAAATCACCTACATATACTTGTACTATTATAATAGTGAAAAATTCAGTAATTGTAATTGTTTTTCTTTCTAGAGTTTCATATTTTATTATTTTATTAAAATATCTAATTTACTAGCTTTATATTAATAGCATCAGAAAAAGTGACTATATGTTTTATTTTGCTAGGAATTTGTTGAACTTTGTTTTCTGGCAAGTAAATTATTTATTTTTTGAGTGTTTAATTGTCATAGAGAAAAAGGTTAATTTTAAGTGTTGAATACAAAAATTATACATGGTCAGGTCAGTTTTATTAACATCTCCCAATTCTCATTTTCATTAGCAGATAAATGTAGGGAGCCGTCCCTGCATTCTCCATTACAATGATGGTGACTGCAGGCACTAAATGTAAATTATTGCACAGGCGCTGGGTAATTTTCCATTTCCTTGATCTCTGCCTATTCCGTGGCTCATATGGCCTGAGGAGCTGAAGCCAATCATAGGGTGACACGTCCCAGGCGGGGCTGCCAGCCTTTATTAGGGGACGGGATTCTTGGCTCGGGGTCTCCGCTCTGGTAAGCTTATGCTCTCCTCTCAAGACGCATTAAAGCTTTCCTGCAGAAGGATCCGAGTGTCCTGTGTTGTTCTTGCCGGCAAGACGATAGCTCGGGACAGATAAATGGCAATGTATTGCCATCTAATACACTGATTTATTTCTCTTGATTTTGGACAAATGGTATTATTACATAGTTTAATAAAAAGGGTTGGGTGGCATAAATGATTTTACAGTTTGGTCAGAAGAAATTACACAGTGATGGAATGGTAAAAATCTTTGCATATAACTCAGTTAAAGACCAAATTTCTCTATATGGAAAATCTTGATAATTTTTATAATTTTTGTGTGTGTTTGACTGAATTAATTTAATGGCAAGGAGGGAGAAATTCATCTACACATCAAAAAATTTGAATAAATCCCAATGTCGTGCTTTATATTTCATGTATTATTTTTTTAATGTTTTTTATTAGTTTAAATTAGGAACAAGCTTGCTTCACATGTCAAACCCTCCTCCCTCTTCTTCCTCTCCCCCCAACCATCCTCCCAACCTCCTACCTGCCCCCACCCCATCCACCCTCCACTCCCCAGGCTGGGTAGGGCCCTCAATAGGGGTTCCACAAAGTCCAGCACATCATCCTGGGCTGGGCCTAGGCCCTCCCCCATGTGTCTAGGCCCAGACTTGGCTTCTTACACCAGGGAAAAATACTAATCCACTACCAGGGGTCCCCTAGAGTGCAGAGGCCTCCTCATTGACATTCATGTTCAGGGGTCTGGATCAGTCCTGTTATGGCCTCCCAGACAGCACTATGGGGTCCATGTGCTCCTCTTGTCCAGTCCAGCTGTTTCTGTGGGTTTCACCAGCATGGTACTGAACCCTTTGATCTTCATTCCTCCCTTTCTGCAACTAGGTTCCAGAATTTAGTTCAGTGTATATCTGTGGATGTCTGCCTCTGCTTCCATCAGCCACTGGATGAGGGCTCTAGGATGGCATAAAAAGTAGTCATCAGTCTCATCATAGAAGAAGGGAATTTAGGCTATCCTCTCCAGTACTGACTAGATTGTCAGTTGGTGTCATCCTTGTAGATCTCTGGAAAGCTCCCTAGTGCCAGATGTCTCCTCGGAACTATAATGGCTCCCTCTGATATGGTATCTCTCATCCTGCTCTCCTCTATTCTTCCCCCAACTCATAATTTCTGCCACTCCATTTCCTTCTCTCACCTCCTTTTCTCCTTTCATTGTGGCAGATCCTGCTCCCCTACCCTCATGAACCCAATTAGCTCAGGAGATCCTGCCCCTTCCCATTCTCAGGGGTCCATGCATTTTTCCCATAGAGTCCTTCTTGTTTCCTAGTTTCTTTGATGGAGAGGATTGTAGGCTGATAATCCTTTGCTCTATGTCTAAAATTCATATATGAGTGAATACATACCATGTTTGTCTTTTTTGACTAGGTTACCTCACTCAGGATGGTTTCTTCTGGTTCCATCCATTTGCCTGCGAATTTCAAGATTCCATTGCTTTTTTCTGCTGAGTAGTACTTCATTGTATAAATGTAACACATTTTCTCTTTCCATTCTTCATTTGAGGGGCATCTAGGTTGTTTCCAGGTTCTGACTATTACAAAAAATGCTGCTATCTATGAACATGGCTGAACATATGTTCTTGTTGTATGGACATGCCTTATTTGAGTATATGCCCAAGAGAGGAATTGCTGGATCTTGAGGTAGACTGATTCCCATTTTTCTGAGCAACCACCATACTGAATTCCAAAGTGGTCTTACAAGTTTGCAGTCCCACCAGCAATGGAGGAATGTTCCTTTTTCTCCACATCCTCTCCAGTATAGATTGTCATTAGGGTTTTTGATTTTAGCCATTCTGGCCGGTGTATATTGGTATCTCAGATACCAATTTGTTTTGAGTTGCATTTCTCTGATGGCCAAAGATTTTGAGCACTTTGCGTGTCTTTCCTCCATTTCATTTTCCTCTGTTGAGAATTCTCTATTTAGTTCTGCACCCCACTTTTAAATTTCATTTTTTGGTGTTTTGGTGGGTAGCTTCTTGAGTTCATTGTATATTTTGGATATCAGCACTTTGTCAGGTGTGGGGTTCCTCTGTCAGGTGTGGCGTTGTTGATGATCATTTCTCATTCCGTGGGCTGTTGCTTGGTCTAACTGACTGTCCTTTGCCTTACAGAAACTTTTCAGTTTTAAGATGTCTCATTTATTAATTGCAGATCTCAATATCTGTGCTACTGATGTAATGTTCAGGGAGCAGTCTCCTGTGCCAATTCGTTCAAGGGTATCTCCCAATTTCTCTTCTAGAAGATTCAGTGTGGCTGGATTTATGTTGAGATCTTTGATCCATTTCCACTTAAGTTTTGTGCATGGTGACAGATATGAACCCATCTGCAATCTTCAGCATGTCTGAATCCAGTTGTGCCAGCACCATTTGTTGAAGATGCATCTTTTTTCCATTATATAGATTTAGCATCTATGTCAATAAGGTGTATGTGTGTGGGTTAATATCAGGGTTTTCAGTTCGATTCCATTGTCTATATGTCTATTTTTATGCCAATACCATGCTGTTTTCAGAACTATGGCTCTATAATAGAGCTTGAAGTCAGGGATGGTGATGCTTCAAGAAGACCCTTTATTGTACAGAGTTGTTTTGGCTATCCTGTTTTGTTGTTTGTTTTTCCATATATAGTTAAGTATTGTTCTTTCAAGGTCTGTGAAGAACTGTGTTGGGATTTTGATGGGGATTGCCTTGAATCTGTAGATTTTTTTTGCAAGATTGCCATTTTTATTATGTTGATTCTACCTATCCAAGAGCATGGGAGATCTTTCCACATTCTGGTATATTCTTTTAACTTCTTTCTTTAAAGATTCAATGTTCTTACTGTGAAAGTCTTTCACTTTTTTGGTTAGTGTTAACCCAAATATACTTTATGTTGCTTGTGCATGTTGTGAATGGTGATGTGTCCCTGATTTCTTTCTCATTACATTTATCATCTGTATATACTAGAGCTACTGATTTTTTGAGTTAATATTGTATCCTGCTAATTTGCTGAAGGTGTTTATCAGCTGTAGGGGTTCCTTGGTATTGTTTTCAGGTCAGTTGTGTAGACGATCCTATCATCTGCAAAAGTGTAATTTTGACTCCTTCCTTTCCAATTTGTATCCCTTTGGTCTCATTTACTTGTCTTACTGCTCTAGCTAGAACTTCAAGTACAATATTGAAGAGATATGGAGAAAGTGAACAGCCTTGTCTTGTTCCTGATTTTAGAGGAATTGCTTTGAGTTTCTCTCCATTTAGTTTGATGTTGGCTGTTGGTTTGGTTTATATTGCTTTTATATTACATATTATACATTATATATTACATATTTCATATTACATAATATATATATTACAGAAACGTATCATGTTTAGATACATTTCTGTAATTCCTGTTCTCTCCAAGATCTTTATCATGAAGGGGTGTTGGATTTTGTCAAAGGCTTTTTCAGCATCTAGTGAGATGACCATGTGGATTTTATTTTTCAGTATGTTTATATAGTGGATTACATTGATGGATTTTCATATGATGAACCATCCTTGCATCCCTGGGATGAAGTCTACTTGATCATAGTGGATGATGTTTCTGATGTGTTCTTAGATTCAATTCACCAATATTCTGTTGAGTATTTTTTGCATCGATGTTCATGAGGGATATTTTTTCTATAGTTCTCTTTTGTAGTTGTGTCTTTGTGTGGCTTGGGTATCAAAGTGATTGTAGCCTTGCAAAAAGAGTTTGGCAACGTCCCTTATGCTTCTATTGTGTGGAACAATTTGATGACTGCTTTTATTTCATTAGTGGTTATTGGTCGATATAAACTGCTTATCTGTACTTGGTTTAATTTTGGTAAGTGATATCTATCCAGAAAATTATCCATTTCCTTTAGATTTTCGAATTTTGTGGAGTACAGGTTTTCAAAGTATGACCTGATGATTCTCTGGATTTCCTTAGTTTCTGTTGTTATATCCCCCTTTAGTTTCTGATGTTGTTAATTAATGTGCTCTCTCTGTTTCTCTCTCTCTCTCTCTCTCTCTCTCTCTCTCTCTCTCTCTCTCTCTCTGCCTTTTGGTTAGTTTGGATAGAAGTTTTTCTATTTTGTTGATCAACTCTTTGTTTCATTGATTCTTTGTAATGTTTTTCTAGTTTCTACTTCATTGATTTCACCCCTCAGTTTGATTATTTCCTGGCATCTACTCCTCCGTGGTGAGTTTGCTTCTTTTTGCTCTAAACCTTTCAGTTGTTCAGTCAATTCTCTAGTGTGATATTCTCCAATTTCTTCATGTGGGCACTTATTGCTATGAACTTTCCTCTTAGCACTGCTTTCAGAGTGTGCCATTAGTTTGGGTATGTTGTGTCTACATTCTCATAAAATTCTAGGAAGTTTTAATTCCTTTTTTTATTTCTTACTCAACCCAGGAATGGTGCAATTGGATGTTATTCAATTTCCATGAGTTTGTAGGTTTTCTGCAATTTGTATTGCTGTTGAATTCTAACTTTAAAGCATGGTGATCTGATAAGATACAGGGGGATCTTTCAATTCTTTTGCATCTGTGAAGGTTTGCTTTGTTGCCAACAATGTGGTCAATTTTAGAGAAGGTTCCATGTGGTGCTTAGAAGAGTGTATATTCTTTTGTGTTTGGATGGAATGTTCTGTAGATATCTGTTAAAACCAGTTGGGGCATAACTTCTGTTAGATCCTTTGTTTCTTTGTTAAGTTTCTGCCTGGTGGTCTTGTCTAGTGGTGAAAGTGGAGTGTTGAAGTCTCCTACTATAAGTGTGTGTGATTTTTTGTGTGGTTTGAGCTTTAGTGATGTTTCTTTTACAAATATGAGTGCCTTCATATTTGGGGCATAGATGCTCAGGATTGAGACTTCATCTTGATGTTTTTTTTTTCTGTGATGAGTATGAAATGCCCTTCTTCATGTCTTTTGATTGCTTTTAGTTTGAAGTCTAATTTGTTAGATATTAGGATTGCTACACCAGCTTGTTTCTTGGGCCCATTTGATTGGAAAATCCTTTCCCAACACTTTACTCTGAGGTAAACGCCTGTCTTTGAAGTTGAGGTATGTTTCTTATATACAGAAAGATGGATTCTGTCTTCATATACATTCTGTTAGCCTGTATCTTTTTATAGGCAGGTTAAGATCATTGACATTGAAGGATATTAATGTCCATTGATTGTTGGTTGTGGTTTGTTTTGGATTTATTGTTGATGGTGTCACTGTGTGTGGATTTCGCCCTCCTGTTTCTTTTCATGCTTGGTAAAATTGGATTAGCTATTGCCTATGTTTTTGTGAGTGTAGTTAATTTCGTTGGGTTGCCATTTTCCTTCCAGAACTTACTGTAGTGTTGGATTTGTGAATATGTATTGTTTAAGTCTGGTTTTGTCATTGAATATCTTATTTTCTCCATGTATATTGATTGGAAGTTTTTCTGGGTACAGTAGTCTGGGTTGGCATCCATGTTCCCTTAGTGTTTGTAGGATATCTATCCAGGACCTTCTGGCTCTCAAAGTTTCCATTGAACAGTCGGAGTGATTCTGATAGGTCTGCCTTTATATGTTACTTAGCCTTTTTCCTTTGTTGCTCTTAATATTTTCTCTTTATTCCCTAGGTTTGGTGTTTTGATTATTATGTGTGGAGGGGACTTCTTTTTGTGGTCCAGTCTGTTTGGTGTTCTGTAAGCTTTTTCTACTTTCATAGGCATATTCCTCTGTAGGTTAGGGAAGTTTTCTTCTTTGATTTTGTTCAATATGTTTTCTGTACCTTTGAGTTCTATTTCTTTACCTTCTTCTATACCTATTATTCTTAGGTTAGGCCTTTTCATGGTGTCCTAAATTTCCTGGATATTTTGTTTTAGGGATTTGATGGACTTGAGATTTTCTTTGGTCGATGACTCTATATCCTCCAGAGAGTCTTCAACAACTGAGATTCTCTCTTACATCTCTTGAATTCTATTGGGTATACTCACATCTTTAGTTCCTGATCGTTTATCCAGCCTTTCTATATCCAGCATCCCCTGTTCTGTGTTTTCTTTATTGTTTCTATTTCAGCTTTTAGGCCTTGAACTGTTTCGAGTGCTTCCTTTACTTGTTTGGTTTTTTTTTTTTTCTTTAGATTCATCAAGAGATTTGTTTTTATTTCTTAAATTTTTTGGTTCATCTTTTCCTCCACTTCATGTAATTTTTTGTTTGTTTTTTCTTCTGTTTCGTTAAGGGATTTTCTTGTTTCGTCTTTAAAGGTCTCTATCATCTTCCTAAGATAGTTTTTGAGGTCCATCTCTTCTTCACCCTCTGTGTTGGGCTTTTCAGATATTGCTGGTGTGGAGTCCCTAGATTCTGCTGGTGTCATATTGGTCTTTCTGTTGTTGAGTGTGTTCTTGTTCATTCTTCTTCCCATGTCATCTTCCAGTGGGTGTAGGTGTGGTCTCTCTATCTCTTCTAGTGGTATGTGGGGGCCACGACTTCAATATCTGTAGCTCTGGATGATCTTGCCTGTCCTGGTAGTCTCCTCACTAAGTGGGGGTCAGTCTGGCAGAGGAGACAGAAGGAAGGGTGAGTTGTTTCCAGACCCAGTGAGCTCCTCCCTGCCTGGGCGGGTCCACTTTAAGCCCAGAGAGATCTCGAGTGAATGGGAAGTTGGGTAGGAATAGGACAGGATCAGAGGGTACACTCAATTTGGTAGTGTTCAGTCAATTGCAATTTTGTTTTTAAGATTACAATTTAATTACATTATTTTTCCCTTCCCATTCTTCCCCTCTAAGTTCTCTGATATAATCCTCCTTGCTATCATGCAAATTCTTGGCCTATTTTTTTCAGAAATTGTTATTACATACACATATGTATATGCATATATATTTCTAACTGCAATCTGCTAAGTTTGTATACTATAAGTATTCACGTTTTCTGGTATGATCATTTGGTATTTGAAAACTAGTTAATATGCTTTTCCCTAGGGAAGACTATTTCTCTCACTCTCAGCATTGCTTATCTGCTTGTAGTTCTTTGTGTAAAACTGAGGCCCTTTTGACTTTCCATGACTCTCACCAACATGACTTGCTAAACATTGAGCTGAACATCGACAAGAAAATTAGACATCTCTCATCACGTTTTACCATCAATAATCAAATTACTTAAACACATTATTTCACCAACCTATATAAAATGGTTATTTTCTAATTCATTTAAATATGAGGTAGAAAATTTCTTTGAAGACATTCTTTGTTAAATATGAGATACTAGTACATTATATATGTAGCATTTTTTAATGCCCTAGGATGTTTATTACAAAGGCAACCCTGATCCTTGAGATGGGCTCATCGGTAGGATTTCTGGTATTGAGCACAGGCTCCAGGACCTCTGAACTTTTTGGACTCACTGCAACGAGGATCAACTACAAGCAGGGTCAGATCATACTGCATGCGGACATGTTTGATCTCCTTCTTAGAGGCCTTGTCCACATACAACTGGTAATAAGCCACCAGGGCTTTAAAGATGAGCCGTCGGATAGCATAAATCTGGGCCACATGACCACCACCCTTCACACAGACCACTCCAGCAAATCACTCCTTGCCCAGGAGCAGAACGGGCTCTAGTATCTTGTACTGCAACGTGCATGGCTCGATCATCTCCAGGGGGCGCCGGTTCACCTTGATGAGCCCATTTCTCATTTCCCTGTTTGCAGTACGCCAGGACGATGGCTGTCTTCTTGTGTTTGAAGACCGGCACAGAGTGAAGGGGACCCTTAGATGGCATGGCTGTGACTCTAAACATATGTATATAGAATAAACACTTTACCTTGTTAGGCTTCAGAATAAAGTTCCTGAAAATTCTCCAGCAGTGTTCAGTGGGATCACTTCCCTGTCACTACAAACATATTTTTTTCATATTTTATATTCTATATACAGTTTAGACATTCTCACTCAAATTTTATCATATCTATCTAAATTGAGCATTTTAAAGTTAATTCCTTAGAAATTTTGGGTTAATCTCAGGAGTAATTTATGATTTTCTTCATTTTCATATGTTGAGGAGATGTAAAAAAAATATTTTTCCATTTTTTAGAACAGATGTTTGTATTCACCATTTTTCTTATCACCAGTTTTTCCCTTTACAGAGACAATGGTATTTAAAATCCTACCATACAAGATGATTAATACTGGGCAGATTGATGGTTCTAGATTTTTTGCAGCAGGTGGCACGAAGGCCTATAAAATGTTTATGGAAATATGTTCTGGAATACTGATGAACATATGACAATAAATTCAACTTTAGAACAAAATATTTTGTTTTCTACCTGTCTTTTTCTGAACTATAGTTATATCTTTTTAAATTTATTTTATTTAAATAGAAGCAAGCCTACTTCATATGTCAATCCCAGCTCTCTCTCCCTCCCCTCCTCCCCTGCCCTCACTAACTACCCACCCCATCCCACCTCAGGGAGGATGAGGCCTTCCATGGGGCATCGCTAAAGTCTGTTGTATCATCCTGGGCAGGGCCTAGGTCCTCCCCCATGTGTCCTGATATTAAACATAGTTTAACGATAATGATATTAATTTTTATTATATGATTAATAAATGAGACAATTTTAGTTATTTTTCCTGTTTAGTTTTTGTAAAAGTTATATAAAATACAATGAGTAGGCTTTGAGTTTATTAAAATATTACTGTATTTCTTAGCCAAAAACTCTAAACTGGTTTGATTCACATTTCTTCAATATTTACTGTTTACAGTTTTTAATTTTTAACTTTATTTTGTAATTCTGAAGAATTGAGTCCGGATTATTAAACTCAAATTATATTCAGAGAATTCTACTATATAGTCTTTCCCACATCTTATTCTTTCCCCCTGTCTTTCTAAAATAATTAGAGCTCCAGATTTGTTGTTGTGACTTAAATAAATAAAATATTCTCTTTGGCTCAGAGATATCCAGGGCCATGAGAAATTAACTGGATAACTAATATACAAGAGGCTGACCTACCACAGAATTGATGGAGAAATGATTTCCACCTGGCAAGGCCTAGTCACTTCATCTCTTCCTTAAGAATAGCTCTGCGTGATTCCCACTGCTTGTGTGTGTTTATCTCATGACAGATATTCCATCTACTGGGCACATACATCTTTGAGAAGTCAGAAGGATGATTTTATTTGGCTGTATAATCTTGCATATAGAATATATACTGAGTGCTTTGTATTCTCAAAAAGGCCCCAGAGAAAAGAATTTCTTCTCACTCAAGTGTCAGCAGTAAGAGTGCCACATTGCCTACCCTGAGGCTAGAAGCAGTGGCCTTGGAATCTTACACCACATAACCTAAGCTTTTCCCTTTGCTATCATGCTGAGAAGTCCCCTTTAATCAGTTAACATTTGGCAAAAATGCTAAAAGGGACCATATGCCACCCATTTCCTTCCGAAGTTTATGCCTGTTGCCATGGTTTCTACAATGCTGTGTTCTTGGCCCCTGGGAAAACAAAAGTAAAAGCCAGAGCCTCTTTTTCTACACTTACCAATGACTAACTTCTAGTTTAACTAACAACACATATGTAGTTTTAAGTACTACCTCCCCTTCTCCCATCTAGGAATTCATAGACCCTTACTCCAAAAACCCTCCATACTTCTTAAACTGTGCCTGGACGTTTTATAAGTCATGGCTCCTCTGACACATGAGGCGACTGCTTTTGTCACATCTTATCTGCCTCCTTGGCCCTGAGGTATACATGCCTGTTATCCTTGCTATGGCCAGAACATTGCTAAGTGTGTCTATGTGGGCATATAAACTGGAAACCTTGTGGAATCAGAGAGAACTTTTGAAGAGAATTTTTGAAGAGAACTCTTAAAGAGAACAACGTTTTGTTTTTTGAAGAATGAAGAACCGATTCATTTCTTTCACCCTCAGATACTTTTAGTCAGCCTTACCCACTTGTTGCATGAGTCTGTCCTGGAAACTGAGAGAACACCCAGGCTGGAACTTTGAGGTTCTCAATAGAGAGATTTTTCAGTATTCTCAGTAAGAATGACTGAGTTTGAATCTTCAGCACCCATGTAAACCACAGCTGCCTTAATTTGGAGTACTCTTTGGCTTGCTAACTCCCAACTTATCCCTGGGTTGTTGAGAGATCCTGTTCCCAGGAATAAGGCAGAGTGTGTTAGATTAAGACATCTAATATTTTCTTCTTGCCTCTGTGTGTTCAAACACTTGCACACATACAAATCAACAAAAGGAAAATATATAGATATTTCATAGCAATATTTTTAAAAATGTATTTATTTTCAATGTGTTTGTCTGTTTTACATTCATAAATGTATGTGCATCCAGCTAATGACTAGTGTCTATGAAAAGAAAAAAAAAGTCATTAGATCTTCAGGAACAGGAAATAGAGGCATATCATTAAATTTTACTTTCATGGGTTTTATGTCATTAGCTATTTATTTTAAGCATCTATATATTTCATTATATTTTCTATGAAACTCCACCTTGCACTTTCTGTACACTGTCATTAGCCTAGTTCTTCAGTCCATGGGATTCTTTTGAGAAAATCTTTCACTATAGGCTCATACTAACATTAAACTGGGTATGTAGACCAGAGCAATTTAACTTCTTTCTCTTTTTATTTTATCATACTTTGCTTCAAATATACTGAAGCTCTGTTATTAATTCTATGCACATATAGATTTCTTCCTATGCTCAACTTGTAGAGTTGACTTTTTCTAATTGTGGTATTACCCACTTCAGCCTAACAAAAGTACTTTGCTATGAAAAATTTTATGTCCTACAAATAACTATATTAATAAAATCTTGAATAATACTGGAATTTAATAACTATGTTTATTTTCAATTTGTACCTTACTATATAAATTCTTTTTTGATGTTTTTTTTTTTTATTTTACCAGGTTCCCATTCCCTCTCCTTTGCCCCTCTACCTCCCCACTTCTCATTCCTCATCCACTTCTGAGAGGGGTTAAGGTCTTCTTTGGGGAGTGTACAAAGTCTGGCATGCCAAGTTGAGTTTCAACCAAACCTTTCCCCTTGTATCAAGGCTGAGCAAGTTACTTCACCATAGGTAATGGTCTCCAAAACGCCAGTTCATGCACCTGGGACAGGTCCTGGTGCTACTGCCAGCCCCTCCCAACAGATTAAGCCATACAATTGTCACCCACATTCAGAGATCTTAGTTCAGTCCATTGCAATTTCCCCATTTCTTATGTGCAATAAAAGTTAGGTTATGTTGATCCAAGTTGATAGTTGTTAAATTTGAATTGTGCTTATACAACTTTGATTTAATGTAATTATTTACTCCATTAGGTTTATGTGTAAGTTTGGCTTGCAATTTTTATTTTCTGTGTCTATTGATCTTTACTTTTCTATTTGTAATTAACTTATGCATGCACTTTAATTCAGTTTACTTCGTTTTCTCTTATTATCTAAATAGTTATGTTTATTTCATTTTTTATGTTTTATTAATTTTTGATATATATTATATTTGACAGTCTAAATTAAAATAATATAGTACTGAATGTATATGAGTGTTTTATGAAGCAGTTGTTTTTCATTTTACTTACATTGTGTCATATATTCTACTGAAAGACCCCCAGGCCCCTAAGGGGCACAGGGACCCAAGGAGCCCCCGAGACTCAGAAACCAGATCAAGAGCTGCAAAAGCAAGAGGGTTTGTTGAATGAATGCGCATTCAGGTGTCAGCAATATCAGGAAAGCTGCACACCCCAGCATGGTGTGTAAGCTCCTTATATAGGAAAAAACCGCAGATCAGCATACAGGCAAGGGGCACAAAGTGATTGATTACAAAGTATGATCTCATGTTAGAGTGGTCACCCAGGTGTGACCTGCTTTTTTACAAAGGAAAAACCACAGGACGTACCCTGAAAAGTCCTTGATTGTCTGTTGGCCAGCCAGGTGTGACCCAAAGAGGGTTGTCTTGGCGATTGCCCCCATCTAAACCATAGGATGTGCCCAGGGTTGGGGCCACCTTCCTTGTAATGGACCAAGGCCTGTGGGAAACTTTTTCTCTCTGTGAACTAAAATCTTTTAAAACTTTTTCTCTCAGCAAACTAAAATCTTTCACTACTTAATGTTGTTATAGTTTTAGTTTATATTATCAGGCAGCTATCTTTAAAATTACCTAAATATGATCAAAATATATTGCATTAAAGTTAAATTCTGAAAGTTAAATATATATAACATAAAAAGAATGTAAAAAAATCATCACCCAATAATTTCTACATTAAAAATACTTTTATTTTTGTTTTTATGTTAGAATAGTTTTATTGCTAAATTTCCAAACTTAATGTTTTTTCTCCAATATGTAATTACTTTTTAAACAATTTTTGTCAATGAATATTTTTAAAAAATTTCATACATGGATGATTGTATTTCCAGAATATCAATTTAGGTGGTTATACTTTCTTCTAATATTCTATAAGTTTTAAATATATGGCATAGAGTAATGAAAACTATTTTAATGTTTAATGATTTCTCCATTCTATTTTAAGAGTTATATCAGTTAGCCTGGTTCAGATACTTGACAAATTTATAATCACAATTCTGTTTCTCTAGACACACTTCAGGTACCACAATCTCAATTAGTTGGAGTTCTCTCAAGGAAGAGAATTGAAGACAAAACTTGTTCAATAAACTCATAAAAGAAAATTTGCCAGGTCTAGAGAAATAGATGCACATAAAGCTATAGGAATCCTAAAGAACACCAAAGAGGAAGAACAAGAGGAGAAACAAGGAGAAACACTCCATGCCATAATAGGGATTAAAAAGATACAGAATTTTTTTTTCGAGACAGGGTTTCTCTGTGTAGCTTTGGAGCTTATTCTGGCACTCGCTTTGGAGACCAGGCTGGCCTTGAAGTCACAGAGATCCACCTGCCTCTGCCTCCCAAGTGTTAGAATTAAAGGCGTGTACCACTAATGCCTGGCCCAAAAAATACAGAATTTTAAAAAGATGCTGCAAAAAAGAAGAACAAAGTCACATATTAAGGTATGCCAATCACAATACTGACTCATTATTCATTTTCAACTTAGAACATAGTGTTATAAAGAGATAAGGGGAAAATTTAGAAAAAGGAGAATCAGATGAGGGACAGGAATGGAGTAAAAGGGAAAAAAAAGGAAGATGAGATACATAGAGCCTACTACTGTAGAATCTTTCAAAAATATTTACGTATATGAAAGGAAACTATATAGAATTGCCATATAATTGTGGAGATAATGCCCCAACTAGATATCTTTGTCCACAAAGTAAAACCTCCAGATACAAGCCATAGGTTATATCTTATTTTGTATTTTTCCAAAGGCATCTTATCGAATGGCTCAAACATCACAGGTTATTGCCAAGGCTATTATTGGTCAGTCTTTAAAACCTGAAGGTAAGGCTCCTTTGCTGAAGACGCCAGTTACTTTTGTCATCAAACACAGAGGAATCACAATAATTCTCAACTAGATGCTTGGCCCCTGCTAAGTACCATTCATGTTGCTAGGATGTATTTAGCATGCTACTATGGGAGAAAATAAATTCTAAATATTAGCCAGCTAAAACCCATGTGAACTATGAGTGAAAGCAATCATGAATGAAAAGAGTTTGAGAACCATAGAAGTAAACTGTGTACAAAAGTATAAGTGGTATCAGAATTTATTTATATGAGAGATCTACAGGGAAGAACCTGGTGCTACCAGAACTTGATTTGCCATGCTTTGTTCACTTTCATGGGAGGCCTTAAACTTTCTCAGAAGTGGATGGGGGTGGGAGAGAAAGGAGACGGGGGCGGGGAGAGGAATGACGACAGAGGAGACAGGGGAAACTGTGGTTAGTATGGAAAATAAATAAAAAATGTAATAACAAAGAAAAAAGATATCTACCACAGTCTAGTTCATAAAGACTTAATATTCAAAGGTTAATATGGCATGTTGGGAGAAGACAAAATGGACTAGAATTGTCCGATGAGTCTATTGTTTTACTTTTAAAATATACATTGTTGTACTTGTCCCTAGAATCTACAATGAGGGTTCCTAAAAGGTGGATTTTTTTATAATGTGTACTTTCCCACAATTCAAAAATAAACCCTGGGGGAGGTGAGACAGCTCAGCCACACAAACACACACACACACACAAATAAAATAAAATTTAAAGACAAACAAAAAAAAGGCTTAAACAACTTAGGGGTCCATGCCTAAATTCAATATCAAGAGTTGTGCAGTGAAATATAAAGAGTTTCAAACATTTTAAAAAGAAAAACACATGTGTCAAGCATGTGCTATATATTCTTATTCTTTATTATTTGACAAAGGGACTCAAAGATGGGATAATTTTTGTGGTGAAATTGAATCATGCCTTTCATGCATTATCATGTATTCTTTTATAATGATAAATTGCCATGCAGAAAATATTCTGTTATTACCAAATTTCATAGTCTCCAAATTTTACTTGAATTCATATATTCTCTCCTCTTTTTTGGTATGTGGGGGAACCAAGACATGGTCTCTCTGTATAGCCCTGGGTGTCCTAGAACTGACTCTAGAGATCACGATGACCTCAAACTCATAGAATCCCTCCTTCCTCTGCCTCCCACATGCTGGAATTAAAGGTATGCACTGCCACTGCCTGGCCATATATTCATTCTAAAGGCGTAATTTTCTGATTGACCAGTATTTCTTGAAGAGGTTCATGGCTGTGAAATGTTTATTTTATTCATGTGAGATACTCTTATTTTGCATTATTTAAATGTGAGAGAAACAAGGATGTAGAAAAAAGAAAATAAATTTAGGGTCAAACAAGAAAAGATATGGATGCTCTTATTACATACAGACTCATTAAACTTACTCTGATATTTGTTCTAGAATACTTGTCCCTAAATCAACTTCATGTAAACATTGTGAAACTAATATTTCTAACTAACTAACTTTAACAATTAAAACTCATAAAAGTAGATATATTCATACTAGATCAATAATTAGATATATTAACATAATGTTATATTTTAATAACTAAAATACCAAATGTAATAATCTGGGCTAAAATGTGGCAAGTCCAGAAACAGTTAAACTTTTGGAAGGAGTTATTTCCATAAAACCTGATTAAATTGATAAGTATGTGCCATCATCCAAATTTTGAACACATCAACACTTTGATGTATGAATTATCTGGTTTGGCTTTCTGTACTTATCAAATTAATCACTGAAGTCAGTGTAATCAAAGTCAATAACTCCTTCTCTAGGAGGAAAATTTCATCAACTGTTAAATTCCCTGAACATAACAGATGAAAACAAAATGACAAAAGAATATATTATCAAGCTGCCATACCACAAGACAAGTTATATCAGCATTTCAGGAACTGTTTATGAGGACATTTGAAGCATAATATTCTGCCTTCTGATTTGTAACTATCCACAGTTAAACAATATTGTCACAACTAAGTTTTCGCATAGTGTTAAATTTCTTGAATTAGATGATGAATTCTTTCAACTGGTAATTATAAATGCATGATGGTTTTGATGAGTGTAAATATGCAGCAGCATACTTTTTATTTTGAATCTTTTCATACTGCACAATCATAACTGTGACTTGTGAGTTGATGTATAGCTCCATGAGGAATGAACTGAAGAGATGACACTCTGTCCTGGTATTTTCATAAACAATCTCATTAAATCACCACTTCACAGAATATTTTTGTTGGTCATTAGAATGAAACTGAGAAGCTTCTGTAATGCAAAGGATAGAGTCAATAGGACAAAAAGGCAGCAAAATAATGGGAAACTATTTTTACCTACTCCAGATCCATTAGATGGCTAGTATCTACATATATTTAAGTAACTCAAAACTAGATCTAACAAACTAAATAACCCAATTAGCAATTAAGAGTTGGTGTACAAATCTAAACATAGAATTCTTAACAGAGGAAACTCAAATGGCTGACAGACACTTAAAGATGTTCAACATCCTTAGCCATCAGGGAAATGAAAATCAAAACTATTTTGAGAATCCATCGTATAACTGTCAGAATGGCTAAGATCAAAAACACAAGTGACAGTTTATGCTGAAGAGGATGTGGATCATGGATAACATTCCACTTTGGGGGTGAGTGCAATCTTGTAAAACCACTTTGGAAATCAATATGGCATTTTTCATAAAATTGGAAATGAATGTGTATCATGACCCAGCTACATCATTCCTGGGCATATAAGCAAAGGACACAACATCCTATCACAAGGACATTTGTCACTGGTGCCAGTGCCAGCAACCGAAGAACAAGACCAGGCAAGAGTCTGCGGATTAAGAAGGACACAACTCCAGTCATTCAGTAGAAGTGAATGTCATCAGTTTATTGCAGCCACCAGTTTACAGGAGGAGATGGAAAAACACCACCTGCTAGCAGAATGCATTCCCATGCCCTATCATGAACTAGGAAACCAAGGAAGCAAGAAGGGGATGGGGGCAAGGCATAATGTTTCAATACAAGAAAGATTCATAACAGGATGTTGATACTAGTGGGCGAGGCAAGGAAAACTGGAGGTACCTGTGGTTATGCTGGAAAACAACTCACAGAGACCTTGTGGGGACTGGGTCCCAACATCTCCCTCTTTTTTGTTTTATAGATAGCACCTGTCTTAGGTTCAATCCCATATCAAAATAACTTCTTTACCCATCGCTGAGTATCATATCAGTCTTTATGACATCTGTTTTAGGGAGAAGCGATATGTGAAAGTTGCCTGTCATAGGTATCTATCTAAAGAAGGGTTTTCATAACCATTTATAACCAACCCCATTTAAATGAAAACAAACATACATAAATAATATTTGGGAATTTGGGTGTCATTCAATCCAAACTGCTTCCTGCTGGTAGGGGTGATGTCCATACCATGAGCATCATGATAAAACACAGAAACCTGACAAAGTCCTTTTTTTTTTTTTTTAGGATTTATTTATTTATTGTGTATACAGTGTTCTGTCTGCATGTATCCCTGCAGGTCAGAAGCAGGCACCAAATCTCATTACTGATGGTTTGTGAGCCATCACATGGTTACTGGGAATTGAACTCAGGTTCTCTGGAAGAGCAGCCAGTGCTCTTAACCTCTGAGCCATCTCTCTTTGTAGTCTGCAAGGCTGCATTGTCTCAGCTGTATTGGCTTAGGGTCAGTTAGGCCACTGCTTCAGGGGGTCTTGCTTGATCAAACCATATTAGTCTGGAAGGAATCTACAGCTTTTCATTTTCTGTGAAAACACAAGCAAGAAATCTTTTTCCAAGTAGCCTGTCCTTAGACTTCAATTTTGAAGTCAAAGCATTTTTAACATGTGTAAGTTGTATTAATTTAGCAGCACTTATAATCAAATGTATTGTAGCAGCTGTAGCTCTTTCCTCGGCAATCAAACAATTTAAAGACACCAATATGGCATATAGTATCCAGACTCTGTGAGTATTCTCCATCTTTATATGGCTTTTTAAATTATTCTATTTCTTTTACTTTTATGTTTTCCTTTTATGAGACAGGGTTTCTCTTTGTAATTTTGGATGCCCTTGAATTCACTCTGTATGCCAGGCTGGCCTTGAAGTCACAGAGATCTGCTTGTCTCCTGAGTCCTGGGATTAAAGGCGTGTGCCACCACACCCAGCTACTCTATTTCCTCTGTTTCTTTTTCTTGCTGTTTCAATAACTGAATGAGTTGGTTCTGTGAAAGGAACGAGGACCTTGAAATCCACATTATGACAGTAATTTACCACCCAAGCCACCAAACCTTCAATATAGAGCTTGTCTTGACTGAAAAGTTTTCTGGGACCAGAGCCTAGCAGAATCCCCATCAAAGTTACCAGAGAGACTTCATTCAGCAACTGATGGGAGCAGATCCAGAGTCCCACAGCCAAACATTAGGCAGAGCTTGGGGAATACTAAAGAGGACCAGGAGGAAGGATTGGAGGAACCAGAGGAATCAGGAACACCATAGAATCAACTAACCAGGATTCACAGGGGCTTGCAGAGATCAAGAAGTCTGTAAAGTTCTGACGTAGGTCATCAGCGTATATATGTTATGGCTCAGTTGCTTGGTGTTATTGTGAGATTCCTAACAGTGGGATCTTGGCTGTCTCTGGCTCTTCTGCCTACTTGTGGAACCCTTTTTCTTCTATGGGGTTGCTTCATAACACTTTGATTTGATTGTGTGTGCATAGTGTTAGAGTAGCATATTATGTTGTGTTTGGCTGATGGCTCTGATTTTCCTGCTCTTTTCTGAGAAGAGACAGAATCAGGGTGGATCTGGGGTGGAGGGCAAGTGGGGAAAAGGAAGGGAGGTGATACTGTTTTGAGGAAATAATATATGAGAGAAGAATAAAAAATTCAAATACTTAATTCTTGGAGTAATAATAAATTATAACATTTTTATTGGTGTATAGTATAAACATATTATTACATAGAAAGCTCTCCTTGCTCTTTACTTTAGTAATTTTCCCCATTTTTTTTGAAAATAAATTTCTTTCACACAATATATTATGGTTATACATTTTCCTTCCCTAAATTCCCCCCAGTTCCTCTCCACCTCTGCTTCCATGCAAATCCACACCCTTTTTGTCTCTCCTTAGGAAAATAACTAGGCATCTTTGAAATAATTGTAAAATATATTAAGATAAATAAAAGTCAAAAAGTCATAATGAAAAAAGACCACATTAAAAAGTCAAAGAAAAGTGACAGGGAAAACATATAGATTCAGAGATACGCACAATTCTTAGGAATCTCATAAAAACATAAAAGCAGAAGTCAAAATATATAAAAAGAGGACCTGTATGATAGAAAAAAGATTATAACATGACTTAACATTTTGAGACAAGGAATCTCCAAATGTGCTATTGAGTTTGTTTTCTGTAGGCTATATAATGATGGGTATGGAACAAAGTATTAAGCATGGTTTCTTTCCCAGTGACACTCCCATGGAGAAAACTAATTTTTTCATTTTTAAGTGTCTATTAATTAGAGATGGTTTCTGGGTTAGGGTTGGGGATTTTTGTCCCCCTTTTCAAATCTAGGATTCCATCTTGTAAGGACCTGTGTAGGTCCTGTGCATGCTGTCCTAGTCTCTGGTTTTTATGTCCACCAGGCTTTTGTTTCTAAAATTTCTTGATTCCTTGGTATCCTGTAACCACTCTGGCTATTACACTTTTTTGACCTCCTTGGGAGTTCCCTAAGCTGTGAGGGGAAAGATTTGATGTAGACATTCCTTTTACAGGTGAAAGTTCCAAAGTTTCTTACTCTCTGCACATTGTTTAGCTAAGAGTTTCTGTTCCCAGCTGATGCAGGAAGGCAATTAACTCATGACAGCAGGGCAGGACATGGATTTATGGGTATAGAATATTGTCCTTAAGAACCTTTGCTTTTCTTTAAGTTATTCTCAGCCATATTAGTCTCCATTTTTGATAATTATTTGTTTAGATTTGTACCTCATTTTTTTTTTTAAAAAATGAGCTACTTGTTTTCTTGATGTCCAGTTTTTTGAAGACCTTAATATATATTGGATATTAGTGTTCTATGTGATGTGCAGTTAGCAATTTTTTTCCATTTTGTAGAAAGCTTCTTTGTCTGAATAGTCATATACTTTGCTACACAGAAGTTTTTTAGTTTCATGATGTCCTATGTATTAATTGTTAATCTTAGTGCCTGTGATATCAGTTGTCTTGGTCAGAAAGTTGTTTCCTATGCCAATGTGGTTCAAGGCTATTCTGTACTTTCTCTTCTATCATGTTAAGTATATGTCATTTTATGTTGAGGTCTCTGATCCATTTGGAGTTGAGTTGTTCACAGAGTAATAAGTGTGGATCTATATTCACTCTCCTATATGCAACCAACCAATTTGAAAAGCATCATGTGATATATTGTTTATGATTTATTAAAGCCACTGGAAATCAAAATACCAAAACAGCCACACTCGTTAGCTATAGGAGCTAGGGAGTGGTGGTATAGAACTTTAATCCCAGGACTCAGGATTAAGAGGTAGATGGATCTCTGTTACTTCAAGGTCACACTGACTACACAAAATTCACAATATTGATCCAGTCTTAAAAGAAACAGCTCACAAAAAGGTGATATCAGTATCTGGGATCACATGCCTTTATTCACAGCACTAGGGAGATATATAAGACTTGAGCAGGGTCTCAGACCTGGCATTAAGTCTGAGAGTTAGGCTCTAAACACTTTGAGGACAGCATAGAATTCTGAGTGAATCCTAGGAGAAGTGAAGCCATGAGCAGTCTGAGGGTCACCCCTCTTATATGAACAGAGGTAGAGGTAAGAGCTACTAGTCAGCTGCTTTGATTTTTTGATCTTCAACTTTAAGCAATTGGTGCCCAACATTAAAGTATGAATTCATGAAAAACAGCCTGTTTGAGGCCACCACCCCAGAACCAAGACTGAACTGTAGGCAAGACTTCTGCCTGAGTCCCTGAGTCCCTCCTTCCTGAGTGCCTGCCAGACCAGTGACACTTTTTTCTCTTAAATCTTTGAGAAAGTGTGGGATTTTTCAGTTGTATCTTTTGTAAACAGTCTTCAGCTGCACCAAAACTCAGGAGGCTTTCAGTTATTTCCCAGAGATAGTCTCCTCGGGATTACACTCTCAGTTCACAGCCACAAGCTAGTTCTTCAATTTAGATGTAGCTTCACAGTTCAGTGACATTGTTGGCAGATTTGGTAATTCAATTGGAAATTCTTAAAGGAAAGGAATATTCTCCTAGATCCCTCCTCCCTCCTCCCGTGCTCCCAATTTTCTTAGGAAATCTTGTCCCTTTCCCCTTCTCCAGGGGACCATGTAGGTCTCTCTTAGGGTCCTTCTTGTTTACTAGATTCTCTGGCAGTGTGGACTGTAGGCTGCTAATGATTTACTCTATGTCTAAAATCTACAAATGAGTGAATACATATCATATTTGTCTTTTTGTGATTGGGTTACTCTCTCAGAATGGTTTCTTGTAGTTCCATCCATTTTCCTGCAAATTTCAAGACTCCATTGTTTTTTTTTTTTTTTTCTGCTGCTGAGTAGTACTCCATTGTGTAAATGTACGACATTTTCTCTATCCATTCCTCAGTTGAGGGGCATGTAGGTTGCTTCCAGGTTCTGGCTATTACAAATAGGTGTCCTTGTAGGAATGTGCTTCATTTAGGTATATGCCTATGAGTGGAAATGATGGATCTTGTGGTAGACTGATTCCCATTTTCCTGAGAAGTTTTCATACTGATATCCAAAGTGACTGTACAAGTTGGCACTCCCACCATCAGTGGAGGAGGACATGAGGGAGCAGAAAGTTTGACTGGGGGGAAGAATAGAAGAAAACAATAAAGGCAATACCATAATAGAGGGAGACATTTTAGGTTTACAGAGAAATCGGGCACTAGGGAAATGTCTGGAGATCTACAAAGATGACACCAGCTGACAATCTAAGCATCAGAGGAGAGGCTACCTTAAATGCCATCCCCTGATAATGAGATTGATAACTGACTTATATGGCATCCTATAGCCTTCATCCAGCAGCTGGTGGAAGTAGAAACAGACACCCACAAGTAACTTAGCTGAACTGAACTGCAATCCAGTTGCAGAGAAGATGAGCAAAGGGATCCAGACCAGGCTGGTGAACCCCACAGAAACAGCTAACATGAACAACAGGGAGCTCTTGGTCCCCAGACTGATAGCTGAGATACTAGCATGGAACTGATTCAGACCCCAGGAATGTGGGTTTTAGTGAGGAGACCTCAGAAATCTACAGAACCTCCTGCAGTAGTTCAGTACTTATCCCTGGCATAGATGTGGATGTTGGGAGCCCATTCCATATAGAGGGATACTCCCTGTGCCAGGACACATGGGGGTGGGACTAGGCCCTATCCCAAAGGATACAATAGACTCTGATGACCCCCTATGGAAGGCCTCACCCTCCCTGGGGAGCAGGATATGTGATAGGTAGGGTTTTAGTTGGGAGAGGGGTGGTAGGGGAGGAGTGGAGGGACAGGGAATGGGATTGACATGCAAAGCAAGCTTGTTTCTAATTCAAATATAAAAAGGAAATGAATAGTATAAAAAAGGAGAGAGAGATTTTTTCCCAAACTAAAATAATGGAAAACACTATTAAAATGGAGAGTATTAGGTCTCCCTATGATTACATAATGGGTAGTTTAAAAATGGAACAAATAAATGAATGGATAATCAACTTAACAGTGATTGACATACTTTTAATTTGTTGTCCATTTTATAATTCTTGGTTTATCTCTAAAATGGTTGGTTGATATGAATTCTAAGATGCAGGCCTTAGCAAAACTTTTTAAAACAGATTATAGAGATATTCAGAACAAAACTGAGTAATTACCTCGACAAACAATTTCAGCATTGCATTTTGTGGTTGAAAAGGAACAATCTATGGTCTTAATGGAACCAACTTTAAGATATCCAGTAATCCTACATGAAGGGCCAAATAAAAGAGGTTCTATAAGAGCTATGTGGAAGCCTGTGACAATCCTAGATTTAGGGAAATTCATGGTAGCAGTATTCACATATGGCAACCATTCAGCATTTGTGTAGCAAATGATAAACACATGCCCTGTTTGTAATAGGGTTATCCATATAGATTTGGATTAAAGCTGTCCTAAAGCCTGAACCACAATTGCAATGGGTTTCCTGGTTCAGAGAAGAGGCTAACAATATTGAAATAAAGGGTAAAGCAAGAAGTATGGTTATCACCTAAGATCAAATTACTGATGAAGTAGATTATGCTACTTTAGAAATGCAATGTCTATACGATGATCAGCTCTTGGGTTTATGCTGTGCAGCAACTTTTAATGTTTGGGAAAGAACTGGAGTAGCAGGAAAGAAAAATTAATTATTTACAAAAGTTATACAGGGCCCAAAGGAAGCATTCATGGATTTCTTATAAAGTGTGTCATCAGCAGCAAATAGAATGGTATCAGATTCAGAAGGTAGAAAAATAATTGAAACTATGGCTTTTGAAAATGATGATGCTCATAGGGACTCATATGAATGTGCATTCTTTGGGTTTCTGCCCAAGACAGGAATTGCTGGATCTTGTCGTAGAATGATTCCTGTGTTCCTGAGAAACCACCATACTGATTTCCAAAGTGGTAGAAGTTTGCACTCCCACCATCAATGGAGGAGCGTTCCTGTTTCTCCATATCCTTGGCAGTATAGAATGTCATTTGGGGTTTTTGATTTTAGCCATTCTGACAGGTGTAAGATGGTATCTCAAAGTTGTATTGATTTGTATTTTCCTGATGGCTAAGGGTGTTGAGCACTTTCTTAAGTGTCTTTCAGCCATTTTAGATTCCTCTATTGTGAATTCTCTATTTAGTTCTGAAGCTCACTTTTTAATTGGATTGTTTGGTGTTTTGGTGGCTTGCTTCTTGATCTCATTGTATATTTTGGAAATTATACCTCTGTCAGATGTGGGGTTGGTGAAGATCTTTTCCCATTCTGTGAGTTGGTATTTTGTCTTGTTGACTGTGTCCTTTGCCTTACAGAAGCTTCTCAGTTTCAGAAGGTCCCATTTATCAATTGTCAAGCTCAATGTCTATGCTACAGGTGTTATGTTCAGGAAGCAGTCTCCTGTACCAATTTCTTCAAGGGTACGTCCTATTTTCTCTTCTAAGAGATTCAGTGTGGCTGGATTTGTGTTGAGGTTTTTCATCCATTTGACTTAAGTTTAGTTCATGGCGATAGATATGTTATCTATCTGCAGTCTTCCATACAAAGGCATCCAGTTATGCCACCACAACTCATTGAAGATGCTTTCTTTTTTCCATTGTATAACTTTAACTAGATGCTCCTCAAGGGAAGAATGGATGGAGAAAATGTGGTACATTTACACAATGGAGTATTACTCAGCAGAAAAAAAAAAACAAAAACAATGAAATCTTGAAACTCACAGTCAAATTGATGGAACTGAAAGAAAACATCCTGAGTGAGGTAACCTAATCACAGAAAGAGAAGCAGGGTATGTCCTCACTCATATGTAGATATTACAATAGAGGAGAGCAAAATAAGAGATACTACAAGAGAGAGAGCCATTATAGGTTTAAGGAGAAATTGGGCACTAGCGAAATGTCCAGAGATCTACAAAGATGACTAACCATCTAAGAAACAGTGGAGAGGCTACCTTAAATGCCCTCACCTGATAATGAGATTGACGACTAACTTATATGCCATCCTGGAGCCTTCATCGAGCAGCTGATGGAAGTAGAAGCAGATACACACAGATAAACACTGAGTTGAACTGGAAACCAGTTGCATAGAAGGAGGAATGATGAGCAAAGTGGTGAAGACAAAGCTGGTGAAACCCACAAACACAGCTGACGTGAATAAGGGGTGATTTTGGTTCCCAGACTGATCACTGGGAAACCAGCATGCAACTGATCCAGATCCTATGAGTGTGGATTTCATTGAGGAGGCCTTGGAAATCTATGAGGCCTCTTACAGTAGATCAATACTTATCCATAGCATAGGAATGGACTTTGGGAGCCCATTTCACATAGAGGGATACTCCCTCAGCCTAGACACACTGGGTGATCCTAGGCCCTATCCCAAAGGATATGACAGACTCTGAAGACCCCCTCCCCATGGAAGGTCTCACCCTCCCTGGGGTGCAGAAATAGTATGTGATAGGTAGGGTGTTAGTGGGTGGCAGAGGAGGATGAGAGTGAGAGCGAACTGGTATTGACATGTAAAACAATCTTGTTTCTAATATAAATTCCAAAAATGGAGAAAAAATTAATTCCTTAAACTTCTTTCTCTGTAGAAGAATGACTGCAAGCTGATGTTTCTCTTTTGGCTTATTGGGTACACATACCTTTTGAGCCACCACTGCCCTGTAGACAATGACTTGCCTACCACTCAGGCCAAGGCCTCGAGGGACTTCCTCTCCTTCTGGTCATAGCTCTTCCAGAGCTGAAATTTGGAAGGTAAGCTAAGTTTCTCTCATTCTATATCCAAAAAGAGTTGAAAGTCTGATGTGGGTGTAAAAACTTGGTAGATCAGCAAAGCCTAGAAGCCACTGGCTGACCTTCCTTTTTAAAAGGCCAGAGACCCAGCAAAAGATGCATTTCTTTAGTTGTTCCAAACCAAAAGGTAGGCTAAACTCCAAGTCCCCCAATCCCCTTGTTTCTTGTGTTTTTTTCTCAGTCCATATTCCTGGTGTCTCTATGTCAGCTACTTCTCTGGTCAGCTACTTTCTCTCCCCAGACACCCGAATTCATGGATAACTTTATTAACACAGTCCCAGAATGCCATGGTGTGATCAAATATCCCCCCAAAAATCTGCTTTATTTTGTTGAAAAATAAAAGTATAGAGGCAGCAATATTAGAGTATTGAATGAAATGATTTTTATTTTTGAGGGGCCCACCATCCAACTCCCAAATAAATTAAACATGGAGGCTTATTATTATTTATGAATGCCTGGCCTTAGCTTGGAATGCCTAGCCAGCTTTACTTATCTTAAATCACCCTGTCTACCTTTTCCTTCTGGGCATTATTTTACATTACTTAATTTTGTACATCTTTCCTTCTTACTCTGTATCTTGTTGGATGGCTGCGTGGCTGGCCTCTTATGTCCCCCTCTCGTTGTTCTCTTGCTGCTCCTCCCTTTCTTGTTTCTCCTTCTATTTATAGTCTCTGCCTGCTGGCCCCACCTATCCTTGCTCCTGCCACACTATTGGCCATTCAGCTCATTATTAGGACCACCAGGTGTTTTAGACAGGCACAGCAGCACAGTTACACAGAGATAAACAAAAGCAGCATAAACAAAAGGTGCACACCTTAAAATAATATTCTGCTACAATAGAGTTCTAATGGAACTCACTAAAAATGTAACAGAATTAAACTATGGACATAATCCATGTCATAGGATTTCTCTATACAATAGTCGGAATTACTACTTTAAAAGGAAAAATAAGAGAAAGAACATCAGAGTTCATCCAAATGTGCTCATAAAATTCAGGTACAATAAGTCCAGCCCTAATTTAGGCAAGTTTCTCACCTTATTATCTGTAGAAACACTATGGGCATAAACTACAGTATTATGGCTCTGCTTTACAGAGACAAATGGCAATGGTTGTTGAAAATCAGGGGGCTGAAGAAAGGGCAAACTGGTAAGAAAGAATATGGTTCAGCATGTAGGTCAAAATTCTTTAAGAGGTCAAAGAAAAGTCAAAGAAAACAGCAAAGAACAAATGATGCCAAAGAGAAAAAAAGCAGTTCCTAAATCAAATGAGAATGCAACTGCTGCTCAGACCAAGCATGGTAGGACTTAATAAATCTCCCTGTACTGTTTCTAACATAGCTATAACCCACAAGGAAGAAATGAATGTGATATTCCAACAGAGAAAGCATACACATCATTGTCATAAATTTCGATATTAATTTTATGTTATATCCAATCCTCAAAAGGTGCTGCACTTGTTTTAAAGGCTTAATTATCCCTTTTCATTGGGCATTAGCATTTTTCATTTTTTATTTTTGAAGCATCCTTATTTACATATCTATTCCCACATTCCATCCCACTACCATCCTCTGATGCTTCCCACTGAGCCCCCAAACCCACTCCTAGCCACTTTCTAAAGATAGTGAGGCCCACCATGGAGGACCATCAAAGTCCATCACAACAGTTGGGGGAGGACCTAGGTCCTCTCCATAGTGAATGGGCTCCCAAAGTCCATTTGTGCTCTAGGGATATACACTGGCTCCACTGTTAGAGGTCCCATAAACTTCCCTGGCCTCGTAGATGGCACCCACAGTCAGAGGGCTTGGTACAGTCCAATGCTGGTTCCCCAGCTTTACGACTAGGGTCTCCATGCTCTCACTAGGTCAGATCAACTGTTTCCGTGGGTTTCTCCAGCAGTCTTGTCTCCTTTACTCATCCTTCTTCCCTCTCTAGAACTAGATTCCAGAAGTATGGCTCAGTATTTAGCTGTGGGTGCCTGTTTCTGCTTTGATCAGCTTCTGAGTGAAAGCTCTAAGAATGGCAACCAAGGTAGTCATCACTCTCATTATAGGGGAAGGGCATCAAAGGCAACCTCTCCACCACTGCCTAGATTTTCAGTTGGGGTCATCCCTGTGGATCCCCTAATATTTCCCCTGTGCCAGAACTCTCTTCAAACCTATACTGGCTCCCTCAATCAAGGCATCTCCTTTCTTGCCCTCCTTTATTCCTCCCCTGTCTCACTCCTCCTCTTCTCTCCCTCCATTCCTACCTGCTGGCTCACCCGCCCCTGTGCTCCGAATTTACTCAGGGGTTCTTGTTCTCCTCCCTTTCTTTTGTGTGCCTTGTGTTCTTGTCTTGGGGTCCTCCTTGCTTCTTAGTTTCTCTTGTGGTGTGGATTATAGGCTGGTATCCCTTTTTTGATGTCTAATATCCACATATGAGTGAGGATATACCCTGCTTGTCTTTCTGTGATTGGGTTACCTCACTCAGGGTATTTTCTTCAAGTTCCATCCATTTGCCTACGAATTTCAACATTCCATTGCTTTATTTTCTAGTGAGTAGTACTCCATTATGTACGTGTACCACATTTTACCTATCCATTCTTCAGTTGAGGGGCATTTAGGTTGCTTCCAGGTTCTGGCTATTACAAATAATGCTATGTACATAGTTGAACAGATTTCCTTGTTGTATGAATGTGCTTCTTTTGGATACATGCCTAAGAGTGGAATTGCTGGATCTTGTGGTAGACTGATTCCCATTCTCCTGAGGAATCGCTTTACTGATTTCCAAAATGGCTACATGAGTTGGCACTCCCACCAGCAGTGGAGTAGTGTTCCTCTTCCTCCTAAAACTCCCCAGAATAAGTTATCATTGTTTTTTTTTTTATTTTAGCTATTGTGATGGGTGTAAGATGTTATCTCAGTGTTGTTTGATTTGCATTTCCCTGATGGCTAAGGATGTTGAGCCCTTATGTGTCTTTCAGCAATTTTAGATTCCTGTATTGAGGATTCTCTATTTAGTTCTGTACCCCACTTTTTAATTGGAATGTTTGGTGTTTTGGAGACTCGCTTCTTGAGTTCTTTGTATATTTTGGAGATCAGCCCCCTGTCAGATGTGGGGTTGGTGAATTTCTTTTCCCAATCCGTGGGCTGCCATTTTGTCTTGCTGACTGTGTCCTTTGCCTTACAGAAGCTTCTCAGTTTCAGGAGGTCCCATTTATTAATTGTTGATCTCACTGTCTGTGCTACAGGTGTAATGCTCAGGAAGCAGTCTCCTGTACCAATTCATTCAAAGATACTTCCCAATTTCTTTTCTAAGATGTTCAGTGTGGCTGGATTTATGTTGAAGTCTTTCATGCATGGTGATAGACATGGATCTATCTTCAGTCTTCTACATGCCAGAATCCAGTTATTCCAGCACCACATTTGTTGAAGATGCTTTCTTTATTTCATTGTACTTCTTTAGCTTCATTCAAAAGTCAGGTGTTCATAGGTATGTGGGTTAATATCAGGGTTTTCAATTTGATTCCATTGGTCTACCTGTCTATTTTTATGCCAATACCAAGCTGTATTCAGGACTATAGCTCTATAATAGAGCTTGAAATCAGGGATGGTGATGCCTCCAGAAGTTCTGTTATTGTACATGGTTGTTTTGGCTATCCTTGGTCTTTCTATGGTCTTTTCTTCATAGAAAGTTTTGTATTGTTCTTTCAATTTATTGTGCTGGTGTTTTGATGGGGATTGCATTGAATCTGTAGATTGCTTTTGGTAAGATTGCCATTTTTACTATGCTGATGCTACCTATCCAAGATCATGGGAGATCTTTCCATTTTCTGGTATCTTCTTTAATTTCTTTCTGTAAAGACTCAAAGTTCTTGTATAGGTCTTTCACTTGTTTGTTTAGTGTTACCCCAAGATATTTTATGTTGTTTGTGGCTATTGTAAAGGGTGATATTTCTCTGATTTCTTTCTCAGCCCTCTTATCGTCTATATATAGAAGGGCTACTCATTTTTTTTAGTTAATCTTGTATCCTGCCTCTTTGCTGAATGTATTTATCAGCTCTAGGAGCTCCCTGGTAGAGTTTTTATGGTCACTTATGTAAAGTATCATATCATCTGCAAACAGTGAAAGTTTGGCTTTTTTCTTTCCAATTTGTATCACTTTGATCTACTTTTGTTGTCTTATTGTCTATCTAGCACATCAAGTACAATATTGAAGAGTTATGGAGAGAGTGTATAGCCTTGACTTGTTCCTGATTAGAGGAATTGCTTTGAGTTTCTCTCCATTTAGTTTAATGTTGGCTGTTTGTTTACTGTATATTGTTTTTATTATGTTCAGTTATGTTCCTGTTATCACTGATCTCTCCAGGACCTTTATCATGAAAGGATGTTGGATTTTCTCAAAGGCTTTTTCAGCATCTAGTTAGATGATCATGTGGTTTTTCTAATTCCGTTTTTTTATATGGTGGATTACATTGATAGATTTTCAAATGTTGAACCAACCCTGCATCCCGGGGGTGAAGCCTACCTGATCATGTTGGATGATTTTTCTGATATGTTCTTGGATTCAGTTTGCCAGTATTTTATTGAGTATTTTTGCATCAATGTTCATAAGGGATATTGGCTTGTATTCCATTTCTTAGTTGTGCCTTTGTGTGGCTTGGGTGCCAAGGTAATTCTAGCCTCATAAAAAGAGTTTGACATTGAACCTTCTGCTTCTATTGTGTGGAACAATTTGAGAAGTATTGGTATTAGTTCTTCTTTGAATTTCTGGTAGAATTCTGCACTGAAGCGATGTGGCCCTGGGCTTTTTTTGGTTGGGAGACTTTTGATGACTGCTTCTATTTCCTTAGGGGATGTAGGTCTGGTTAAGTTGCTTATCAGTTCTTGATTCAATTTTGATAAGTTATATCTGTCCAGGAAATTGTCTATGTCCTTTAAATTTTCAAATTTTGTGGAGTCGAATACAAACCATCTTCCTTAGTAAAATACATGTTAAGGAATGCTATCAGTTTGATGTTTATAATTATGTGTATGGGTGTACACATGTGTAAATGTGTGTGTGTGTTTGAGTGTAGGCTGGAGATATTTATCAGGATATCAGGTATCTTTCTTTATTGCTGTCCATTTGCTTTTGGAAACAGGATGTGTCACTGTATGTAGAGCTAACCTTGCTGGCCCTCTAAATTCTAGGATTTCCTGTCTCTACTCTTTTACTAGCACTTGGGTTACAGATGCACAACACTATGTCTACATTTTTATGTGGATCCTTGGGTTCAGAAAACAGGTCCTCATGTTTGAACAGTAATCTTCAGGTTCTGAGGCATTTCCCTGGTTTCTCATATCAGCATTCATTCCTTCACTTTGGGCTATAATTTCAGATCTAGTGTAGGTAATATTAAGCAGCTGAATGGAATTACTGGCAGGGTATTGATGGTTCTCCATTTGCTGTTCATACTTGCCATGTAGTTCTATAGGTGGACTGAATAATCAGTGGTCTTTTCAAGAATGATAATAAATAGGGTAGCCTCTGAAGTATAAATTCGTGGCACTCCAGGGTCCATTTTATACCTTTTCAATATAAACAATTCTCTATGTAATAGTTTTTCTCATTTAATATTTTTGTTTTATTTTTGAATATTCATACAATCTATTCTGATCATTTTTCCCCTCTTATATGTCCTCCCAGGGGAATACACTTTTTATTGTGACACACAATTTCCCACAGAGCCAAAAACTACATGTAATTGGACCTGTGCAGTTTACATTTGAACTGTTTTAGTCTTTTTCATGCTATGTGTATCATTAGCCAGGTGTAATTCCACTTTTCTATTAACATAGAATTTTGGGAGCAAGTTTGACGCCAGCCTATGTTACATAATATCATGTTTCAAAAACAAATCAAAAATAATGGTTTAAACACTTATTTAATTACTCCTAATTCTATGTCACAAAGTTAGTCTATGCCGAGGAAGTATAGTTTTCTCCTTCTATAAGACATAAAGCTTAATATTCAGTGCATTGTCTCAGCTGGTATAGGTGAGCAGCTGAGATTCACATTATTCAATAAGCACATGGCGTATCATCCTCAAACAGATTAGTTTGTTTTTGATCAAATGGTAGTCCAAGAAGGAAAGAATGGAAGTTATAAGAACTCCTGAGTTCAAAATTTAGAATGTATATCATGTCAATTCTGTTTAATTCAATGGGTCAAAACAAGTCACGGGGAAGCCTTGATCTACAACCTTAGACCTGGCTTCCATGCTTTGAAAACAGATGAAATAAAGTTATTATTATTTAGGATTCACACATTCTTTCTAGTAATGAAGGCTAATGCTTTAATTAGAACTCTGTATTGTCAAATCAGGAAGATCATGAGTTCTAGGTCATTCTGGATTTCATAAGCTGTCCTCCCTCAAAATAATATCTTACCACATATCCATTAGAGATGATATAAATGGCTAATAATATATATTTAATGACTGCATGTCAATGTATTAATCAAATACTATTTTTTTTCTTTTTTGGTTTTTCTAGACAGGGTTTCTCTGTGGCATTTGAGGCTGTACTGAAACTAGCTCTTTTAGAACATGCTGGTCTCAAACTCACAGAGATCTGCCTACCTCTGCCTCCCAAATTCTGGGATTAAAGGCATGCACCACCACCGATCAGCTTTCAATACTGTTCTTAAAGTAAACATCATACAAGTCAAAATATTTAAGAAATATTCTCATTAAATTAATGTGATTGTCTTGGATGTAGTAATTTAATTCAACAGAGGCAATATAGTATTACCTATATGTACTCAGGATTAAAATTCTATTTTAAGTTTCATATCTGAATTTTGAAGCAACTTGAAAAAATATGTATTTGACATATTTTATATTAACTTATTTCTTCTTTTTTAGTTGTCTGCCTAGCCTTAAAGGCTGAGCCATCTCTACAGCCCCAACTTATTTCTTTTAAAAATAATTTCTATTTATTTCTTTCATATTCCAACCACAGTTTTCCCTCTCTCTCCCCATTCCTATTGTGCAAGCAACAGATAATGTGGAAATAAAAATTATCACTGTTTTATGGTAGAATCATAAATTATTCAAAATGTTTCATCTTTGAAATGCCTATTTGAATACATTGAAATATTCAGGGACCAGAAACAAAAAGGTGCAACAATGATGCAATCATCTTGCCAAGTTACTGGAAAACAGGCCTGTCCATAAGCACTAAGTTTAATTCATTTTTCTTTAAAATTCTCTAGTCAGTTCACAATTGACAAAAATATGCTAAACCTAAAAGAACATTTTCTCTTAACAGGAAGTATAAGAACAGCTAAAAAGTTAATATAAAATATGGTCTCCCTTTATTTCTCTTCTAGAATAATTTTCCACTAAAATAAAACATTTAGTATTCAGGTTTTTAGCAGGTGGCAAGCCTATATTGCTTTGTGTGTTTTCCAATAATTGAGACCAGGCATTCAAATGATTTCTATTAGAATTTCCATTCTGTGTGTTAAAAAAAGAAGTTTCATTTGCAAAGCTGAATACTTAACTTTCTTTTCAACCTGAGTATTGACTTCTCCCTTTGTGTAATAGAAAGGAATACCATTTAAAACCAAGGAAAAATACCAAGGACAAGATAATCAAACAGATAAATTGTTATATTTTCTCTTCATTTATTGATCATCAGAGTGAGTCAAGACCCAATTAAAGTCCAAAACAAAAGAAGAAGAAAAATTAATAGCAGATCTGTAAAAGCACAAAACTTGGTTAATGTATGTAGAAAGATTTAATTTTAACATACTGTCCTTAAATATTTGTGAAAAAGTATATAAACCAACTTTTTATTTAACATCATGAACTGTTTTTAATTTCTGTAAACATTTCTCTTTAAGTCAAATGTTGGTAAATTGTAACTGAAAAAAAAAATACAATTACATCACATAGTGTCTGAGATAGCGAAATTTCCAATACTTTTGTTTGTTTTTTGCTAACTAGTATAGTTGATACTAAGGACACAGATGAGGTAAAAGAAGACATTTTCTGTAAATGTTTCATGGTTTTCAAAAAATGTGTTTGGTCCCATATGAAATATTTTGATCTGGATGAGTGCTGTATAATATTTGAAATGGAATTAATTATCATAAAATGCCAAGTTGGAGTCTGAGAACTGTGTGCATATGAGAACTGAGAACGGAGAACATTTGAATATTCAGAATTCTCTGTCAAATATGTTTTATTTTCATTGACCAGACAAGTAACGTGACTCTGCGAATGCAGTTATCAAGGGATATAATATGTACCCATTTCCCTTTCAATACTTTGGGGTTCTATTGGTAACAAATGAAAAAGAATACTATTTATCCAGATTCACATGGGTTTTTTAATCCATATAAAATATTATGAAACTTTGTATTACTGTTAATTGTAACCAAATCTCCCAAATAAATTAATTCATTGGCTCTATACCCAATTTCATTCTCTAATATCACCAGCACACCTACAAATCTTTGAATATTTATTTCTATGTGGCTGTGTCTATGAGTATATGTTATTCTTTCTTGAATTAGTAAAGCATTCATTAGCCATGCCTAAACCACATACAGGGAAACGGTAGTATTTAGGTTATGATTCATCATGTATCTGAATTTAATAATTTTAACTTATATATGTAGTATTTGTCTGAATTGGAGTAAAGTCTTGCATTAAACTCAAATAGTTCTTTAAAAGAAGAAAATATTTTGTAACAGCAATATAGTGACAAAGGTCTTTTTAAAAATATAATTATCTATCTCTGTGTTTACATTATATACTTTAGAATAAATTACATATAGGTAAACAAATATACTCAAAAATTACTATTTATTTTACAGATTTTCTCAATACACTTATAATTTAAACTCTGTCTTTGCATACAGATCCTCCTGCAATGTGAATTATCCTTTAATATTTGAAATGTCAGAGTCCCATCTTTGAGGGAAGCTTAACAATTCCCAAACAGCATGAACAGTAAAAGTAAAAAAGGAACAATCAGTATGAAAACTCATGCCAATATTTTAATCTACTGCATACAGAGTGGCTATTGTTAAACTCATTGAGTTGAAAAATAACTAGCCAGTGTCCTTTACATGCTTATAAGGTTCTACTAAACTTAATTATAATATATTAAGCTTTTGAAAACTTACTCCTATCTAAACATGAAAATAATATTAAGATTAATAGACAGAATATGAACATTTAATGGTGTTCTTTTCTTGTAGACATTATTTCAAATGAACAGATGGCCTGATTTTTGCAAAAGATATTTTCTATTGCTCACAAAATGCTCACGGAATAAATGAAAATATACTGGACAGGCAATGAAAAGACACAGGTTTTAGTTCAAGTGTTTTCATTTTTCCACATGCATTAATTGAGGCTAATTTGTTTAGGAAGCAGAGAAACTTGAGAGGTCTGAATTACAACCTATTAGGGGATAATCAAGTCAACTATGTAGAACATAGAATTATTTAGAAATGTTAACAAAAATGTGAAACAAATCTATAAATCATTTTGAAAGTCTTCAGTTTTACAGATGTCTTGTGCTTTGGCAAGACATAAATTAGTAACGATTTACCCACTTTAGTTCAATTATTGAGACATCACCAGGTCTTATTAGAAACTCATTATTAATATAATAATGTTTCTATAAAGTATGGGGGAAGATAAAATTTATTCAAAATAGTTTAAATTAAGGGAAGACATGTGATTTTGTTTTACATTGTGATCAAAAATAGTACTAGAATTAGGTCTTAGAATTAAAGGCATTTGCACTTCCTCTGGCACAAAAATTACAAATTAGAAACAATTGTTTAAAAGTAGAAAAAGGAATGACAGGTGAGTATATTTTAAACAATTACTGTTCAATAACCACAAATTAATCCATGATATAATACAATAGATAGATTTGTGTCTGTTTATGTGTGTGTTTCTGTTTTTGTAAGAAACTGTGTATCTCTGTGAGGCTGTGTGTGTGTCAACTCTCTATTAAAACATATTATTCAGAATAATGTCACCCTTCCCTATAATTGTATCCATTTAAAACAGAGAAAATTATTTTCATTTCAAAATGTATAGTGTTTAGGAGTGATGTTTGTGAAGAAGGAGTTGCAATGTGTCTTTAATTCTGGTGTAAGTGGACCAATGCAAGAGAGAACAAAAGCCCTTACTAATGAGAACACAGTTCCTACGTAACAAGACTCACTATATGTTTGAATTATCTCTCTCTCATCACCAGAAAGTCCTATCCATTGCTAAGTGCTTGATTAAGTATTTTCTCGGGTGTTTCTTTACTGGTGAATCTTCTTTTTATGTAGTTTCTATGCTGCTTTATTAATCTGATAATGCAGGTGTCTTTTAAATCACATATGAAGGGTATGTTCTATTAATATGACATCATTTATCACATAAACTTGCTGAGAAATTTTTATCATTTTTCTTTATTATAACAACATTTCCTTGTGTTATTATAATGCTGTGTCTATGCTATTAGATGTAGGGTTTACTCACCATCTTCTTAATGGAGTGTATCTACAAAAGCTAATCTGAATTTTTCTTATGAGAGATTATTATTTTCTTTTAAAATTATCACTTACAAATACATCTGCTTAAATACAGACACATAGGTATACATACACTCTATATAATACTCTCTTACTACATTGCTTTAATTACTTCAACTTTAGCCACTGTGAGCTATTATAATTTGTTCATTTGTCTCTTTGACATATAGCTATGCTAGAAGGCTATGTATTGTTTGTGGTGTTTGTGAGCAGTTACTACTATTTTGTTTATTATAACTTACTTATATTTCTGTCACCAGAAATGCTAAGACTCACAGTATATTTCATGTTCTAGAATTTCCTAATTAGGTTACTGGTTCCATTTATTGGGACATGGAATTCACAAACAAGATCTACTTGCCCTGCCTGGTCTTTCCACAGAAAAGAGAAGGCCTCCCAAAGACATAAACCAAATATGGCACAACAAGATGCAATAAGACCAGGCACAAACCCTCACATCAAGACTGGGAAATGGAGCCCAGTAAGAGGGAATTGGGTCCTAATAACAGGCAAAACAGTTAGAAACACCCCAACTCTCAATATTAGAAGTAGCACAAAAAAATCAAGTCAACAACCATAGTATATGTGCAGAGGACCTAGAGCAGACCCGTTCAGGCTCTATAATTGCCAGTCCAGTGTCTGCGAGCCCCTATGAGTCCTGCTTAGTTGATTCCACAGGCCATGCCTTCCAGCTGTCCTAGATTTCTCCAGTCACATAATTTATCTTCCCCCTCTTCCTTAGGGTTCAGTGACATATTAGGGGAGGGGACAGATGACGAGCTCCAATCTACTTTTTTTCTCCTCCCATTGTTAGACTGTGGGTCTCTTCATTTGCCCCATCCACTGCCTCATGAAGCCACTCTGCTGATGATTTTGCTGTTTATAATTTCACATAAAAACTATGCAAGAATAATTCAATTCATTATTTTTCCTTTAGTTATCCAGCCTAATCTCAGAAGGAACACATTTTTGTTCTGTGCACAGATGATATAGAATGGGAGTCATCTGTGGTTGTATGAAACTTATTCAGTGAGCCTAATTCTGGGGTTTGTGTCATTTCACTAGTTGTAATGTTCTTGATATCACCTAAGACAATTAAAAAAGATGTATGTAATCACAACTTGAATTTCTCATTTTATTTTACAGAAATAAATGTTTTATATCAAGCTTTCTAAAGACCCTACTAACAGAAATTGTAATATATTAATTATTTTCAAGAAAATATATATCATGCATAGTAAAAATCACTGACATAAAACAGGAACATGAGTAGAGTCACTGTCATGAAAATTGTGTTCTTTAACTTTAAAGGAAGTAAATTACAAACCCAATAAAATATTGTTAAAATATTTCTAATATGACTCAACATAAGAAAATACAAATTTTACCTATCCTCTGAGTCATAAAAGAAACCATAAAATAAGTTATAAAATCTTTAATATATAATATAGTATCATATATTTGTTCCTGTAGAAAGCAGCTAAACTATCATATAGAAAGAAATTTGTATCTTTAAATGATTTATATTCTAATAAAGAAGAAAATAGAAAATTACCTACTTCACTCTCCAGTTCAAGGAGATAAAAGACTATTGAAATCTATGAAATGAAGGTGGGGTTTAAATGAGTCCACCAAACCAAAGATAAATGATAATTAGTTATTTATTAGGGAAGCATTTGCACAGATAACAGTAACTAACCACCTCAGACTTCCTCCTCCAGAAGATGCAGTCTTTGCATTTCCAATGCTCTCTGCAACCAAGAGAGCATGAGCCAGCCCATCCTCTACATAAATCATCCAGTGTACTTCAAGGATGTGTTGACCTCAGAATGGAAACCAGGATATGTGGTGTGCCCATAGAGCCTTCAGCTTCAGCAGGCTGGTAAGTTTTCTGTGTTTTGTTTTGTGACTTTCTGTTCTAGATATCCTTCTACCAGTGGGCACAGAATCTATAATAGCCTGTAGTTGATCTAAGCAAATTTGAGGATGGACCACAGACAGGGTAACTGAGGAGTCATGCCAGGATCCTTCTGTTCAGCATCAAATCCCTCTGTTTTCTGTATTGGGATCCCGGGGCTACACTGTATGGGATTGGATCCATCTAGCTTCTGTGGGAAGATAGGATGAGTCACTCCCACATTCTGGCATGAAGTCAGTGACATCTTTGGTTCAGTTGTGCCTCCAGGTGACAAGAGATCTTTGAATGGTCTGTGTAGTGTTTTTTTGGTTTTGTCCTTTGTTTGTCCTCTTTCTGACTTACTACATAGTATATGCATGTTTCTATTCTTCTTTAAACTATTGTAGACATGTAATAAAGTCTATACTGCTGAGGGAAAACACAAGAAAGTCTTTGATAAAAGTCTTTATGTTGACTAGAAAGTGAGAGAGAAAGCAGGAGAATAAAATAATAATGAGAAAAAAAGGAAAAAGGAAATTTGTCTAAAGTAAAAATGTCTGAGGAACCAGAGGAGCAGAATAAAGGTACATAAAAATTGTAAAATATTAGAGGGGATGTGAAGTATGTCTGCTGTGGTTTCTCACACCTCTAAATACTGAATTTGTTAAAAATCTGACCATATTAGTTTAATCCTTTTTAGAAAGTTTTATTTGCCTTCTTAGAAAGTTTTGCCTAATTTCTCAAGAAGCTATATATTCTTGTGGTGTTTTTAGAAAATTTTCTCATGTGTTTGTGAGTTCTGTTGTAAGTAGAGTGTTAAAACAGAAATGGTTTGGATATTTTCTGTCTCTGCTGCAGACATCATCCATTCACCACCTTGGCCACATTTATAGCCATGCCTCAGAAATTATGTCTAAGCTCTGGTCTTTGGGTTCAAATTAGCAGGAATATAGATGTCTTTTTTTTATTTAAATTAGGAACAATCTTATTTTACATATCAATCCCAGTTCCTTCTTCCTCCCATCCCACCATGTCCCCCACTGTCCCCCCACCCCATCCCCCTTCTGCTTCCCAGGGAGTGTCAGACCTTCCATGGGGCATCATCAAAGTCTATCACATCATTTGTGCCCTCCCCCATGTGTCTAGGCTGAAAGAGTATCCCTCTATGTGGAATTAGCTCCCAAAGTCTATTCGTATACTAGGGATGAATACCGTTCTATTACCAGAGGCCCAGGCCTCCTAATTTACACCCAAGATCAGGGTGCCTGGTTCAGTCCTATGCTGGTTTCCCAGCTGTCAGTCTGGGGTCCATGAGCTTCCCCTTGTTAAGGTCAGCTTTTTCTGTGTGTTTCTTCAGCCTGGTCTTAACCTCTTTGGTCATCACTCCTCCCTCTCAACAACTGGATTCCAGGAGTTCAGCTTAGTGGTTAGCTGTGGGCATCTGCTTCTGCTTCCAACAGCTACTGGATGAGGGCTTCAAGATGGCATACAAGGTAGACATCAATCTCATTATCAGGGAAGGGCAATTAAGGTAGCTTCTCTGCTATTGCTTTGGTTCTTTGTTGGGGTCATCCTTGTAGATCTCTGGACATTTCCCTAGTGCCATATTTCTCTTTGAACCTATAATGGCTCCGTCTATTAAGGTATCTCTTTTTTTCCTCTCCTCTATTCTTCCCCTGACTCAATCTTCCTGCTCCCTCATGTCTTCCAGCCCCCACCTCTTTTCCCCTTCTCTATCTCCTAACACCCTTTTCCCTCCTCCTGTGCTCCCAATTTGCTCAGGAGATCTTGCCCTTTTGCCTTGTCCAGATGACCATGTATGTCTCTCTTAAGGTCTTTTTTTGTTTCCTAGCTTCTCTGAATATGTGGATTGTAGGCTGGTAATACTTTGCTCTGTGTCTAATATTCATATATGAGTGAGTACATTCCATGTTTGTCTTTTTGTGAATGGGTTACCTCACTGAGCCACTTTGGAAATCAGTATGGTGGTTACTCAGGAAAATGTGAATCAGTCTGCCTCAAGATCCAACAATTCCACTACTAGGCATATACCTAAAGGATGCACATTCATACAACAAGGACATCTGTTCAACTATGTTCACAGCAGCCTTATTTGTAATAGCCAGAACTGGAAGCAACCTAGATGCCCCTCAACGGAAGAATGGATGAAGAAAATGTAGTACATTTACACAATGGAGTACTACTCAGCAGAAAAAAAAAACAAAACAAACAAAGAAACAAACAAAATCTTGAAATTTGAAAGCAAATGGATGGAACTAGAAGAAAGCATTCTGACTGAGGTAACCCAGTCAGAAATATCCTTTTAATGTAGATAGTGTTAAAGCTGTTTTATGTTGTTCTTTGTTGAAAAGCTGGCTTTACATTTGGATTCTGGCTCTTCCTTCACTAGACTTAGGCATAATTATTTAAAAGTTCCTTCTATGTCACTCTATCAGTCTGACCCATGACACAGTGACAGGGAGAGGCAAACAACACAGAACAGCTAAAAAATTTGGACTTGGTTTATAAAAACATTTCTTATTGTAAAATGTGTAAGGTTACTTTGTGGGATATTTAAAAATCTGTAAAATTACAACTAGTTAAAAAGTTAAAACTAGTTACACTGAAAATTAATAATCTATATGAGAATACTTTTAAAAGAATCATATGACATAATTTCAATTTGAATTGCCCCCAATTTTTAGTCAGTCACATAGCTGCTTGCCATTTTGCTGGAGTTAAAAAAATACATGTCATATGATTTCACTGCTATCTTTATTGGAGGTCATCATGTGAAATGGGACTAACTAGGAGGCAACAATATATTTCCAAGATAGTTTAGATTGGGATAGATTTTCATATGATAATTCATGTCCTATCCTGGAAACAAGGTTTATTAAAAATAAGATTTAAAATATTACAGCTAAACTTCAATGCTTTTATTTGCAAGAATGTGCCTTAGTCTGTCCAGGTGATAATGGTTTTAAAGGCATGAATGGGTTATAGGGAACATCTGAGCTTTGTTGTATGTATGGCAGGACTAGAATCTCAAAGAGTCCAGCTACAAGGATTGACCTTAACAGTTCTAGAAATGCCAGTGCCAGGTGATAGCCACCAGAAGCACCAGCTATAGTTAAATGGAACAGGGTGAGATCTAAAATGCAGGCTATGTATATGCTGTCAATGGTGGAGCCAAAGTGGTGATACAAACCTCTCAAAAAAAAACTTAAAAAACATATGAAAAATCCCAGATATTGATCTTTGTATTGTTTGCACTATTGGAGTTGTTTTGCCTTTTATATATTATGGTTGTGCTCCTTCTGTAAGTAAAAAAAGGGGTATTTTATTTTTGATTGCAAGAAGAGGTTTGAAAAATTTTTAAGAACAGTTTTCTAATATTTAAGTTTATAAGGCTATGGGATATTTGCACTTATAAAATGTTTTATATTATTAATACTTGGACATAAATATAAAGCTAAAAATTAGGGTCACAGCCATAACACCAAATGCTAACCAGAAACTGGGTTGTTCATTTCTTGTGATGCAGCAGTACAATGAACTAATACTTCAGAGACCTGCAGAATATGGTATTTAAAAGGTTGGCTAAGAAGGTTATTATATCAGACAGAGACTCCCAGATCTTAGGAGTGACCTAAGGTCTCCAAAGAAGATTATGGGGCACCACAATGTGTCCACATGTATTATGACAATGCTGACAACTAGGTGAGATGCCTCAGTGTGACACCTGCTACTAGGACCCAGCCCAGACTGTGGATAAGCAGCAGGACACTGGAGAATTGATTTCACCATTTTTTCCTAGAGAGAGATAAGGTTGGTCTTTTCAATGTCCCTCTTCCGAAGAAAATTCTCTCACCTTATGGGCCTGACAAAGACTGCTATTCTGATATTTCTGCCTCCAAAGCTTTGGAGACCTGGGTATGGACTGGTCCCTGCCATTTTTGATATGTTTGGAAGCTGCCTGGTCTGCACTCAGGTATAATTAATTCTTTTTGGATCTCGAATAATGCTGATAGCTAAGCTTACTATAACTTTGTTAGCTTGGTAGCATCAGATAAACAGATAATTCTGCGGGTCTCAGAAAATGATTTGAGATATAAATAAAAGCTAGCAAAATATAAATAGATAATGTAAGATATAAAACAGTTTTGGATTCTTTACCCATTGTGTGGTATAAAAATACAGAGATTAACATATATTACAGTTCTAATAAGCTGTTAGAGCAATGACTACTTGCTGTTTAGTCATCAAGCTCAAGATTTTGGATTTATTTTGTTTGTGATCTAAATATAAACTTAGGGGTGCATCTCATCGGCCCAAGATATCTCTGTCCAATCTATACCTGGCTTTCAGTATTGAAGAAAAATGTACATGATTCTAACTCAAATCTGTAAGTTTTGCTAGGACTCAAAGGACTGTGTCTAGTCCTGCTGTTTTACACATACCCATTACTTGCTTTTTCTACAATATGGATTTAAGTACAGATTGGTAATAATAATATATCTAAAACTTTTATGTTCATTTTAAAATAAGAATTCATATAGCCATAAGAGGATCAAAAACGCATAAATCTTGCATCTACTTCTCATAGGTTAAAAGGACTCCAGGTAAGTACAACATAAGTTTTCCCCACTTGTCTCTTCTTAAGGATGTTAATTTTCTATCTTCTAGTCTTGGGACCCCTGCTCTTCCCAGTTATTAAGATTATGGGCCTAAAACTTCCAAATAAGTACATAAATTTTAACCTATGTTCCTAGTTTAATCATGTCTCAATAGGTTTCCACCATGTTGGCATACACATCCAAGCATCAGATGCTGACTACATGATTCTCTGAATGACTATAAACTCTGGACTTACTGAAAGCTGATGTGGACCAGTCCACCCAATGTGAATGCCCCCTGTCTCTTCAACAGATTCAAGAGTACCAGGTGCTTCTGATAAACACCCCATAGCCTGAATACCCTCCTTGCTCGTGAATAGCATTTCAGCCTTCTTGGGCTCTGATAACAAAACCCCAATGTCAGCTAGGTGCAGTTATAGAAAAGAATGCATCCCATGCTCCCTGGTTGAAATTCTGAGTTAAAAGGAAACACCCTTACATAGAGAATAAACTGGCTAACTATAATTCCCATTGACATACCAGAAAAATAGGCCCAGAGTTGTCAATTGATAGATTAATAACTAAAATAGTTCTGCAATAAGTTAAGACACTTGACCTTCTTTATGCAGAATCAAAGAGATATTATATGACATCTAAATTATTTTTTCTATAATCTAGTAGTACTCAAATATTAGAACTACAGGGCCTTCAGAATGACACTATATGAAAATATCACTTTCCAAGAAAAATCTGTCAGCTAATTCCTTTTAGCTCCCAATATCACCCCCTTGAGCCCTGAAGCAGGCAGGACCCATGATTGAGACCAGTCATTGGTACTTGTGAAGGGGGAAGTGTAGGGCCTGTGGCAGCTTGGTACACACCTGCCATGACAGGCTCAAAAAGGAAGTAGGCATGAGTTTCACTTTACCAGAAGGACACACCAGACTCCAGGAAAGACCACAAACTGGGACCACCAAGGCACTACCTAGGAATGGAAAAATCAACATCCAATTCAAAAATACCAAAAATTCCAAAGGAAATAACTAGCATTATAACCTCCCTTCTCAGAGAGGTCTGAGAATCACTCTTGATCCCTCCTTATTATCTTGCCTCTCTGGGTCTGTGGATTCTAGCATGGTTATCCTTTATTTTTCAGCTAATGTCCACTTATATGTGAGTACATACCATGTTTGTCTTTCTGGATCTGAGTTACCTCACTCAGGATGATTTTTTCTGGGTCTATCAATCTGTCTTCCAATTTTATAACATCACTGTTTTTAACAGCTAAGTAATCCTCCAGTAGTAAATGTACTACTATTTCCTTATTTCTTTTATCCACTCTTCAGTTGAAGGACATCAAGGGTGTTTCCAGGTTAGGTCAATTATGAATATAGTTGATATAAACATAGTTGAACATGCATCCTTGTGGTATGATTGAACATTCCTTTAGGTATATGCCCAGGAGTGATATAGCTAGAACTTGATGGAAATATTTGTTCAAATTTGTTACAACAATTCCTTTTCTTGTGGAGACCAGTTGAAGGGGAATGGGTATCAGAAAAGTGTGTTAGCATGTCTGTAAGATCTTGGGACCTAATGCATAGCTGTAATCATTATCAAATTTGATATGAGTACAACTTTCCAGTTTTCTCATTATACACATGCATATATATACTCATATACAAATGATAATTTTGAATACATCAATTTGATTGTGTCAAACAGTATATAGTATATACATATATAAAATCATTACACATACTTTGACAATATACAATTTTTAATTGTCAAGTAATGATTTCAAAATACATAGACATAAAATTAAAGAAATAAGGGATAATGTAAGGATGAATACTCATTTACAAAGTAGAGCTTATTTGAAAAACTTTACTACAAATGTAGCATTAGATCAAATGTCTGAAAAGAAATCATTGAAGCTGGAAAGAATGTAAGGTAGAAATCCCAGAGCAGCAGTGTCCCTGTTGTGCTAAAATGTCTTTTCACTTGTAGAACTTGAACAAGGTGAAAAATACATGGTCAGCAAGGAACATGGGCTTAAGTCTATAGGACAAGAAGCCTTTGAATCATGGCATGATCTGAATTACATTTGCAAAGAAACACTGTAATAATCAACTCTATGCTACAATATTGTAAAAGTCACTTAATATCAGTTGTCTAAAGTCATGCTTCACATGAATTGCTGAACATGGATTGCTCCTTGATGGCTTCTTCCATAACATTAACAATGCTGGTTACATGGCTTGACATGATTTCATAAATTAATTCACTTAAAAATTTTTACTTCAGTAAGTCTGTTTCTCTCTGATATTTATTTGCTCCCATCAAACAATTCTTACTTTCTCGTTAGGTTCACATACACAGATACACACCACACACACACACACACACACACACACACACACACACACACACAAAATATGTACATAACTGCAACCTGATGAGTCTGTTTAGTTTTGCTTGTATGTGTATGGGATTTTGGCAGACTACTTGGTGCTGACTACCAATTTAGGTGGCTTGTCCCTGCTGAAGACTAATTCTCCTTCTCCCAAAGGGTAGTAACTGTCAATTGCACTTCAACTAGGTGTAAACTCCCATGAGACTTCTTGTATCTGCAATGCCATGTAACCTGCTGCTGTATATAAAAGCTTCTTTTTGCAGCTGGCATGGTACATTACAGAAAGCTACAACTGGCCAAACTGTAGAGATAGCTAACTGACTTTTCGGTGTTCTGGATAATATCACCCCAACACCTAAGGGTTATAGAACATTGCAGAAGTGGAGGCAGAAAGATTCTAAGACCCAGAGAACCAAGAAAACTAGTGCAAGATTGTGTTTTCTATATAATATTTATTTTAAAATCAGTTTTCATTTCATTCACTCATTTGCTGTCACTTTTAATACAACATCCTTATTATTCATAAGCATATTTTATTTGCATCAAAGTCCTTCATTGGTTTTAATCTAAAGATTCCTTTGTTCCACTTCAGGTTTCTTTAAAGGAGATGATGACAGAAATAAATGATTTCAAGAAGCACAAAGGTCAAGTCAGAATCATCTGATGGCAGCAAATAAATATAGGTGCCAGGGGAGGGGATACAGCCTTATTGAAGTAAAAAATTGTGAAGTGAATTAATTGCAATACTTTCAGTTTATGAAATTAGTTTGAGCCGTGTACCCAGCACTGTCAAGTCTGTCACCAAAAAGAACTCTCATAGTAGATACATGCAATGATAAACACACAACCAAATATAACTACAGAAATTCAGGCAACACTTTGCTTGGCCCCACCACTTTTCCCCCACAAGACTTAGTCCTATTTTCTTCTATCACTTAAAGCACTGAAGCTGTTTCTCTTCCACTGTGCTATGCCTTCCTTACCGTAAAACCATCCATTCTGCATAGTTTTGAATCATTAGATGAATGAGAATTTCCTCTACCAGGTGAATATACACAATCAATGGTGAGATCTCCATAACTGATCCAGGCAAAAAAGACTCTCCATTTTCCCTCATGGCTCAACACAGAGCTATCAAAGAAACAATGAGCAAAATCATCCATTTTGAAAAAAAATTAAACAATAATTTTCATAGTACTATAAACATTTAAATACATGTAAAAATAAAATTCATGAAAGAGAGTCTATTAATTCAAGTGGAACGTTGGAGGAATTGTAAGGAGATATAAGGGGTTTCTAAAATTGTTTCGATATGGAGATTAGTGATGCCATCAGTATTGCAACCAGATGTTATTTTGAACCTCTCTCAGTTCTTTCCTTTTCTCATATAGGTTTTCTGCTCAGGCTGGCTTTTCTCATTTCACCTAGGTGTCTGAGAATACTTCCCAGGGCTATGCACTTCCTTATTCAAATAAAATGCAAAATTGGAATATCTGCCCACCAAATATAGGATTTCCACTTAACTTGATTATTTCTTTAGCTCATGCTGTAAACACAATAGCAAAGCAAATCATTTTAAACAAAACAAGGCCTAACTTATGATATGGAATAAATGGAGGCAAAGCTCATTTAAACAAAATATATGTGAGGATATTTAAAGTAATCCTCAGATTTTAGGTATCGATGAATCTGACCAACATAGGCTTTTATAGTTTGTGGTACACACTAGGTGCCCAACATATATTGGCTATGTTTTATTTCTCTTAGATAACTGTTTTAAATACTAGTGGGGTGGCTGGAGGGATGGCTTAGCAATTAATAGTAATGGGTGCATTTCTGATGAGCTCAGATTTAATTCACAGCATTCACATGGATGTTCACATTTATTTATAACTCTTCTTCCAGGGTTTCAGATGCCCTATTCTCCCCTCACCAGCACCAGGTAAACACACATACACACAGTCACAACACCAAAGCACACAAAAGTAAGTCAAACAACAGTAAAAACACCCAAAAAAAAAAAAAACTGTAGACCATCATCACAGGGCTTTGGTATCAGAAAGAAAGTGAAAGTGATCATTAGTATAACAAAATATAATTTATAAAATGTTGGAAAAACAAAATATCATTTATATTTCTATGACTTTCCTTACAAGCCTAGTGTTATCCTAGTCTAAAGCCATGGCATTTTCATTAGGACAGGAAAAGTATTTCAAAGGATAGGAAAGTAATAAAGCAGGTAGTCACTTGCTATCAAGACTGAGGACCTGATTTTCATTCCAGGAACTCACAGTGTGGAAGGAGAAAACCAACTAGCTTCCACCCACTCTGCGTAGCATTCTCATATCCACCAGCATAAGTATGTACATACATACAATTATAAATATAAAGCAAATACCCTTCCCCTTATAATGAGATTTGTGGATACCTTGGTTACAATTCCTAAATCCTTAATCCAGTAACTGTTTGAAGCAGAAACAGGCACCCACAGCTGAGCACTGAACCATAACCCTGGAATCCAATTGTGGAGAGGGAGGAGGGATGAGCAAAGAAGCCAAGACGGTGCTGTAGAAACCCACAGAAAGAGTTGACCTGACCTAGTGAGAGCATGGAGACCCTAGTCATAAAGCTGGGGAAACAGAATTGGACCAAACCAAGCCCTCTGAATGTGGGTGCCAGCTAGGAGGCCAAGACAGTCTATGCGACCTCTAACAGTGGAGCCAGTGTTTAACCCTAGAGCACAAATGGACTTTGGGAGCCCATTCCCTATTGAGGGATGCTATTCAAGCCCAGATACACTAAGGAGGGCCTAGGCCCTCCCCGAAACCATATGACGGACTTTGAAGGTCCCTGGTGGAGGGCCTCACTATCCCTGGGGAGGAATTTGGGGATGGGTTGGGATGGTTGGTGGGGAACATGGGAGGATGGGAGGGCAAGGGAAATGGGGACATGGAAATGTAAATCTGAGTAGTAATTAAAGAATTTAAATAGAAAGGACAGGTAAAAATATAAAGCAAATAAAGGCTGGTGTAGATGACTAAAGAGCTTTGAACAGGTAATGTTCTATTGTTATGAGGAGGACTTGATTTATGTTCTCTGCATCTGTATCAGGTGGCCCACAATCTCCTGTAGTTCCACCTCCACTGGACTTGACAGTCTCTTCTGGATACTTTAGGAGCCTGCATGAATTTGAACATGCTCACACAAAGACATACATGGGTATACATAATTTAAAAGTAGCATATATGATAAAATGTAAAAAATACACTTTGAAGAATCATGGGAAATGCTGGGTCCTTTAGTGCTTCCCAAATGCAACATGTCTTCTTCTCTGTTTATCTACTATCCACCAGCAAGAAGACATAATTTGGAGGACAAATTTTCAATTTGTTTTATAAATTAGTGATTTTAGCCAATCCTTTTTCTACCTAATGGTATTAAATAGAATTTGAAGCATTTAAGGTTCCTTTGTTAACATTTAAAATATTATGTCATAGTCAATGAAGTTGTGAACTCAGTGATGAACTATGGAAATGTCAGGAAAATTTATATATATGTGAGAATGCTTATAACACCACATCATTTCTCAACATTCATTTCCCTGGAGTTTCCTACTGATTTACTCTGAAGTCATTAAGAGAAGAGTAGTCATTAGTTAGATTGTACTTTTATTTTCTCCATATAATTGCTTAAATGTGTCACTTATGATTTGCTTAAGGGTAAGATCAAATGAAGTAATTTTTTCCAGTTTTCCTGATGACCCAAGTCTGGAAACTTGAAATATATGCAAATGCAGCATTTGTAACAAATTATTTTAGGCAAGCACCTTCTGAAGGAGATGCAATGAATTTCAGCCTTTAGGAATCTTGAGCTATTAGGAAGTCTGGCATAGCACTAATAAAATACAAACACTTATAGTCAAATCTTATTTCTGATCCTGCTAAATGGGAACATACAACTTAACATAATAGGCAATTTAGCATATAAATGTGTCCCATAAAAGCAAGATGCAGGCAGTTCAAAACAATAAATGTTAACCTTCGGGCAAGCTGTTATTGAGGTGTTAAAGGCCCCTGAAATCTTAATGAACTAGTTTATACTAAGAATTTCCCATAGTAAATATGTTGCCTATTCTAATACACTCTTTACTTCTCAAGCCCAACTACTAAGGAGACACTCAAAATTTAGGCCTGAACAATAGGCCTTTCCAATTAGTTCCTTTGGTAGAAGTTTTAATTCAAACCATTCCTGAGGTATCATGGTATTTCCTGTCATCCTTTGATATACATCTATGAGTAAATTGTAGTGGCAGTCTATTCTTAAAAATCAAGTGGCAGAATCAAATATCCTGTTGAGTTATAAGAGCCAATTTCAATAAATTAAGCACATCATCACATTTGTATAATACAACTAATATCCAACACAATAATAATTTTCTTTCTCATTAGTCTAAGTAAATAATGATCTTGGTCACACTTACCTAAGGTACCTCTTCTATGTCCCACAACTTTTGTAAAACAAAAATGAATTTCTTGGTGATAGAAAGATAGTCCAGATTAAAAGTAGGTTAAATACAGTCTCCAGAGGTGGGTAGAAAGTGAAAACTCAAAGCTTTCCATAACATCAAATAAAGAAAATGTCAAGATTCTCTGCAGTCTCTAATGCCTTTGACCAATACTTCTTTTCAGCCTTCAACATGTGATATACTTTCTTAAGATTCTTAGTAATCAAGCTGGGGGCATTGATGGTGCACGCCTTTAATCCCAGCACTCGGGAGGCAGAGGCAGGCGGATCTCTGTGAGTTCGAGGCCAGCCTGTTCTCCAGAAAGAGTGCCAGGATAAGCTCCAAAGCTACACAGAGAAACCCTGTCTCAAAAAACAAAAACAACAAAAAAAAACTTACTAATCCCTTCCTTATTTTCAACAATGTCCTCTTTTGCTGTCTACTCCTATTTTATGAATTTAGGTATTCTGTTTGGGCTGTGGATGTGGCAGTTTTGAAAGATTTACTTACCACACTAAAATCCCTAGGGTTGATCCTTGTCACTGAAAATATTATTACAAAAAAGGTAATACAATGCCCTGTGTGACCACCCATCAAAAATAAAAACACATAGTAGTTTTACCACATTTTCAATTTTATTTACTTTGGTTCCGTTTAAAAAAAATACGGATACTTTAAAACATTTTTAAAGTATGGGCATTTCATTTCCCTCCAAAGTCTATAAGTCATTCTTTTGAAATTACTTCCAAACCCATATGATAAGCCTTCCTCATTGTTTAGGTACTGCATACTAATTTCAACTACTTACTGCTTCTCTGATTCTTTCTTGCATAGATTGCAATGTTTTAAATATTTATTATTTTTTATAGTTCATGTGTATGTATATGTGTATGGGTTTATATGTACTACACATGTGCAGGTTCCCACTGAGGCCAGAAAAGGTTCTTTTGTCTCCTGGAAATATACATATACCTATAACCTCTAAGAAAATAGAAGCAGTTGTTAAGTCTCCCAACCAAAAAATTCAAGCAAAAGCAGAACTTTCAAAGAATAGCTAACCCTAATACTCCTCAAATTATTCCACAAGATATAAACAGGAGGAGCATGGCCAAATTCATTTAATAAGGCCACAGTCAACCCTGATACCCAAACAACACAAAAATTCCAGAAAGAATTACAGACTAATTTTCTTTTTGAATATAGATGCAGAAATAATCAATAAAATGCTAAGAAACCATATCCAAGAATATAGGCAAAGATTGTCCACCATAACCAAATAGGCTTCATCCCACAGATTTCGGGTTGGTTGAACATATGCAAATCAGTCAACATAAAACACCATACACCATAAAAACTGAAAGAACAAGAACCATATGATCTTCACATTGGATGATAAAACACTTTGTCAAAATCCAGCATCCCTTCAGGAAAAAAGCCTTGGAAAGAATAGGGGTACAAGTAACATACCTAAACATAATAAAGGCAGTTTGCAGCAAGCCTATTGCCAGCCTCAAATTAAATGGATAAACAGTCAAAGCAATCTCACTAAAATCGGAAACAAGACAAGACTTTCTATTCTCTATGCATTAAATATAGTACTTCAAGCTATACCTAGAGCAATAAGACAACTAAAGGAGATCAAAGGAATACAAATTGGAATGGAAGAAGTGAAAGTATCATTATTTGCTGATGATATCATAGTATAAATAAGCGACCCCAAAATTCTAGCATCAAACTCCTACAGCTGATACATTAACACCTTTAGAAAAGAGGTCAGACACAAGATTAACTCAAAAAGTAAGCATCTTCAACAAATGGTTCTGGTCTAAATGGATGTCTGCATGTGGAAGAAAATAAAGAAATCCGTATTTATCACCCTATACAAAACTCATGTCCAAGCAGATCCAAGAACTCAACATAAGACAAGATACACAGAACCTGGTAGAAGAGAAAGTGGGAATACCTTTGAATATGTTGGCACAGAGAACAAGTTCCAGAACAGAAAACTGATAGCACTATTACTAAGATAGGCAATTAATGAATGGGACCTAATGAAAAAGAAAAGCTTCTGAAAGTCAAAGGAAAACATCAATAGAACAAAACTACAACCTGCAGAATGGGAAAATGTCTGAATAACCTCACATGTGACAGAGGACTGATTTCTAAAATACATAAATAATTCAAGAAAGTAGACATCACCAAACCACATAATTAAATTAAAAATGGGTTACATATCTAAACAGATAATTCTCCGTAGATGAAACCAAAATGGCTGAGAAACACTTAAAGGAATGTTCAGTATCATTTAGCCATCAGGAAAATGTAAATCAGAACTCTTTTGTGATTCCATCTTACACTTTTGTGAATGGCTAAGATCAAAGACACAAATGACAGCTCATATTGGCAAAGATATGAGGCAAGAGGATCACCCCTCCATTGCTTTTGGAAGTGCAAACTCTTATAACCATTATGAAAATCAATATGGTCTTACTTAGAAAATTGGAAGTCAAAGTACCTCAAGACCCAGCTGTACCACTACTGGAAATATACCAAAAGCATGCTCTATCCTGTCAGAGGGACACTTGTTCAAATATGTTCATAGCAGCTTTACTCATATTAGCCAGAAAATGGAAACAACCTAGATGTCCCTCAACAAAAGACTAGATAAAGACGATATGGTGCATTTACACAACAGAACACTACTCAGCTGTTAAAAATGTCATTGTGAAATTTTCAGGCAAATGTATGGAGCTAGAAAAATATTGTCCTGAAGAGGTAACCCAGACCCAGAAAGACAAACATGGTTTGTACTCACTTTTAAGTACATATTAGCTGTTCAGTCAATGATAGCCTTGCTACAACCCACAGAGCAAGAAAGGCTAAGTATCAGGGATGGTTCTAAGTGAGATCCACAGATCTCCCTGGAAAGTGTCAATAGAACAGTTTTCATGGATAGACACAGGGTGGATGGAGACAGGGACATGAGGATTCAGGTGGTATGGGAGTGGAGGGAGCCAGTAATGGGAGAGACAACTGGAATTGAAGGCATTTTTTGGGAGGGTGATGTTGAAAAATAGTTCAGTAGAAATTCCCAGGATTCTACAAGGGTGACCATAGTGAGAACTCCCAGTAATAGGGGATTGAGAGCCTGATCTGGCTACCTGCTGTAACAAGGCAAGGCATCCAGAGGTGGGATTGGAAGAAGAATCCTACCAGAAAACTTCGACCTATAATCTATCCTGCCTGCTAGAAGTACTGTAACACAGAAGTGTTTACTTTTGGGAGTAGCCAACCAATGATAGGTCTAAATTGAGGCCAACACCATGAGAGATACCCATTCCTGTCACTGTCTGGGTGACTAAGATTTGGGCACTGGATACCTCAGAGACCTATGATAGAAAAAAGTTATTAAATTGATTACTAACTATAACCTTAAATAATCATAAATCGGTGCTATCACAGATGACAGGAGCAGAAACCCAATAACAAACATTAGGTGGAAAGAGAGCCCAAATTATGGCTCTAAATTGTTGTCCTCCCTGTGGACATCAGGGAACTCTGTTGAAGAAGGGAAGAAAGAAATATAGGAACCAGAGGAGTCGAGGATACCAGGAGATCATGGCCTACGGATTTCAACTAAATATGACTCAAAGGGGCTCACAGAGACAGAACTAACAATGAGGTAGCCTGTTGGATCTATGGTAGGTCCTCTGGACATATGTTATGGTTGTTAGCTTGCTGTTTTTGTGGGAACCCTCACACAGGAAATGGGGTGTTTCTGACTCTTTTTTGTTTATCTTTGGTTTAGGGACATTTTCACTCCTACTGGGTTGCCTCACGAAGCCTTGATAGGAGAGTTTGTGGCTAGTATAATTGTATCTTGTTATTCGGTGTTCAGTGGATATTCTTGGGAGGACTAATCTTTTCTGCTTTTATAAATTAGTGAGTGTTGTAAACATGTTATGTACAGAAAACAACATTTTACAGCACCATTTGACATCTTTCCAATATTTACAATGACCCAAGCTATTCGTATGACCATGAATATATTCAATAGAGAAAAGGCGGACTTTATTAATTTATTTACTTATTTTACTACCCCACTGCATTTTCCTCTTCCTTATTTACTCCCATTCCTTCCCCCTCCATCTTCCCTCTGCCACACATCCAATCCATTACTCTGTTTCTATTAGGTAAAAGGCAGGTGAGACATGGATATGAACCAGCCATGGCATATTGACTTGCAGTGAGACTAAGCACCTCCTCTTCTATGAAGGCTGGACAAATCTCAAAAGCTGGCAACAGAGTCAGAGACAATTCCTGCTCCCACTGTGTGGATTACCACAAAAGACTAAGCTACACAAAAATCACTTATATGCAGAGGTCCTAGGTCAGTCCCATGCCAACTCCCTGGTGTCACTTCAATTCAGTCTCTGTGAGCTCCTATGATCTCAGTTTATTTGATTCTGTGGGTTTTCTTGTGATATCCTTGACAACCCTGGCACCAATAATCCTTCCTTCCTCTTTTCAGCAGGATTCCCCAAGTTCTGCCTTTTGTTTGGCTGTGGATCTCTTTATCTGTTTCCATCATTTGGTGGATGAAGCCTCTCTGGTGACAATTAGGCTAGGCCCCAATTTTGTAGTAGAGCAGAATATCATTAGGCATGATTACATTGACTTTTTTCCTCCAGTTATGTTTGGTTCTAACATAGGTCTCTGGACTATTCAACCTCTGGGTCCTGTTATTCCAGGAAGTGTCAGGTGTGAGCTCACTCTTGTGGCCTGGGCCTAAGTTTGCACCAGTCATTGGTTTGCCACTGCCAGAATTCAGTCTGTCCTACCAATGGGAAGTGCTGGTGTGAGGATGACAGAGATTTAATTTTTTTTAATGATGAGAGGCATAACATAACTTACTTTACAAATCCATAGTATTTTTAACAAAATGCAAGTCATAATGAGTTTTCATTCTAAAACTGCTTCGTAATAGGCTGATTGCTTATGTCTAGTTTACAATATATTTTTATATATCAAAAATCACAGTTTTCACTCTATAGTTTTATAGGTAAAAGTAAAATTCTTTTTTCTTTTTTATTAGTTCAAATTATGAACAAGATTGCTTCACATGTCATCCCTTCTCCCTCTCCCTCCCCTTCCCCCAACTCCCCACCAGCTCCCCTCCCCATCCCCCCTCTGCTCCTCAGGGAGGGAAAGCCCCTCCATGGGGGCTCCCCAAAGTCCACCACATCATCCTGGGCCTGGCGGGGCCCCTCTCACATGTGTTCCTGCCAAGAGAGCATCCCTTCATATAGGATGGGCTCTCAAAGTCCCTTCTTTTTTATTTTAATTAGAAAGAAGATTATTTTACATGTTAAGCCCAGGTCCCTCTCCCTCCCCTTCTCCCCTGCCCCCACAAGTATTACCCTACCTATTCCATAACCTTTCTGCTTTCTAGGGAGGATAATGCCTTCTGTAGGGGGTCTACAAAGTCTGTCATATCCTGTGGGATAGGGTCTAGGCCAACCCCCTTGTATCTAGGCTCAGGGAGTATGCCTCCATGTGGGATGGGTTCCCAGAGTCCATTCCTATGCTCGGGATAAGTACTGATCCACTACAAGGGGACCCATAGATTTCCAAGGTCTCCTAACTGACACCCACATTCAGGGGGGTCTAGATCAGTACCATGCTGGTTTCCCAGCTATCAGTCTGGGGACCAAGAGCTCTCCCTTGTTCAGGTCAGCTTTTTCTGTGGGTTTCATCAGCCTGGTATGGATCCCTACACTCTTCTGTCCTCCTTCTCTGCAACTGGATTTCAGTTCAGTTCAGGGTTTAGGTGTGGGTGTCTGCTTCTACTTCTACCAGCTGCAGGATGAAGGCTATATGATGCCATATGAATTAGTCATCAATCTCATTATCAGAAGAGGGCATTTTACGGTAGCCTCTCCTCTGTTGCTTAGATCATTACCTGGTGTCATATTTGTAGCTCTCCAGACATTTCCCTAGTGGCTGATTTTTCTTAAAACCTATAATATCTTCCTCTATTCTATTATCTCTTACCTTGTTCTCTTCTGTTCTTCCCCCAACATAACTTCCCTGCCCCATCATGTCTTTCTCACTCTTCCTCTTCTCCCTTTCTCATTCTCCTAGTTCCCTCTCCCCATGGCTCAGGAGATCTTGTCCCTTTCTCCTTCTCCAGGGGACCATGTATGTTTCTCTCAAGGTCCTCCTTGTTTACTAGCTTCTCTGGTGGTGTGGACTGTAGGCTGGTAATTCTTTACTCTATGTCTAAAATCAATATATTTGTGAGTACATACTGTCTTTTACTTTTTGTGACTGGGTTACCTCGTATTTCTATAGCTTATGACTCATATATACCTATTTTTATCTGCCACTAAGAATCTAGAATACATTTATATTGACCCAGCCTAGATATGACATTTTTCTTATTACTAGTACCTTTTATTTACAGGTACCTACCTCACCATAACCTGTAATATATTTATTTATATACTTGTTTCTGATATTTGATTATAAATTACTCTGAGGGAATGGACCATACAATATGCTACTATCTCTGGCAGTCTTCCACAAAATTGGGTCTTCTTTTTCATTTTGTATTTTTAGAATCCAGTGTATCAGAGTCTGCATTGCCATAGTAAATTTTCATTTGTTTGTTTAGTTTCTTTTCCAAGTACCATGTTTGGTATGTATGCATTAAAGGAAGAATTGTTCACTATAATTAGACTTTAGATGAGGATTTTTGCTATTATAGATTTTCCATTTCTATGAAAAAATTCCAGTAATTACCAATCCCTCCAACAAGTAGGTCCACTAAGATAATTTGGCTACTGATTACTGAACCATGTAAGCAAATGCTCTCTACCTTCAGTTAAAATAACTGGTTCACTGAAGCTGTGGTTAACTGAAGGACATATGAAGAAATAGTTAATTAGTAGTTTTACAATTCAATTTCCTTAAGAGAAATGTCTTCCTTATTTGCAATCCTTGGTTTTCTTCTATCTCTAAGTATATGTGGTTGTATACATTTGTAAATCAAATTGTTCAAAAATAAAACGGGCTGAAGGAATATTTCTGTATTTAAAGAAAATTATATGAAAACAGTTTTACTTAATGATGTGATTTGCAAGGCCCTTAAACATCAAGGAAGAAATTGCTTATTGGCAATTGTTACATATCACGCTTCAATTATTATTGTTAAAATTTAAATGCATACTAATTCATAATAATGCCCATTTTTTCCAAAAGCATATGCTGAAAACTGATACTATAATTTCTCTCATTATTATTGTTATCACCACTGATAAAACTGTCATCATGATTACTGATGCCATTTATTGAATTAGACTGACTTATGGACACTGTGTTTATACATGTGCACATTCCTTCCTTTATTTCTTAGAGAAATCCTCTGAAAAGGGGACTTAGAAGATATGGTTATGAAACATGACCAAAGTCAAAGAACTTTATGGACCAAAGCCAAGCATGGAATCTAGTTTGTCTCTGTTAAATATGTTCCTATTTTTTCTCTTATATCTAGAAATTATTAGTTTGCAATGGCAATGAACACAAAGGTGAACAAATTGGTAACAGCATATTCAGGAAGCACATGAAAGTAAAAGCAGGATCCAGTGTTCCAAAATCAATTTTAAGCCGGTGCCTAATTGACTAACAGTCTCTCTTAATGTTCTTTCTGAGGGTCTCATGACATCTCATATATACATATATGATGGATACATAGGGAATAACCTACTAAACTGTTAGTGTGATTCAGGATGCAAAATGTAGGAAGAGGACTTCAAGGGTGTAAACAAGACATTCTTGCTATATCTGTAATCAGAATTTGCAACAGACTTATTAAGGCTGAATTTCACTTCCTTGTGCTTTCTTGAGTTTAAGAACTTGTTTTCTTCACTATTGCAAATGTCTTACTCATCAGTATCATTATTATGCAAATTCCATTTTGACCTAATTTTCTATCCCTGAAAAATATGTTCTTCATTTTGTTTTTTTATCTCACACTAAGACAAATTTATTCATAACTTCTTGAAGTGTTACCAACCCCAGGGTCTCTGCATGCTAATATAAATCAAAGTGTGATGCCAAGAGGTAAATTATGGAATTTCAAACATTAGCCTCCTTTTAGCATTAGTATTCTTTCTGACCCTTGAATTGCATCTTTCAAGTGTGCAACTTAAAAAGTTAACTTCTAAGTTCCACCCATTCACAAATAACATAGTCTCTTCTGTTGTTTTCTGTTTTATTTTACCCTGTGCATAACAAAGGTTCTTCATATTGCAATACCAGAAAGTGATTACTGCGATTCCTTACACTATGAGTTCTATTTACCTACCTACCTTTATGGGATTAAATGTTTGACTCCAGATTTAATGGATGAATATGTATTGTAGGTATTTATTATGGATGAGGTTCTTTTATAACTGTACATGAAAGATTCAAGAATGATGCCGAAGAGACAGAATGAGGTGCAAAATAGTTTCATAGATAGCAGGCTTGAAAATTGAGATCAGATAGATAGAAAGTAAAACTTTATAACTTGATTTTACAGCATTCAGAAAATTATTTTACTATTCCTATTCTATAAGCAGGTTACATGAAAGCAGTGGCTTTTTTGATATGGTGGGTTTTCTGAGTATTTTTTAATTTAAATTTTTTATTTTAGAAATACTCTTATTTACCTATCAATTCCCCTTTCCCTTGCCCTCCTTTCCTCCCATGCTCCCCATTGACCCCCAACCCACCACCTGCCCACTCCCCAAGGATAGTGAGATCCTCCACGGGGACCACTGAAGTCTCTTACATCATTTGGGGCTGGGCCTAGGTCCTCTTTCTTGTATCTGGGATGTCATAGTACTCTTTCATTGAGATTGGGCTCGAAAAGTCCGTTTGTGCTCTAGGGTTAAAGACTGGCTCTACTGTTAGAGGACCCATTGACTGTCCTGGCCTCCTAATTGGCACCCACATTCAGAGGACTTGGTTTGGTCCAAGCTTTTTCCAAAGCTTTATGACTAGGGTCTCCATGCTCTCAATAGGTCAGGTCAACTGTTTCTGTGGGTTTCTCTAGCACCATCTTGACTTCTTTGCTCATCCATCCTCCCTCTCTGCAACAGAATTCCAGGAGTATGGCTCAGCATTTAGCTGTGGATGCCTGTTTCTGCTTCGATCAGCTGCTGGATGAAAAACTCTAGGAATGGCAACCAAGGTACTCATCAATCTCTTTATAGGGGAAGGGCATCAAAGGCAGCCTCTCCACCACCGCCTACATTCTTAGTTGGGGTCATCCCTGTGGATCCCCTAACTTTTCCCCTGTCCCAGACCTCGCTCCAATCTATCAAGGCATCTCCTTTCATGTCCTCCATTATTCCTCCCCTGTCTCACTCCTCCTGTTCTGTAACCTAAAGCAGTATGTAAGGATTAAATAATTATAAATCAAAACAAAATAAACATGAACACAAAGAAAAGTTTGCAATACACTTAAATTTCATAACATTATTGAGTAATAGATTTTATCATAAGTCAAAAAGGCTTACTTTTCCCAGATAAAACTGTATTTAAAAAAGTTAGTATATATAATTAAAAAATTAAAAGATGAGAAAAACTATCAGCAAATGTCTTACTTATTTTAATGCATATGAACTGTTCATTCAAATTCTTTGTCAGAACTATGCCAATGTTTCTGTAAATAGCATTCTATCTTTCATTGTTTAGTCTGCCATTATTGATCACCCATTCAATAAATTTTTGAATATTCTGTGTCATAGTCATATTTGTAGCTCTATATAGTGACAAGTACCAGGTTTTATAATACATACATAGACTACAAAGCATGAAGAAACTTAGTAAAAGGAATTATTTGTTGTATATGTTGATATACATTGTGGTTAAGTATGACAATTAGTAGATAGATGGTTTTGAATATTCTAGTCCCACATTTATATTTATTATTGGCAAATATTTCCCTAAAATTACAATGAAGTTATAAAATTTGAATAATCTACTTGTAGGAAGTGGCTCTGATCTGTAGTTATCATCAAAAGATGCAAAGTCTATATAATTTTCCCTAAATTAAGTCAATCAATTTTTTTCTTTTAAAAATATTTTTAATTTTGCCAGGCATTGGTGGTGCATGCCTTTAATCCCAGCACTCGGGAGGCAGAGGCAGGCGGATCTCTGTAAGTTTGAGGCCTGCCTGGTCTCTAGAGCGAGTGCCAGGATAGGCTAAAAAGCTACACAGAGAAACCCTGTCTCGAAAAACCAAAAAAAAAAAATTTAATTTCATTGTACATTCCAAACACAGTTCTACCCCCCCACATCCTCCTGCCTCTCCCCACCCCCGGTTCCTACCATTCCCCTTGCCTCCTCCAAGTCTACCCCCAAGGGTCAAGGCTCCCATGAGGATTCAACATAGTTTGGCACAATAGGTTGGGACAGAACCAGACTCCACTCCCATGCATTAAGGCCTACTACAGAATACCACCGTAGGGTATGGGCTCCAATTAGGTGGTCCATGTACCAGGTTTGTATTATGGTCATACTGCCCGGGGCCCCTTAGCTAATCCAAGCCTCACAATTGTCTCCCACATACAGAGGGCCTATTTTGGTCCCCTGGTGACTCCACAGTTGAAGCTTTCAAATTCGAAAGTTTCCACAACCTTGGTTCAGTTGTCTCCATAGATTCCTTCACCATGGTTTTGACTTGCCTTGCTCAAATATTCCCTCCTCCCTCTCTTTCACTGGATTGCTGGAGCTCAGCCTGTTTGAAATGAGACAAAGTTGAAATAGATTTTGGTAAATATTAGAGCTTTAAGTTAACTATTTACTACTAGCAGGATATATATATATATATATATATATATATATATATATATATATGTGTGTGTGTGTGTGTGTGTGTGTGTGTGTGTGTGTGTGTGTGTATACAAAATTTGTGACAAATGAGCAAACTGCTCCTAATAAAACTGGTTTATGGGATATAAAGTTAGATACACATGGTGATGCTATTTTGTTTAAGCTATTTTGATACCTATAACTAAATATAACATAAATCAGAGTAGTAACTTTATTTACAAAGATAAAGAAGGAGACTAAAAATCTGAGTAATTTTGCTTAAGATTACAAAACTAGTACATGATACAAATGATATTTAAAAGATGTGGCTGATACCAAGGCTTTTTTTCTTTAAGCAAGTTGTATTTCTTCACTATTCTTTGTCATCTGACCTTACAAAATGAAAAATGAGAAGTTTTTACTTTGACAGATTAAGTATTATGATTTCAAGTTAGATGGCATATGGTACATAACTTTTAATTCTTGCTCTATAAATGGCATCTCTCTTTTCGCTGCATCCAGTAAAACTAGTCATTTTCCTGATCTAAAGTAGAATAGAGAGATGAAGAATGTTCTTCATAGCAACATAGAGAATTTGACAGTTTTCTGAATTTGAAATTTTGCTTATTCTTGAAACATGTTTTTGATCAGTAAAAATAATTAAAGGTGAAAAAGATCCATATCTGTCTGTTCATTTCCAATTAAAAGTCATAAAATTTTGTCTGATAGTTACTATAAATTCCGAATCACCCATGACCCACATTTCACCTTTAAATGCTTAGTCCAGAGGGAAAGCAATCAAAAGTACTATCATTGACTTACTTTTTATTCATTGATTTTAATCTTCACTATCTTGATACATTTGTTTTATAATATTTAAGATGGCTATTTGATAAATAAACATGAGGCCAGGCATTGGTGGCACACACCTTTAATCCCAGCACTCGGGAGGCAGAGGCAGGCAGATCTCTGTGAGTTTGAGGCCAGCCTGGTCTCCAGAGCGAGTTCCAGGATAGGCTCCAAAGCTACACAGAGAAACCTTGTCTGGAAAAACCAAAATAATAAAAAAATAAACATGAAATATGTTCCAGTTTTGAAAGAATTTGATCTGACATTGGTACACATTGTCTTTGTTAACAAGTAACAAGTTAAGCTTGTTAAAACATCCACCATTACCTGCACTGTACCTTAGATCCACAAAGCTTTTTCATGTTATGGCTAAAACTTGCATATTTTAATCAACAAATCTCCATTTCTCTGAACCTGCACTTGTTGAGAACAATTGCTGTGCACTATGCCTATGAATTTAGAATTGTTTTTTATTTCTAGACTGTTTTTCTGTGTAGTCCTATCTACCCTAGAACTCACCTTGTAGACTAGGCTGGCCTTAATCTGAGAGACCTGCCTGCCTCAGCCTCCCAAGTGATGGGATTATAGGTTTGACCATCACAAGACGGCTATGAATTAAATTTTTAAAATATACTCCACATATAGTTAGATTATACAGTATTTATGCTTCTGTGCCTCAAATATTTTAGTTACTAAAGCATCTCCATGTTCATTATCTATCAAAATTCCAGGGAAATTTTGCACAGAAACAGAAAAGTAATCCTATAATTTCCACAGAGTCATGGATTATCTCAAGTAATGGAACCAATTTTGAAAGTAAAAAATAAACAAAGGCTTGAATTATCACACTTTTGATTTCAAGTTATGTAAAAAGTTGTGGTATTAAAACTGTGAGGCACAGGAGACCGCTTCCTGATATTACACCAGTAGCAGAGACATTGAGATTTTCAATTAATAAATGGGACCTCCTGAAACTGAGAAGCTTCTGTAAGGCAAAGGACATAGTAGGTAAGACAGAACAACAGCCCACAGAATGGAAAAAGATCTTCCCCAACCCCACATCTGACAGAGGGCTGATTTCCAAAATATATAATGAACATTAATACAATAAGGAAATATGTTCAATCATGCTCATAGCAGCATTGTTTGTAATAGCCAGAACCTGGAACAACCTAGATGCCCATCAACTGAAGAATGGATAGAGAAAATGTGGTACATTTATACAATGGAGTACTACTCAGCAGAAAAAAGCAATGGAATCTTGAAATTCACAGGCAAATGGATGGAACTAGAAGAAACCATCCTGAGTGAGGTAACCCAGTCACAAAAAGACAAATATGGTATGTACTCACTCATATATGAATTTTAGACATAGAGCAAAGAATTACCATCCTACAATCCTCTTCACCAAAGAAACTAGGAAACATGAAGTACTCTAGGCGATAAATTCATGGACCCCACAATGGTAAGGGGCAGGAACTTGTGAGCTAATTGTGAGCATGAGGGTAGGGGAGGGGGAGCTGGCATAATGAGTGCAGGAGAAGAGGAGAGGAGTGGAGGAAATGGATTAGCAGAAATATTGAGTTGGGGGAAGAATAGAGGAGAGCAGGATGAGAGAGACCATATTAGAGGGAGCCATTATAGGTCTGAGAAGACATCTGACACTAGGGAGACTTCCAGAGATCTACAAGGATGACACCAACTGACAATCCAGGCAGTGGTGGAGAGGATAACCTAAATGCTCTTCCCCCAAAATGAGATTGATGACTACTTTTTATGTCATCCTTAGAGCCCTCATCCAGTGGCTGATTGAAGCAGAGGCAGACATCCACAGATACACACTGAACTGAACTCTGGAACTTAGTTGCAGTGAGGGAGGAATGAAGATCAAAGGGGTTGGTACCAGGTTGGCGAAAACCACAGAAACAGCTGGACTGAATGACGGGCAACACATCAAAACCCAGTTGCTGTCTGGGAGGCCAGTACAGGACTGATCCAGACCCCTGAATATGGATGTCAATGAGGAGGCCTCTGCACTCTAGGAGGTCACTGGTAATGGATTAGTATTTTTCCCTGGTCTAAGAAGGGACTTTGAGAGCCCATCCCACATGAACGGACGCAATATTGTCCTGGACACATGGGAAAGGGCGTAGGCCCAGGCCAGGATGATGTGGTGGACTTTGTGGAGCCCCTGTTGAGGGCCCTACCCTACCTGGGGAGTGGAGGTTGGATGGGGTGGGAGGTAGGTCAGGGTGAGTTTGGAGGAGTGAGGGTGAGGGGAGGGAGAGGGAGAAGGGACTGACATGTGAAACAAGCTTGTTCCTAATTTGAACAAATAAAATAAAAAATAAACTAAAAATAAGTGTGGTGCATGATTAGAGCTACACCAAGACATTTTGTATTATTTGACACTATTAAAAAGGATACTAATTCTCTGATTTCTTTCTCAGGCCAAGCATCATTTGTATGTAAGAGGGCTACTATTAATTTTTTAGTTAACTTTGTATTAAAATGCTTGCCTAAGGTGTTTATAAGCTATAGGAGTTCCCTGGGAGAGTTTTTTGGGGATTAACACACACACACACACACACACACACACACACACACACACACACACACACACACACATATATATATATATATATATATATATATATATACAATCATATCTTCTGCAAATAATGATACTATGATTTCTTCCTTTCCAATTTGTATTCCCTTGATTTCTTTTAGTTGTCTTATTGCTCTAAATAGAACTTGAAGTACTACAATGAATAGGTATGGAGAGAGAGGTCAACCTTGTCTTGTTGCTGATTTTTGTGGAATTGCTTTGAGTTTCTCTCCAATTAAGTTGATCTTGGATATGGGCTTCCTGTAAATTGCTTCAATTATGTTTAAGTATGTTCCTTGTATTCCTGTTATCTCTAAGACTTTTATCATGAAAGGGTGGTGCATTTTTAAAAACTTTTCACTGTCTATTGAGGTGATCATGTTTTTTTCTTTATATTTGTTTATATGGTAGATAACATTGACCTATTTTCCTATGTTGAAACATTTCTACAACTCTGGGATGAACCCTAATTTGTCATGATAGGTGATCTTTTTGATGTGTTCTTAGATGCAATTTGACAGTATTTAGCATCAATTTTCATGAGTGAAATTTGCCTATAATTCTCTTTATTTATATTATCAGGGTGACTGTGGTTTCATAGAAAGTATTTGGAAATGTTCTTTCTGTTTATATTTTGTGAAGTAATTTGAAGAGCATTGGTATTAGTCTTTTTCTGAAATTTCAGTATAATTCTGCAATAAAAATATCTGGCCTTTGTTTTTTTGTTGTTGTTGTTGGGAGGCTTTTAATAACTGTATTTTCTTAGGGGTTATCATTCTTTTTAAATCGTTTCCCTGATCTTTGTTTAACATAGGTAATTGTTATCTATCAAGAAACTTGTCCAGTGCTTTTATGTTTTGTAGAGTATAGGTTTTTGAAATACAACATAATTATTCTTTTTATTTCCTTGGAGTCTATTGTAATGCTCCACCCTTTTGTTTCTTATTTTGTTGATTTGGATATTCTCTCTCTGCCTTTTAGTTAGTTTGGATAGGGGTTTAGCTATTTTTGGATTTTCTTGAAGAACTAATCTTTGTTTCATTGATTCTTTGTATTGTTTCCTTTGTTTCTATTTTATTGATTTCAGCTCTCAGTTTGATAATTATTTGCCTTATACTCTTTGGTGTGCCTGCTTCTTTTTGTTCTATAGCTTCTTGGTGTGCTGTAAAGTCACTAGTATAGAATCTCTCCAAATATTTTATGAAGACACAGTGCTAGGAACTTTCCCTAAACCCCTGTTATATTGTGTCCCATAAGGTTCGGTATGTTGTGTTATGATAAATCTTTTTGCCAGAAGCAACCTGAGCCCCACCACCATGTGTGCTTTACGCCAACCGCCCACCCGAGTTAGGCCCAAATGAATACACAGAAACTTGTATTAGGTTCAAAGCTGCTTGGCCAATGACTAGGATTTCTCATCTGTTATCTCAGTCTTAATTATCAAAAATCTATATATTTTATAAGACTTATCTTCTCAGACGCCTTATTGGCATCCCTCCTTGCTGGGGGCTCACATTTTGCCACTGGAGCAGGATCAGAGGGGAAAAGAGAGCCCTTCCTGTTTCTCCTTCGCTTACATATGAGTCTCCTTGCTATGTCACTTCCTGCCTGGATCATCACTTCTCTACTACATTTCCCAGAATCCTCTTTGACTCCTAGTCCTGTCTAACTTCCTGTCTCATTGGCCAAACAGTATTTTGACAATCAATAAGATAAACATACACAGTAGTACATTCCCCATCATCTCCTCTTTTTTGTCTAAATAAGAACGGTAACTTATCTTTTGTAATAACTGAAGAAAACTATAACCATAACTATCTGTCTTCAACTCTATCAAAGACCACAGAAGGATAATATATGAATTCTAGAATTGACAGAGACGTCTTGCTATCTGGACAGTCACCCAAAGTTCCTCTATAACGCTGGGGCATTCATCTTCAGCCCATAGGCCATAGTGTGTCTGGCACACTTCTCCATTTTAACAGGAACCCTTTGGTACTGCCTTGTTTTTTAAGTTCAGCAGCCACTTTTTTGTGGGTCCTGTATGTCCAGTTTATACAGCAACAAACAGTCCAGGCAAGAGCAGTTTCTTGCCCAAATGGCTAATCTTGCCAAGTTGAAACCAAATTCCATAATGAGTTTCTTCGATGCCCATCCTCCTTTTTAAACGTAATTGGTGTGCCAGGAGCAGTTGTGTCTCATTGCCAAGATAAGCCCTAAACCATTTAAATGCCATATTTCTGTAGGTCTTTGAAAGGTTTGAAGAATACCTAACCATCTCAAATACATCTCTGTATATCTAGAAAACCTAACTAACCTAATTATAAGTTCTGACTATTATAGGTAAAAGATCTGTATAAACACAATACCTAAACAAGAGGAGACATATGCATATCACAAAATTGACCTTAAAGTTGTATCAATAAATGAAAATCTATATCAATGCAAAGTATTCATTCCTATATCCTATTCCCCTTTTCTTTCTTTAAAAAGAGATTGACTATGCTCATTATCATTTATAACTAAACTCATTTAAATTAAAACAAGCTTTTATAAACAATATTTGGTAATATGGGCGTCATTCTTTCTAAACTGCTTCCTGCTTATTGGGGGCGATGTTCATATACCATGGGGATCATGATAAAACATAGAAACCTGACCAAGTCCTTGTTTTTGTAGTCTGTAAGGCTGTATCATCTCAGCTTCAGGGGGTCTTGCTTGGCCACCACAACTAGCTACTCTATTTCCTCCTGTTACTTTTTCTCTCACAAGCCTACATATATTTTTTAATATAATGTAAACCTTTAGAGGTTTTTCTTTATCTGGATCTGACTTTATCATCTCAGAAATGCCGAGTCTAAACTCCAGAAGTGCCTGGATGGCACGAGCATATGGAAGCTGCTCTGATGCCTCTCAACGGCCCAACAGGGCAGGTTTTGGCGGCAGGTTTACCTCTTTCTTTGGGAACCTTGGGCCATGGGGTGATCCCGCTCACTGACACCATTTTATTGTGCACTCATTTTCATTAAATTCTAGGAAGTCTATAACTTCTTCCTTATTTCTTATACCCAGTTGTAACTCAGTAGGCAGTTGTTTAGTTTCACTGATTTTATAGGACTTTTGCAGTTTCTGATAAGATATGGGGGACAAAATTTCAATTTTTTATATCTTTTGAGATTTCCTTTGTGGTTAAGTATATGGTCAGTTTTGGAGAAGGTTGTAAGTGGTCCTGAGAAGAAGGTATATTCTTTTATATTTTGGTGAAATGTTCTGTAGATATCTGTTACGTTCATTTGAGTCATAATGCTTGTTACTTGTCTTATTTCCTTGCTTAGTTTGAGTCTATATGAAAAGCTGGAGAGGTTGTGGATCAAGGGGAAGACTTCTCCATTGCTGGTGGGAATGAAAACTTGTACAGCTACTTTGGAAGTCAGTGTGGGGGTTCCTCAAAAACTGGGAATCATCCTACCACAAGACCCAGCTATACTGCTCTTAGGCATATTCCCAAAGGATGCTTAGCCATACCACAAAAACTCTTGCTCACCTAAGTTAATAGAAGCTTTAATTTTAATAGTCAGAACCAGGAAACACTCTATATGTCCCTTTACTGAGGTATGCATAAGGAAATGTGGTACATGTTCACAATGGAGTATTTATTACTCAGCTGTTTAAAAAAGAACATCAGGAAATTTGAATGTAAATAAATGGAACCAGAAAAAAACCTTTCTGAGTGAGGTAACCCCAACAGATAAAGACAAACACGGTATGTACTCACTCATAAGTATATATTAGGTGCAAAATAAAGGATAACTATGACACAATCCACAGATCAAGAGAGACATTGTAACAAGGAGAGGTCACAGGGGCCACCCAGATCTCTCTTGGAAGGGGAAATATAAGAGATTTTTTGAGTAGACTGAGGACATGTAGGAATGAGAACATGAACGATCAGGATGGGGTGGAGTAATGGTCAGGGAGCAGGTTGAGGGGAACTGATGAGGAACATTTTGTGGCCAGTTGGAAGTCTGGTGTAGGGTAATATCCTAATAAGTCTTTGGCAATGGTCCCAGCTTAGACACCTAGCAATAGTTATCAGTAGAATGAACTGGTCATCTCCTTCGAGAAGATTAGTGTCTGGTCCAATTTGTCACCAGAAAGGTATAATCCAGCAACTGATTGAGAAAGATGCAGAGAACCATAGCCAAACTTTAGGTAGAGGAGGATCCTTTTGAGGAGGATAAAAAAAGATTGTAAGAGCCAGAGTCAAAGGCACTGCAGGGATGTAACAAATAATACAAACGGGGGCTTGCAGAGACTGAATTAGACACCAGGAGCCAGCATGAGACCGATCTTGGCACTCTGGTTGTACTTTATAGTTGTATACCTTGGTCCTCTTGTGTGACTCCTGACATTTGAAATAGTGTATGTCTTCAACTGTTTTACTTGCCTTTGGGACCCTGTTTCTCATGCTATGTTGCCTTGCCCAGTCTTAATCCATGGGGTGGTTCTTGGTCTTACTGCAACTTGATATGTCATGTTTTATTGACACTCATGAGAGACCTGCACTTTCCTGGTTTGACACAGAGGAGGATAGGAATAGGGGTGGAAAGGGGGATAGGAGAGAGAGCCTTGGAGGGCAAGATGAGGGTACCTGCAGCCAGGATGTAAAATAAAAAGATGATTTTTTTTAAAAAGTGTAGTGCAGTTTAAGAGCTGTAGAACTGGTTCAGTGGTTAACTGAGCATGCTGTTTTTCTCTAATAACCCACCTAGTTTCTCAGCACCTACATCATGTGGTTCATAATGCTTGTAGATTCTGCTATAAAAGATATAACCTCTTGTGTCCTCTGTGGCACATGCCCACACATGGACATATAATAAAAAATAAATAAATAAGTCTTTCTTAAATACTCAGTATAAATGCAGAACTAATCTCACATGATGATGCTAAGAACACACAATGAAGAAAGGAAATATTCTTCAATAATTGAGGTCGTTTGGGCATTTATTACAAAAAGATGGAAAGTGGATCCATGACCTACAAATATTAATAGTTTACTATCTTTTTATAACTTTTAATTGATTCCGATAAATTGTTGTTATACAATGTATTATGATCATATTACTGTCCTTAAAATCCCTCCCAGAACTTCCCCAGCTCCCTATATACCCACTTCACTTTTGTTCTCTCTTTACTTTAAAATAACAATTTAAAAAGAGCAAAAGATGAAAATCTGCACCGAGTAACACAAATTAACCAAACAAACAAGCAAACAAAACCAGAGCAAAACAAAAAGTATGCACAAAAAATATAGAGTTTATTCATTGTTGGCCAACTAATCCTGGCCATGAGGTTGGCCGTGGAGTTTGGATGATGTACCCAGTTGCCACTCCATTAGAGGAAATTGATTTTTCACCTTTCTAGCAGCTATTATTTATAAATAGTTTCTTGGTTAGAGTGATCTATCGAATGCAAAGAGCTTTTACTTCAGGGGTGGGATTTTTTTTTATCAATTTCTCCTTCTTAGTGCAGGGATATTTTCTGTCTTGAACCTGTGCAGGTCTGTGAAGGCTGCCATAGGTTCTGTGTGTTTGTATATATGTATATCATTCCAGTTGTATCTGGAAGATACTGCTTCCTTTGAATTGCCCACCACTTCTGGATCCTACAAATTCTGCATATATTTTGCATAGATCTTTAGGCCTTGAGAGTAAGTGTTTGATTTATAGATGAATGCTCCAAAGTCTCTCACTCTTCTCACATTGTCCAGTTATGGAGGACTATATTCATTACAAACTACTCCAAAAAAGAAGCTTCTCTGATGAAAGTTGCACATTGCTCCAATCTCCGGATCAAACAACATGTCATTAAGAGTCATTTTATTGATATTTTCTTTAGTAGAATAAATGTAGTAGGATTTTCTCAAGGTCCCATGACCAATCTAATCTAAGGTTTATGGCCACTTTAGCAGTGGAGTGAGCCTTAAGTCCAATAAAATTATAGTGGTTAGATACTCTCATATGATTTTGCCAAAATTTCATCATTATACTTTGCAGGCAGGTCACTGATATAGATTTCAGTGTTTGTAAATGGATGATTATAGATGGTGACTTTTCTCCTTTGGGAGTATTTAGAGTACTTTCTAACACCATGAATAGGGGGCCATAGGGGTGAAGCAACTATTTGTGCACCAATCAAATTATCCATTTTCATTGGCACAAATAATTTGGGTCTCCAATAAAATGGTCTACAACCATATTATGGAGAGTTATTAATAGCCTTTCAATAGCCTGTAATTTTGTGAAACTCAATTAGAACACTTTGATCAAAGATTATAAAATGTAATCAATCCTTAACATTGGAACATTTATTTGATGGCATTCTCTCCACCATTATACTGTGACTCATTTTCATAAAGGTATATATTTTATTTATCTTCTTCTACCACATTTTGCTTCTTCATGGATTTACAAAAGGCCTTTACTGGTAGTTGATCGTGATTTAAAATCCCCCCTTTTCCCTGATCTACCACCCTCTCTTCTATTTAATACTTCTATTCTCATTTCCCATTTTTCTATTTATACCACAATACTTTATTTCCACTTCCTTGGATGGTCCACTCTTCCCTCTGATCCCTTAACAGATGCCTAATTTTATTATTTTGATGTTTTTAATTTCTAAATTTAATAGAGGTTTTTTACATTGTAATGAAACAAGATAATTATTATTCTTTTTGTGGCTTTTCCAAACAGGGTTTCTCTTTGTTGCTTTATAGCCTGTCCTGGAGCTGGCTCTCTAGATGAGGCTGGCCTTGAACTCACAGAGATCTGCCTGTCCCTGCCTCCTGAATTCTGGAATTATAGGCATGTGCCACAACTTCCTGGCCCAAAAGGAACCTATGATATATTACTTCTATCATTTTCTTGTACACAAATCAAAGCTACACACAATATTATAATTTTAAAATACTAAAGACAAATATATTGCTTCTATCATTTTCTTGTACATAATTCAAAACCTCTTACCACTGCAAAAATATTCACACATTTGTATGAGACGATTTTCATTGCAGTATATTTAAGATTACTGATAAAAATGTGAATTACAAATATTTACAAAAGGAAAATAAAAGAGCCAAAAGCTCACTTGATTTTTTAATTACAAAGAAAATTGGCTTTGTTGGAAATATACGCCTATATAGTGTTTTACAATGAAATTATGGTTCTTAAAAACCCATTTTTGAAGATACAAGAGAAGAATTAGAGAATCAAGATTAACTGGTGATATAGTAGCTTGCAAGATAGACCAGTGAGTTAAAAACTTGTAACACAGGCCTGAGAATCAGAGTTAGAAAGCCTAGAACACTCTTAAAATATGAGAAATCTTGGTGACTCCCTATAATCCTAGAACTTTGGTGACAGAAGCAGGAGATTGCTAGGCAAACTGGGTAGAAAGACTTGATGGAATTTATCAATTGCGGGTAGAGCAGGGCAGAGGCCTTGACTAAATATAATGAAGATTAATTTTGGAAGACAGTGTACACTGGTTTCCTTACTCTTTTCACATGCATAGGATAGTGTACACCCACCTGCAGGTACATCACACAGAGATACACATAAAAATTGTGGCAGAAATTTAACTTTAATTCACAATTTCTGAAAACTCAAGATATATTTACAATTGACCTCCAGCATAAAAAACATTATATCATATCTGACTTTACTTCAATAACTGGACTCTAACATTAATAATATAGAGTGTTGATGGAAAAAATGCAAGAAAGTATTATAGTTACTGTTTTTAGCTTTTAGAAGTGCATAGTTTCTGTTGTAAGCTAGTATTCAAATCTTCGATGGTAGCATGAAACTAGAAAGATTGCACAAGTGGGTATGAATGTGTTTTAGTAAAATTATACTTAGTAACAAAATTTTTAATTAAACATAAATTCACTAACAAAATATTCTTTTGAGTTTTTGTCACTTCTTAAATATATAACACTTCATTACTTGGTTGTAATCTATATTAAAAAAATACAACACTAGGCTCAGAGTCTTCTGACACAAGCAACCTGCCTGCCAGACAGAGTTCGGCAGCAGCAGGTTCCGAACACCGAACACCCAGAGGCTGCCCGGTCTCCATCCACGGGCCCAGGTAGGCCAGGAGCTGTTTCTGGCTCCTGTTCGCTGTTGCTGCTCAGAGTCATCTGACACAAGCGACCTGCCTGCCGGACTGAGTTCTTCTATGAAGAAAACTTTCCCAACCTAAAGAAAGACATACCAATGAAAATGCAAGAAGCCTACAGAACACAAAATAGACTGAACCAAAAAAAAAGTCACCTCACCACATAATAATCAAAACACCAAACATACACAACAAAGAGAAAATATTAAGAGCAGCAAAGGAAAAAGGTGAAGTAACCTATAAAGGCAAACCTATGAGAATCACACCTGGCTTTTCCTTGGAAACTCTGAAAGCCAGAAGGTCCTGGATAGATATTTTACCTACATTAAGAGACTATGGATGCCAGCCCAGACTACTATACCCAACAAAGCTTTCAACAATTATAGATGGAGAAAACAAGATATTCCATGACAAAAGCAGATTCAAATAATACATATCCACCAATCCAGCCATACAGAAACTACTGGAAGGAAAACTGCAACCCAGGGAAGTTAACTACAACCAGAAAAACATAGGCAATAGATAATCCCAACTCCCCAACAGCCAAAAGGAAAAAGGGACAGAATCCCACACATAATCTTGCCACCATCACCAAATCAAAAACAAACAAGAATGAACAATAATCAATGGTCATTAATATCCATCAACATTAATGGTCTTAACTCCCCTATAAAAAGACACAGATTAGCAGAATGGATAAGGAAGGCAGAAGGACAGAATCTTTCCTTCTGCTGCTTCCAGAAACTCACATCAACCCTCAAAGACAGATGGTACCTAAGAATTAAAGGCTGGGGAAAGATCTTCCAATCAAATGGACCCAAGAAACAAGCGGGGGTAGCAATCCTAATATCCAATAAATTGGACTTTAAACTAAAATCAGTCAAAAGAGATGAAGAAGATCATTTCCTACTCATAACAGGAGAAATCCATAAGGATGAAGTCTCAATTCTGAACATTTATGCCCCAAATACAAAGGCAGCCACATTTGTAAAAGAAACATTATTGAAACTCAAATCACACATAAAACCACACACACTTATAGTGGCAGATTTCAATATCCTACTCTCACCCCTGGATGGGAATACCAGACAGAAAATTAACAAAGAAACAAAATAACTAATAGAAGTTATGGTGCAATTGGACTTAGCAGATACCTATAGAACATTCCATCCAAATACAAAACAATTTACCTTCTTCTCAGCACATATGTAACCTTCTCTAAAATCGACCACATACTTGGCAACATAGCAAACCTCAACAAGTACAAAAAATTGAAATAACCCCCTGTATCTTATCAGACCACCATGCTTTAAAATGAGAATTTAACAACAACCCGAAGCACAGAATACCTACAAACTCATAGAAATTAAGTAACACCCAATTGCACAATTCATGGGTCCAGGAAGAAATAAAAAAGGAAATTAAAGATTTACTAGAATTCAATGCAAATGCGGACACAACGTATTCAAACCTATGGGATACTCTGAAAGCAGTGCTAAAAGGAAAGTTAATAGTGCTAAATGCCCACATGAAGAAACAGGAGAATAATCACAATAGAGAACTAACAGCACAACTGAAAGCTTTAGAAAACAAAGAAGCCAATACACCCCGGAGGAGCAGATGCCAGGAAATAATCAAATTGAGGGCTGAAAACAATAAAATGGAAACAAAGAGAACAATACAAAGAATCAATATAACAAAAAGTTGGTTCTTTGCGAAAATCAACAAGATAGAGAAACATTTATCTAAACTTACCAAACAACAAAGAGTGAATATGTAAATTAATAAAATCAGGAAAGAAAAGGGGGACATAACAACAGACAGAGAGGAAATCCATAGAATCATCAGGTCACACTTTGAAAACCTATATTCCTCAAAATTTGAAAATCTAAAGGAAATAGACAATTTTCTGGATGGATTTCACTTACCAAAATTAAATAAAGAACAGATAAGCAACTTAAATAGACCTATAACCTCTAATGAAATTGAAGCAGTCATTAGAAGTCTCCCAAGCAAAAAGAGCCCAGGGCTAGATGGCTCCAGTGCAGAATTCTACCAGAAATTCAAAGTATAGCTAATACCAATTCTCCTCAAAGTTTTCCACACAATAGAAGCAGAAGGGTTATTACCAAACTCTCCTTATGATGCTTCAATAACCTTGATACCCAAGCCACACAAAGACAAAACTAAGAAAGAGAACTACAGACCAATATCCCTCATGAACATTGATGCAAAAATTCTCAATTAAATATTGGCAAATCGAATCCAAGAACACATCGGAGAAATCATCCATCCCAATCAAGTAGGCTTCATCCCAGGGATGCAAGGATGGTTCAACATATGAAAACCCATCAATGTAATCCACCATATAAACAGACTGAGGAAAAAAATCACATAATCATCTCACTAGATGCTGAAAAATCCTTTGACAAAATCCAGCACCCCTTCATGATAAAGGTCCTGGAGAAACCAGGGATAACAGGAACATACCTCAACATAATAAAAGCATTATACAGCAGCTGACAGCCAACATCAAATTAAATGGAGAGAAACTCAATGTACTTCCTCAAAAATCAGAAACAATACAAGGCTGTCTGCTCTCTCCATACCTCTTCAATATTGTCCTTGAAGTTCTGGCTAGAGTAATAGGACAACAAAGGAGATCAAGGGAATAAAAATCAGAAAGGAAGAAGTCAAACTCTCAATATTTGCAGATGATATGATAGTCTACATAAGTGACCCAAAAAACTCAATCAGGGAACTCCTACACCTGATAAACACCTTCAGCAAAGTGGCAGGATACAAGATTAACTCAAAAAAATCTTTAGCCCTACTATATACGGATGACACTTTGGTGGAGAAAGAAATCAGAGAAGCATCACCCTTTACAATTGCCACAAACAATATAAAATACCTTGTAGTAATAATAACCAAAAGAGTGAAAGACCTGTACCGTAAGAATTTTGAGTCTCTAAAGAAAGAAATTAAAGAAGATACCCGAAAATGGAAAGATCTCCCATGCTCTTGGATAGGCAGGATCAACATAGTAAGAATGGCAATCTTGCCAAAAGCAATCTACAGATTCAATGAAATCCCCATCAAAATCCCAACACAATTTTGCACTGACCTTGAAAGAACAATTCTCAACTTTATATGGAGAAACAAAAGACACAGGATAGCCAAAGCAATCCTGTACAATAGAGGAACTTCTGGAGGCATCACCACCCCTAACTTTAAGCTCTATTACAGAGCTATATTCTAAAAAACAGCTTGGTATTGGCACAAAAATATACAGGTAGACCAATGGAATATAGTTGAAAACCCTGATATTAACACACACACACACACCTATGAACACCTGAATTTTGACAAACAATCTAAATATGTACGCTGGAACAAGAGAACATCTTCAACAAATGGTGCTGGCATAACTGGATGCAAACATTTAGAAGACTACAGATAAACCCAAGCCTTTACCCCTGCACAAAACTTAAGTCAAAATGGATCAAAGACCTCAACATAAACCCAGCCACACTGAACCTACTAGAAGATAAAGTGGGAAATACCCTTGAATTAATCGGTACAGGATAAAGCTTCCTGAACATAACACCAGTAGCACAGACACTGAGATTAACAAATAATAAATGGGACCTCCTGAAACTGAGAAGCTTCTGTAAGGCAAAGGACATAGTCAGCAAGACAAAAGGATATTCACCAACCCCACATCTGACAGAGGGATGATCTCCAAAATATATAAAGAACTCAATAAGCTATTCTCCAAAACACCGAACAATCCAATTAAAAAATGGGGTACAGGTCTAAATAGACCATTCTCAATAGAGGAATCTAAAATGGCTGAAAGACACATAAGAAAGTGTTCAACATCCTTAGCCATCAGGGAAATGAAAATCGAAACAACTCTGAGATACCCTCTTATTCCTGTCAGAATGGCTAAAATCAAAAACACCAATGACAGTTTATGCTGGTGAGGATGCTGACAAAGAGGAACACTCCTCTACTGCTGGTGGGAGTGCCAACTTGTACAGCCACTGTGTAAATCAATATGGCGACTCCTCAAGAAAATTGGGATGAGTCTACCACAAGATCCAGCAATACCACTCCTAGGCATATACCCAAAAGAAGCACATTCATACAACAAGGACATCTGTTCAACCATGTTCAAAGCAGCATTATTTGTAATAGCCAGAACCTGGAAGCAGCCTAGATGCCCCTCAACAAAAGAATGTATAGAGAAACTATGGTACATTTACACAATGGAGTACTACTCAGCAGAAAAAAAAATGGAATCTTGAAATTTGCATAAAAATGGATGGAACTAGTAGAAACCATTCTGAGAGAGGTAACCCAATCACAAAAACACAAATATGATATGTACTCACGCATATGTGGATTTTAGACATAGAGTAAGTGATTACCATGCTACAATCCACACTGCCAGAGATACTAGTAAACAAAGAAGATCCTAAAAAAGACAAACTTTGTCCCCTGGATAAGGGGAAAGGGTCACCATCCCCTGAGCAAATTGTGAACATCAAAGAGGGGGGGAGGAAGCTACGAGAGTGAGAAGGGAAGCAAAGGAAGGATGCAGAGATCATCAGGAAGCAGAAATTTTGAGTCAGGTGTAGATTAGAAGAAAGGACATATGACAGGTAGGATTTTAGTTGGGGTGGTGGTAGAGGAGGAAGGGAGAGAGAAGGGAACTGGGACCGTCATGTAATTCAATCTTGCTTGTAATTCAAATATATAAAAAATAAATAAAAAAAATTTCCTGCACATCCTGAATCTATTTACACCTCTCTCCAGTCTGACAAGTATGTCTACCAACTGTGTAGAGTTTCCCACCTCTGCTGTTGAGACTTCTATAGCTGCTTCAATTTCCTTGTTGGGCTCCTCTATCTACTGCTACATCTGAGGAGAGTATGTGGGTGCCTTGAGCATCGCTCTCCAGCAGCCCTTTCATCTTGTCCTGCAGGATTTCACATTCCATATTGCCTTATCAGGTTCATTCTTTAGCAAAATAAAATGTTCATCTATGAAAAAAAAATACAACACTAGAAAGCCTGGTTAACTGAAGTTTCAGTTTTTTGGTTCTTTATTAAGGTCACTATTATTGTCTGAGGGAGGACATCTTCCATTTAGTGAAATAATTGCAGATAAGAATTAATATAAGATAATACAATTAAGTATGAATGAGTATTTCTAAGGCTGCCAGTATCTCATTATGCTATAATTAGAACTAATGTGGAAATATAAGCTAACATCCCCAGGGCTAGGAACATTCCCCTAATCAGAACACAAAATCATAAGTGACAACTTAGGTTTTACTTGGGAATTCCTGGACACTTTTACATTTAATTTTTATATTTAGCCAAGGTGAACTTTTCTCAAGCTACTATAGAGAAGCTGTTAAAATATAAAACAACTATTTCATTTAAATGAAATACATTTCCGTATGTCATAAAACACTAAAAATACTGGAATGAATGATGTATAATTGTGGAAAGAAATAGTAATAAAATAAATAAATAGAATTTTTTGTAGAAAATAGTTCAAGACAAAGAACTGCCATTCAATGAAGTTAGAAGGCCTTTTATGTTGTCCATGGAGGACTATTTCCAGTAATAATCACTCTGTTTTTGTGGGTTTTTTTTTTGAGACAGGATTTCTATGTGAAACAGTCCTTGCTGTCCTAGAACTCACTTTGTAGAGTAGGATACCCTTGAACTCACAGAGATGCACCTGCTTCTGCCTCCTGACTGCTGGAATTAAAGGTGTGTGCTAGCACCGCACAGGTATATTGTCACCAGAGCCAGTGCGAGTGACTGAAGAACTGGACCAGGAGAGAGTCTTCAGATTTAAGAAGGACACAACTTGGGTCATTTGGTAGAAGCAAACACCATTGGTTTATTGCAGCCAGCAGTTTATATACAAGAGGAGATGGTAAAAACATCACCTGCTAGCAGAATGAACTCCCACGCCCTATCATAAACAAGGAAACCACAACCTCCACCCATGTCCAACGAAGCAAGAAGGGGATGGGAGAAAGGTTCATAACAGGATGTTAGTGGGCAAGGCTTAGAAAATCAGGAGGTACCAGTGGTTATGCTGGAAAACAACTCACAGAGACCCTGGGGGGGGGGGGCTGGGTCCCAATATCTCCTCCTTGTTTTATAGATGACATGTATGATGTTTACAAATGTCTCTCCAAGACAGGCATTCAGTTGTCCCACATCACAAGATAATTTTGCCACTTCACCAGGAGCAACATAAATGGCACAGCATCCAAAAGAGTGGGCGACTTCCATGAACCTCCTAAACATAATCCAGTTTTTCTTGTAAAAGTCCAAGTTGTATATATCCATGTAAAGCATTTGGAAGTGAGAGAGCTGCTACGACCTCTCCAGAAAGCTGATCCAAGGAGGCAGCAACAGCAGTTGTCTGCCTCAGGGCTACGCCAGCAACTGCAGCAGCAGTTTTGGCCACAGCAACAGTGGTCAATTGCATGGACAATCTCGAAATCTCTTACTTGATAGGGTAGGGGAAACCTTGTGCTTACATTGAAAGACCCTATGGGTGAGGAGTCTCCCCCATCTGTCTGGCTCCCCAAGAACTCAAAGTCCAGTCCAGCTGATGCACAAAGCAAGAGGCTTTAATGATCAGGAAACGTTTGTACAAACAGGCCCTCTCAGCAAGCAGGCAAGAGAGAAGCCCCATCGCTCAGTCACAGGCACTCTTGAAGGCAAAAACCATAAGCTTAAGGGGGGTTTGTTACCCTCTGACCATGGAGTCTGTGACTGGAGTCACGAGTTTTAGTTTCTTATCTTGGGGGCCACATGGTCTCCAGGCCCATCTGTTGGGTAAATAGACCAGACCTCAGAGTGTGCTAATCAATCTTGCCTTAGACAGTGGTCTTTGTTTCTCAAGGACTCAGTTATCGTTTCCTGTCTCATGGTCAGTCTGTTCTCATATGGGCTTCTCCTGGGTGGTGGCCATCTGGAAATTCCTGGTCTGATGGTTTAGCTATCTTATGGCCTTGCAGGGGAGTAATTGCTGGTGGTAGGGCAATTCCAGGAACTGAGTCAGGGAGCTCTGGTCAGCAAGTATCTGGGTCAGGGACACATCTTCCTGTCAGGGGGTGGGGAGCAGAGCTGCATCTGGTTCCTCAGCTAGCTAATTTTAAATCTTTCATCCCCTCCCTTTTCTTTTTGTAAGGTTTTACTCTTAAAACCTTAGGGGACTTCAGTATTTGGTACGGCATGTTACTGCTGGGTAAGGACAAGGGCCTGAGTGATAGATAGTCTCTTACTTACAAACTGCAGGAATCTGTTGAACAGACAGGGGCCGAATGTTAAGAGCAGAAGAAGTATGAACAGAGGCCCTATTAAGGTGGAAATCAGAGTAGTCAACCATGGGGTTCTGTTGAACCATTCTTTGAACCATACCTGCTGAGCCTCAGCCTCCTTTTGTCTGTGAGCTGGTCTTTCTCTGAGTTTGGCCATCAAGTTTCTAATTACCCCTGAATGATTAACATAGAAACAGCATTCTTCTTTAAGTACAGCACAAAGTCCCCCCTCCTTTAGGAGTAAAAGGTCTAACCCTCTCCGGTATTGAAGCACCACCTTGGCCAGGGAGTCCAGCAACTCCTCTAGCTAGAAATAGATTTTTCTAATAGCTTTAAGTCTAATGCCATGGCAGTCTTAAGCTCATTATACTGTTGTGGCCCTTGAATTAGGGCTGCAGTCCCAGTGCCCATCCCTGAGACAAGGCCAACTCCCAACAGGACGGCCAGAGTCAGGGATACAGGTTCTTTCCGTTATCAGCCTAAGTGAGAATTATACATGTCTTCTAGATAACCTGCTGGATGGTAGACCACGAGGGGCATTAGTTGGATTAATACACAGAAATCTTGGGTCTGATCATGGGTTCCCGTGTGTATACAAGGGGTGAGTCCAGTGCTCCAAGCCCACCTTAGGCCTGGGCTGGGTATTAAGTAGGTTGGGTTCATTTTAAGTTTGGGCTGTAAGAGTAGGGTGTGGTTACAGAGGTCCTGGTGGGAATCGGGGGATGGACCCCAGACAGGTGACCCTACCTGAGACCTGGGTAAGGGTCAATCTATGGTGTGTTCCCCAATCTCAGAGGGATCGGTCAGTAGTGTTAGTGTATGCCCCTAAGGTGGCTATGCCCTCGTAATGGGGGGGGGTACAGAAGTTAAACATAGCCAGCAAGGATTAGTCATTTCTGGCCTGGTTTGATTAAGGGCAAAGAAGGCTCCCCGGACCAAATCGAAGATCCGTTGTCCAATTAGGGGAATATCTCTTTCTGTGGAAGGGGTATCCAGGCTTCTGGGGGTGGCCTGAGCTTGCCTTGAGAGTTTGAGATCAAGGGGGCTCTGACGGGGCAACATCTGGTTGGATCCAATTGACTGTGTAGGGACATACACCTCTAGCCGAATTGTGAAAATGACGCCCTTGTCAAAGTCTCTTAAATACCATCGTAGCCCCCCAGACTTTTCCTGTGAGGCATTTCGTATAATCCTATTTCCCCTCCTCAGTAAAGGCTATTTTTAGGGGCAGGCAGAGGCCTGACATGCAGCGCCAATTACCAAAGTTGTTGTGGGAACATGTCCTACGTGCCTGGGGAGGCCTGGTCCAATTTTGGGAGACAGTTATAAAATCCCAGGAACAACTTGGTTTCCAATAAGCATCCCCTGTCATCTCACAGCCCCATCTTTTACAGAAATAGTTTTGGTACCCCCTGCATCCCAACCCTCTGTGTTGTCCCTGTCCCGGGCAAACATAAAAATCATGTGCAGCCAGTACACAACGGTGGAATGGGTTAGCACATCCCGACAGGTATCTTCCATTGGATATTGAGACTATGGTTTGGGGCATGGTAGTCTTGAGTTCATTGGCCCTGGAAGTGTCGATGTCCCAAGTATCTAGGCCAGCGGCTAACTGGCAGAAATCGTGGGTTAGATCTGGCCACCAAGTGCCAGGTGAGTAATGGCCAGAGATGGTCCAGATGACCTCGCCGGTTTGAGAAATTACCTGCCAGGTCAGTTGTTGAGGGGCATGTGGAATGCCCTCAGTTAGGAGTGGGGAAAGAGAGAAACAACAAGCATAGAAAAATAATCAGGCATTGCGTGAAAATCTTAGCTTGAGCGAGTTTTGAGTTCGCTGTAGTCTCCATTCTGGTGCCTCGTCCTCAGTCTGATCCTTGCTGGCACCAGCCTTCTTAATTTGTGAGGCATGGATCCACCTTGAGTGCTTTGGGGGTGGTCAAGAACATGGTGTAGGGACCCTTCCAGCGAGGCTCGAGGGTCTTAGAATGGTGGTGCCTGATATTTAGGGAATCCTCAATCTGGAATGGGTGAGGCACAGCAGGGTTCCCGGCGCAATACACTGCAGCCAGTGGCTTCCAGATCTGGTTTTGAACAATCTGGAGGATGCATAGTTGGGCCTGGAGGGATGGGGAGTCAACAGCATGATTAGCATCTGCTGGGAGTACATCTATAATGGGTGGGGTCCCCGGAACAAGATCTCAAAAGGTGTGAGCCCATGTTCCGAGGGGGTATTTCGAACCAGTTACAGTGCCATGGGCAGGAGCTGTACCCAATCTCTAGTGCCAGTCTCTATGGTCAATTTAGTTAGGGTCTCTTTAGTTGTTCTGTTCATTCTTTCTACCTGTCCTGAGCTTTGGGGCCTATATGCACAATATAGCTTCCAATCAATCACCAATGTTCTGGCCACCAACTGACTTACCTGGGAAACAAAGGCACATCTGTTATCGGACCCTATTACCTTGGGCAGTCTGAACCATGGGAAGATTTCCTCAAGGATCTTCTTGGCCACCATTTGAGCAGTCTTGAGCTTAGTAGGGAAAGCTTCAGTCCATCCTGAAAAGGTGTCTATGAAAATTAGGAGATACCTGTTTCCAAAGCAACCTGGTTTGATTTCAGTTAAATCAACTTCCCAGTTGGTTCCTGGTCACTCTCCTCTGACCCTGGTTCCTTCAGGCAGTTTGAGTTGTCTGGTGTTTATTTTTGCACAGGGGGTTCAGGCACTGATGATTTGCTGGAGGAGGGCATTGAGATTGTGAATATAGTTAAGTCTGCTCTTCTCGTTGTAAGAGAGTCTTTAGCTTTTTGTGTCCGAGATGGGTCTGTCCATGTAGTTGTGGCAGAAGATCCTTAGTTGCCTTTTTGGGCAGCAGAGTTTTGCCTTGGTAACACCAGATATTTGCCTGCTGGTCATAGTTGGCCCCTAGACTTTGGAATGTCTCTAGGTCGTGGTCCGTGTATTCGAACCCGTGGAATGGGGTTGGATCAGGGGTCTTTAGGGATAGGATCTGGGGCCCCAAGGCTGCTTTTCTGGACTCCTCATCAGCCATCCAGTTTCCCATGGCCACCAGGTAATTTCCCTTCTGGTGTCTGGGGCACTGCATAATGCTTAGTCTTTGTGGCAGAAAAAGAAGCTGTAAGAGCTCTAGGATTTCAGTCTTGTTTTTGATGTCTTTTTCTGCTGAAGTTAAAAGTCCCTGTCTCCGATAAATTTCTCCGTGCACATGGGCTGTAGGGAAGCCATAGTGGCTATCTGTGTCGATATTGACTCTATGGCCTTTAGCCATTTTGAGTACTTGGGTCAGGGTGATTAGCTCTGCTCTCTGGGCTGAGGTTCCTGGTGGCAAAGCACTGGCCCATATTGTAGCCTGCCCATCCACCACCGCTGCCCCTGCTTTTCGTATACTGTCTTGCAGGAAATTGCTCCTGTCCGTGAACCAGATATGACTCAGCAAATAGTATTGGGCACCATCGGGTGGATGTCCTCAGTTCTTCATTTGATCTCTTGCAGGTCTTGCACCCGCCTGTATTCCCCCGTGCTCGGTTTCTTTATGGGGAGAAGAGGGGTGTTCCAAGGGCTATGGCATGACCTGAGGATGCCTTATTGTAGTAGTCTATTAGTTTGTGGCTTGATTCCTTCCCGGGCCTCCTGGCTCAAGGGACATTGCTTAATGGCCACTGGGGTGGCTGAAGTCTTGAGGTTGATAATTAAAGGGGGCTGTTTTTCTGCCAACCCCATGCCTGCTGTTTCTGGCCAGGCTTGGGGATATTTTTCTAACCAACTAGACCCTATGGCCGGCAAAGGGGGTGGGGGATCCTCTAGGAGTCTATATTCATCCTCTAGCCGTAAGGTTAATATCTGGAGGGGTTTCCCCCCTCTCCTGTGAAGGTGGCCCCTTTCTGATAGAAGGGCTCCCACCTTGGAGAAGATAGATAGGGACATTAATAGATAGGGACATTCGGGTACCAGCAAGAAAGAATGAGTCACATGTCTGGTGCTCAGGTGGACCTAATACTCGGTCCCAGTGTTCAGGGGGTCCCTGGGTCTGGGTCAGGGCTGAGTGTTGAGTCCCTGTGTCTACCAAGATAGTTATGGCTTCCCCCCCTCCCCCGACATTAAGAGTTACCCAGGGCTCAGAGGTTGGCTCCTGGCCCTGACTGGACCAGTCTTCATCTTCCAGAGAGAGAATGGGGACGGGTTTCTGTGTGGGGTTGGCCGGTCTTTTGGGGCAATCCTTGACCCAATGCCCCTTCTCCTCACAGTAGGCACATTGGTCCTTCTCCACTCTTGCTCTTCTTTTGTCTCCCAGGTTCCCTGCCTGACCTGGCCTATCCTCCGATACCTGTACTAAGGTGGCCAGAATCCTCGTTAGCTCCTGGTTTCCCTTTTGATCTCTCTTGTTCTCTTTTTGTTCCTGTGACTTTTGCAACCTCTCTTCCTTCTCCTCTGGAGTCTCCCTTTTGTTAAAAGTCTTTTCTGCCTCTTTTATTAGGTCTTGGAGGGTATACCCCTGTAGCCCCTCAAGGCGCTGTAGCTTTGTATATATGTCAGGCGCCGACTACCCAATAAATGACATAATTATGTTGTCTTCTCTATCTCAAGCCTGGGGATCAAAAGGGGTATACATCCTGTAGGCTTCCATTAGGCATTCTAGAAACCCTGTGGAGGTTTCTTCTGAGCCAAGAACTATTGCATGTACCTTGGCCAAATTCGTGGGGCATCTCCCTGCCCCTTTGAGACCCACCAACAGAGTCTGGTGATAGAGACAGTGACGCTCCCTACCGGCTGCTGTGTTGACATCCCTGTCCTGTCTGGTTAGTGGGAAGTCTTCTATCTCATTGGGAAGCTAGGTAGGTCTGCCATCCGGTAGTTGTACATTCTTCTGGGCTTCTAAGAGGACCCGCTGTTTCTCCTCAGTTGTAAGGAGAGTCTGTAAAAGCTGTTGGCAAATCATCCCATATGGGCTGATGGGTGACAAGGATAGATTCAATAAGGCCTGTTAGGGGTTGGGAGTCCTGAGAAGAGGAGGGATTATGGGTTTTCCAGTTATATAGATCTGCAGCAGAGAAGGGCCAATATTGGTAGTTCCCTTCTCCCAGCAACCAGAGGGGAAAAGCCTGAGAGGTCCCAGGGTCTTCAGGTCCCTCCGTCGCTCTGTCTCTGCGGAGTTGTAGTTGGGTGGATGGTGGAGGATGGGGTGCTGCCTGCTGAGGATTAGGGTATGGAGGACGAGGGTCTAGGAGGAGGAGGTCCTCCTGGGTATCTGGCAAGACAGAGGGAGCTTTGGGCCTAGGGCCTGGAGCTTGGGGTTCCATCACCGGGAACAAGGAAGAGGTCAAGGGAGGAGCTGAAGGAGTGGGGAGAAGTAGGACATGTGAAGGCAAGGGAGTTGGGAGGGGCTGCAAAGGAGGGGGTGGAAGGAAGGGCCTGACCCAAGGATGAGGGTCATGGCTCAAATTCTTCCAGGTGACAATATAGGGGACTTGGTCAGGGTGACCCTGCGATCCTGGTCAGAAAACATGAGCCTTGACCTGCAAGATAGTAGTTAGGTTAAAGGTACCATCCTTCGACAATCCCACATCGAAGGTGGGCCATTCCCAGGAGCAGAGAATTCACCAACTCTTCTTCCGAACATCAACAGACTCATTGTGGGCTTGTTCCAAGATGTCTTGCCAATGATATAGAGTCAGTCTCAAGGGGGTGGTTAGTTGTTGACCCATGTGGAAAACATAGACAGACACAAACAGCAAAAACAGAAGGACAAACAGAACTGACAGAACAAACCGATCAGCTAACGAATGGTGCCAAACAAAGATTACTGAGCAAGAGGGAAGCAGAATCTGGAGGCCAGCTGCCCAGCAGAGAAGTGAAACCTTGTCTCCTTTCCCCCTACAGATAACCTTTGTACTTTCATCCAGGGTGGGACCAAGGGGCCCAGGGCACATCTCCTTTCCCTGTCATCCAAATCAGATGACCCTGGGACTCTCGTCCAGGGTGGGACTAAGGGGCCAAAGGCACATCTGCCTTCCCTGTAGTCTAAATTACCAAATACAGATTCTCCGTGGGCACAAATTCAGATTTAAACCATAACATCAAAAGATGCAGTTAAACATATAAGTTGCGAGCTCGGTCTTACCTCCAACTGGCGGTGGAATTGATTCTGAGGTCCTACCGGATGATCTCGGTGGGCCCTCCAAATTTAAGACCCTCAGGGTGAGGAGTCTCCCCAATCCAGCTGGCTCCTCAAGAACTCAAAGGACAGTCCAGTTGATGCAAGAAGCAAGAGGCTTTAATGATCAGGAAGCGTTTGTACAAACAGGCCCTCTCAGCAAGCAGGCAAGAGAGAAGCCCCATCGCTCAGTCACAGGTGCTATTAAAGGCAAAAACCATAAGCTTAAGGGGAGGTTGTTACCCTCTGACTGTGAAGTCCATGACTGGAGTCACAAGTTTTAGTTTCTTATCTTAGGGGCCACATGGTCTCCAGGCCCATCTGTTGGGTAAATAGACCAGACCTCAGAGTGTGCTAATCAATCTTGCCTTAGACAGTGGTCTTTGTTTCTCAAGGACTCAGTTATCGTTTCCTGTCTCATGGTCAGTCTGTTCTCATATGGGCTTCTCCTGGGTGGTGGCCATCTGGAAATTCCTGGTCTGGTGGTTTAGCTATCTTATGGCCTTGCAGGGGAGTAATTGCTGGTGGTAGGGCAATTCCAGGAACTGAGTCAGGGAGCTCTGGTCAGCAAGTCTCTGGGTCAGGGACACATCTTCCTGTCGGGAGGAGGGGAGCAGAGCAGCATCTGGTTCCTCAGCTATCTAATTTTAAATCTTTCAACATTCACTGGCAATGGAATCACTCCTGGAACTCACACCAACACCATGGAGTCTTTAGCTCCACAGAAATATGTCAATTTGTAGGATCTGGAAGAACAATTGAGAGACCCTCCTTCTGGTGGTCCAGTTTGCTGTTGTTATCATCATCAGCCAAACTGGGGCATGCAGACACATAGGCATCACTGTCAGCGGTGTCTTTACCAATGCCCAGAAGATTTCTCGAGGCTGGACATTCGTCAACAGTCACAGGGCACACACACACACCTCAGGAATCTAAACTTGGGATGGAGTATTCCTGGGAAAAATGCAAACAGACCCCCTCGCTCACAATACTACAGGGTCAGGGCCCCTCCAAATCCCTGATGACAGCTCTTTCCAATTAACTTTCCCATTAACCTGATGGGCACCCTGCCAATGTCTATCTGCCATGGAGTGACCTTGTTTATCAATCAATAAAAATTTAAAATATATAAAACAATAGACAAATGTGTATGGGGGCTGGTGGTATACTCCCCTTTTTGTTTTGATTACATAATTTTTAAGTGAAGTATGAGCTCTCTAAATAATAGCTTGGGCTTGCAGATTATAGGGTATGCCAGTTTTATGAGACATAAAAAACTCAGAACAAAATTTTTGAAATCCATCACTAGTATAGGCCGGCCCATTATCTGTTTTAACACATTTAGGAACATTCATATAATCAAAAGCAGCCAAGCAATGAGCCTTAACATCTTTAAGTTTTTCACCACTATGGTCAAAAGCAAATATCATTCCTGAAAATGTATGAATGAAAACATGAACAAATTTTAATTTCCCAAAGGAATTTATATGGGTAACATCTATTTGCCAAATGTCATTGGGTATCAAACCTCGGGGATTTACCCCCACTGAAGGAGAATGAAAAAAAAAAAAGGTACACATTCAGGACACTGAGTAGCAATTTGTAATGCATGATCTTTGGTGCATCAGTGTGAAATTTTAGTGACTGGGCATTAATATGAAAGTTATTATGTAACTGCTTGGTCCTATCATATGAACTGGAATCTTGGGTTATAAATACCTGCAGCATTAAAGAATCTGCCAAAGTATTGCCCTCTGCCAAAGGTCCAGGGAGTACAGAATGTCCCCTGATATGGCAAACAAAAAGCCAGCACCATCTCTACCAAAGGAAGGATTGCACCAATAAAAGACAAGAATTCACCTTGGAAACTAGCACAACATATGCAGAAGTTTCAAGAGGCTTAATAATTTGAGCAAAATAAACACTATCAATATAAATATTAAGTGGTTCTTCAGGAAATAATTGCAAAGCCAGAGTCAAGACAGTTAGTTCTGCCAATTGTGTAGAAGCACCACCAATATTAATAGTTTTGGCTGTCCCTTCAGATACTACAGAGCCCGCAGCATTCACTGAACCATCAGTAAATACAAGATGTCCTTGAGGGAGAGGTTTAGCATGAACTACTTTTGGAAAAATAACTGAATGTATCATAAAAATTGACATAATTCATAATTGGGATAATGATTATCAAATTTACTAGTGGTAGAAAAACAAAACATGCTCCAATCATCAAAATTTTGACTTAAATAATTTAGTTGTTCCTTACTATAAGGTGTAATAATCCATATCTTGTTCCTTCCCAAAGGTTTGTAAACTCAGTCTGTGTGCCTTCCAAATACTTTGCAGAATGGCTGTATAATATGCAGTAACTATTTTGGAGGAAGTGGCAGAAGAATGAATCCACATTAAAGACCATCCTGCCAAAATACCCCCAGCGGGGCATGTTTGGAAGAAAAAATTAACAAACTAAATGGTTTAGAATAATCCATATAACAGGTGAGCCTGTTCTAAGGCTTCCTCTACCAATTTTAGGCACTTCCTTGCTTCTGGTGCAAGTGTCCTAGGAGATAAAGCAGAAGAATCTCTTTTCAAAACATCAAAAAGAGGTTTCAACTGTCCTGAGGTAATTTTTAATGAAGGTCTAAGCCAATTAAGATCTCCTAAAAATTTCTGAAATTCATTTAGGGTTCTCAAATTACCTATTCTTAGATGTATCTTTAATGGTTTAATTCTCTTTTGGAACAATTGATGTCCTAAATATTGATAAGGGCAAATTTGTTGAACCTTTTCTGGTGCAATAATTAATCCTTGATCTCCCATGATTTGCTGTAAACAAGCATAAGCTGGTAAATCTTGGTTGGGTGCAGCCAGAAGAATATCATCCATATAATGTATAATATATAAATCCTTATATTTATTTCTAACAGGTTGGGCGGCTCTGGCAACAAACACATGACACATAGTAGGACTATTTGTCATTCCTTGACTGAGGACCACCCAATGATATCTAGCCATGGGTTCCTTAAAATTAATAGAAGGTATACTAAAGGCAAAGCATTTGCAATCTTGTTTATAAAGAAGGATAGTAAAAAAATCTTTAATATTTATAACTACAAGAGACCAATCCCTAGAGATGACAACAGGGGAGGGCAACCTGGGCTGGGTGGCACCCATGGCCTATATGGTAGAGTTAATTGTTCTCAAGTCCTGCAAAAGTCTCTATTTACCTGATTTTTTTCCTGATCAGAAAAATGGGAGTATTCTAAGAGGAGGTGAAGGGAATATTATGTCCTGCGGCTAGTTGTTCTTGAACCAAGGCATGGGCAGCCTGGATATTTTCCTTAGAGAGGGGCCACTGTTTAACCCATACTGGATCATCAGATATCCAGGTAATGGGAATAGGTGGAATACGAGGCTGTGCAACAGTGGCCCTTAGTTTTATTTCCCAGACCTATACGTTTTTCTGATAGTTGCACAACCTGATCCTCAGCATTAAGGCATGATGTATGAGCCTCACTATGCCTTCTAAGTCCATCTCCTGGTTTCCACTCCATTTTATTCATCATGCGGTCTACAGAACAAGTAGTCAAAACAGTGCCCATACTCAGCAGGATATCAAGACCCCAAAGATTAACAGGCAAATGGTTTAAACAAAAGGTTGAAATGTCCCTTTATGACCCTCTTTATCCTTCCAATGTAATATCCTACTACTTTCCCAAGGAGCAGTAGAGGTTCCTATCCCATGAAGAATAGATGAAGGTTAATCCAGTGGCCAGTTCTTTGGCCACCATATCCTGGAAATAACAGAATCTAGAATACCCTTAATTGGTTTTCCTTCTACATATAACATCATTGTAGGTCGATATTCAAAGGTAGACAAGGTCCAACAGACCAATTGGCTTGTAGAACCGAACCCTGCATTTCCTCGGGTAGGTCGGATGGCGGGATTACGGGTCCTATATTGGGGGCATAACTACAAGGTGGTCTATTCTTTCTCCTTCTGGAATAACCAAGACTCCTCTTTCTGCTGACATCATAATCTTTATCTCTCCTTTATAATCTGGATCTATAGCCCCTGGCAAAATTCTAATTCTCATATATCCACTACTTCTACCCAGAACTAGTCATATATTCTTTTTAGGAATTGGGCCCAAAACTCCCGTGCCTAAGGCTTAGTGCCCCATTTGAGGTGTCAGTACTGCTCTGGAGGTGGTAGACAGGTCCAATCCTGTGCTTCCTGGTGTTCCCTTTGGGAGATCTATAACATGTAAGTGTTGTTTTGTGGAATGAATAAAATGGGATTGGTAACATTGTTCATTGCTCAGTACATTCTGGTTTGAGGGCCCCGGAGCAGGGCTTTTCACCCATTTCCCTGTTGAGAGATTGGGTTACCATCGATGTCCATCTTCCATCTACAGCCATTGCCCCAATGCCTGCCCTAGTGGCACTTTGGGCAGAGACCTCAATGGGCTTAGCTTTGTTCTTGGGGCATTCTTTTCTGAAATGGCTGGACTGACCGCATTTAAAACAACCTTTGTTATTTTTATTACCTTTCTGTATAGCAGCAGCTAAAATTTGTCCTAAAACATGATTCCCATCAATATCCTTACAAATCCTAATAAAATCATTAAGAGACTTCTAGTGATAAGGTCAAAGAGCTTCCTTGCAATATTTATTAGCATCATCAAAGGCTATTTGTTTTACAACAGGCATAGCAGTTTCTATAGGGCCAAAAATCCTGCCTGCCAGCTGTAACAGGCAATCTACAAAATCTTGAAAAGTCTCAGAGGGTCCTTGTAGGACCTTGGTCAATTGTTGCCTACAGCCTTGTTAGGCAAAACCTTCCAGTCCCTAAGTGCAGTGGTAGCAATTTGTGCATATAACAGCTGGGTCATATACTATTTATGATGGCAGGTTATCGTAAGCACCAGCTCCAGTAATCATATCAACATTTCTTTGAGGAAAACCTGCCTGCGCATTCATTTTGGCTGTGGTGATGCACGCCTCATGAAATTCCCCTCGCCATAACAAATAATCTCCTGCATTAAGCGTTGCTCGAACAAGCTGTTGCCAATCACTTGGGGTAAGATTAAGTGCTGAGAAGCACTCCATCACAGCTATTGTGAATGGAGCCAAAGGGCATAACTGCAGACAGCCTCTTTCAATTGTTTAAGCTTCTTAAAGGTAAGGTGTACATGCTGCCGTATCACCTGTCCTGGATTATTAGGATCAAGGACTTATGTAACAGGGAAACCCAATGACTTCCCCAAAACTACCCCTCTGGTTGATGAAGCATTAGGATCAGAAACACAAATAGTATAATCCTCCAAAGCAGGAGGTGCAGATGTAGACAGGGGGCAAGGTTTATTCTTTATGCTCTCAAGTTTTTCTTCATTACCATCTCCCTTAACTGCTTTTATAAATCTTTAATTTCCTGTTCAGACTTGTTTTCTTCCTTAAAATGATTCTCATTCTCATCCCCCTTATCACTGGACTCAGATCCCTTAGCAAGTGATTGGCGAGAAATGTTACCTTGTGTGGTTGCAAAGGTTTTCTCTGTCTCTGATATTTGTTCCTTAACCTAGACGTTCTTACTCAAGAGGGCATCGTTGACTAATCTCCATAAGGAAAAGACTGACATAGGCACTCAATCTGGCCCTTCCTTCTGAAGAGTATTTTGTAAATCACTCTTTACTCGTTCCCAATTGGGAATGTTTAATCCTCCACTAGTCAAAAACCAGGGACTAGTCCTTTCTAAAACTCCAATAAAACTGTGAACTGTCTTTGATTTAATGTCTGTGCCTTGCTGTTTCAATAACTGAGTGAGTTGGTCCTGTAAAAGTAACAAGGAACTTGAAATACCCATTCTGACAGTCATTTACTGACTGTAGCGTTACTTTAGATTCTACCCTGTAAACTCCAATGCGCTCCTCCTTGTCTTGTGGTCACAGTCTTCAGTAATGTTCTATCAGGATGCCTCTGCTTTCCCATATCTCAGTGGAACCTCTGATTGTCACCAGCGCCAGTGTCAGTGACCAAAGAACCAGACCAGGAGAGAGTCTGTGGATTAAGGACACAACATGTATCATTCAGTTGATGCAAATGCCATCGATTTATTGCAGCCAGTAGTTCATATACAAGAGGAGATGGGAAAAATATCACCTGCTAGCAGAATGCACTCCCACGCCCTATCATTAAAAAGGAAACTACAACCCCTGCCCACGGCCAATGAAGCAAGAAGGGGATGGGGCAAGGCATAATGTTTCAATAACAAGAAAGTTTCATAACAGGATGTTAGTGGGCGAGGCTTAGAAAAACAGGAGGTAAGTGTGGTTATGCTAGAAAACAACTCACAGAGACCCCATGGGGGCTGGGTCCCAACAATATATCATTCAAAATTTTATGAATATTAAGGAACAAAGGCTCATTTCTGTCTCATGTTGCATGTGTGTCTCAAGTTGCTTTTTTCAGCTTCCCTTATTTATTTTTTATTTTTTTTTACTCTGATACTCAAGTTAAGTAAAAGAGAGGCCAGTATCCAAGTTTCTTTGTCCATTGTGATAAAGGCAAGGGCAATGTGAGCATGAGCTCTCTCTTATGTATCTTCCTCTCAGAATTTGTGCATGGAATGTCTCTTTACCCTTCATTTGTTAAATTGTTCATGTGGCCCTATGGAACTTTGTGGAGCTCCGGACATTATCCATACTGAAAGAGGAGGACCAGAAATGAATGGTCACATATATTACTGACTGCTGTATTCTGCCCTTCTCACTGTAAGGTTTCATTTTTTTCTTTTTCTTCATACAGAGTAGCAATGTTATAACTCTAGATGGGTTAAAACAGAAATCTCATCTGTAGTTAATACAGAAAGCTCATATGAAGCTAAAAAATCAAACATTTCTGATTCAGGAATAATCCTTTCTTTGGATGTGAAAGTGACTTTTCCATATCTGAAGAATAATTAGGAAGCAAAAGCATTACTTCACATATACAAATAACATTAAGATATTGAAAAATAGAAAACATAGTGCAAATAAATATTTTCATTAGGAAGGTATTGAAAAAAATATAACTTACCATTAAACTCCAATCTAGAAAAGGTGTACATCAATTGTTTGTATTTCATTAGCTAAAGTTACATGACTTTACATAATTTTAGAGATATTGGAAAAATCCAATATCTCTTAATATAACTGATATATATATATATATATATATATATATATATATATATACATTGAAAAATTGTAAAGCAGTCATGATTACTGTAGGCTGATGCATTAGAGATGTGTAGGAATATAAGAATAAAACAGAAAAAAACTACTGATTGCCAGACATTGTCTGTATAAAGTTTCTCATGACTAAGAAATATAAACATCACACTGTGTTCTATAGTGAGAGATAACAGCTTAATTTCCTCATTGAAGACTTAATTTCCTCACTCAAGAGTGAGCACTGTCATGGCAATAATGAAGGAGCTAGCGATAGACAGATCCTGGATAGACCAACAACTAGGGTAAAGGGAAGGAAATACACAATAAAGATGGCAAACTTGTATCTTCTTCCTCATACTCCTGATATAACACAAAGGCACAACATTTGAACTCACAGAGACTGTAGCAGCATAATCAAACCCTGCACAGGTTCAAATTAGATGAAGGCCCAATGCTGAGATGGGGAAATAGACACAAGGTCATATTCACAACCAACAACCTATCTCCAAAAAAAATAGTACTTCCAAGTGAGCCTTGTTGGATATAAATAGGAGAGTCATTTTTTGGAACTTTTCTTTCAAATGGTACAAAAATTGGAATATGGGCAGACCTTACTCCCAGTAGTAGATGCCCAACACTAAATGGACTCAATGGTATTCTTTTGGAGATTTGTTTTTGTCACATATTTCTTTTTTTGATCATATTTTGTTTATCTGGTGCTTTGCTTGTATGTTATAATTTCTGTTTTTTTTTTGTTTTTTATGGTTTTTGTTTTGTGTATTCATTTTGCATGCTTTTTATTTCCCTTTTTTTGTTGGTTACTTTTTCATTTTGTATTATTTGTGTTTGTCTTTTTATTTCTTTCTGTATTTTCTTAAGATAGAAAAAAAAGAAGTCCTGGAATTGGCAGAATGGGGAGGCAGAAAGATTCTAAGAAGAAATGATTTGGGGAAAAATGTGATAAGAATATATTGTATGCAAATAACTTTATTTTCAATATCAAGAATGACAATGCACTAAAGGCCTGATAGAATAATTTTGAAAATTTCAAGACAAGATCAGGACATGGTTAAAACAAAGCTGTGAAACTATCAGACACATTTTCATTGTTCAAATGGAAATCCCTAAGTTAAAGCCCAAGGATACCCACAAAAGCCCTGAAAACTTCTAGCTGCTGAGAGGTTGGACCTTGGCATCCCAAATTCTCCCTCTCATTTGATCTGTCTCTTTCAGTTCCTGTCTCTGGATAAACTGGATCACATTCTGAATATAATATATTAGATGAAATATATGTATTTCCTTCTTTTTCAGGTATATCTTTCAGTGACTAATTTATGTAATCTACTAAGTTACATGATCTACATGAATTTGAAGCACCATCTATTCACCTAGAAAAATAACTTTCTAAATTAGAGATATAACTTAATTTGATAGGTACCTCCTATTAATTCATAAGTGTTTAAAAAGCTATTCTCAAGGGAACATGTCTTATATGAATGACCCATGTCATAAGTAACTCTTATTTCAGATTTTGCATGAACAAAATCACAGACAGTTTCATTTTGTTTTATAATTTCAAAAATTTGGTTCATTTCACATCAAGGGTATATCTTAGTCAACAAATGATTAGGAGAAAGAAGTTGTATATCACTGCATGAGGAAACTGAGAAATTTAAATATATACAAATTTGTTACATTGTGTTTGCTGACTCTATTTTTATCCTATACATATCCCATGCTGAATATGTTAAAAATGTGTAAAACCTGAGTTCAGCTGTCAAAAGCTAAGGTTTACAACCAAAAGTTCTATAGTAAAACCTTGTAAATTGGTATTCCTAACCTGCTGAAGGAAAGTAATTTAACCTATGATATACATGACCCATGGATTCTGAGTAGATTTTGTACTAGAATAAAACTTATTTTAGGTGAAAATGTTACAAATATATGACTAAAATGTTTTTGAAATTGTAACATAAATACATTATGATTTCTATGTTGAACATGTATTTAGTGCAAAAGAAATAATTGAAATGGAACTATATATATATATTTATATTTAGAAACAAATATCTATTCCTATATACATGTAAAATATATTAATATTTACTAAAATGTGTAAATTTATATAAATGTATAAATTATGGAAATATACAAAAATATATTTGTATAATAATGTAAAATAAATATTAAGTTAAGATATATTGTACATAGTTAGAATTCATTGTGTACAACCAAAGTTTCTTGCAATTGTCTTCCATATATAGAGTACTTGTTTTTATCATGAATATCATTAAGATGCTATTATTTTATTGTGCTCTTTGATAATATATAAGAAATACTAGTTGAATTTGAATAAAAACAATAAATAGTATCAAAACATTTCATTATCAAAAATAATTTCAGTATCTATTACTGTGCTGGTTTGAAAGCATGGCACTCTGAGGATGTGCTTTGAGTTCTCTTATACTTAAGTTATTTCCAGTGTTTCAGACCACTTCCTGTTGCCTGTGCATCAAGATGTAGAATTCTCAGCTCCTTCTCCAGCATTGTGTCTGCCAGCATGCCTTATGCCATGATGTTAATATACTAAACCTCGCCGGGCATTGGTGGCACACGCTTATAATCTCAGCACTCAGGAGGCAGAGGTAGGTGGATCTCTGTGAGTTTGAGGCCAGCCTGGTCTCCAGAGCAAGTGCCAGGATAGGCTCCAAAGCTACACAGAGAAACCCTGTCTCAATATATATATATATATATAATAATTATATATATATATATATATATTATATATATATAATATACTAAACCTCTGAACTGAAAGCCAGCCTCAATTAAATGTTTTCCTTTATGAGAATTGCCAATGCTATGGTATCTCTTCACAGCAATAGAAAACCTAACTAATATAATTTCTCACATACATCTTTTTAGCATTTTTTTAAATTATGAACTTTGTGGTATGGATTTTTTCTTTTGGTTTGTAGAGACATGGTTGCTCAGTGGCTATGGAGCCAGTCCTAGAACTCACTTTGTAGACCAGGCTAGCCTGGAACTCATGGAAGTCTACCTGCCTCTGCATCCTGAGTGCTGGGATTAAAGGCATGTCCCACCAAGGCCTGGCTATAGATGTTTTTCTAAAAAAAGTCAATTAAGTAAGTCACTTTAAAACTGAAATTACCAGAAGTCAAATAATTCAGAGATAAATATTATCACTGATATATTTCTAATGAAATACATGTACTTAACTTAATATTCTCATAACTTTAAGAGAACAATCAGACTGATAAGTAATACTAAAAGTTTTTATGAATATAATTAGTAAACATTTTCCTCTTATCAGGCTTGAGAGCTAAGATGACAAAATCAGCTTTATTCATCATTTCATTAGTGACAGAAGAAGAGAATAATATTTTCAGCATGCCATATTGGAGATAGTTTTTTTCTCTTTATTTATTAAAATTTTTTGTAGGTAAATTTTAAGGAATTTTCCTTTTATTAATGTAATTATATAATTTCTCTCATCTATGTTCTCCATTCTAACTTCTAATGTGCTTCTCCTTGCTCACTTTTAAAAATATGGGTATGCTTTTCTTTATTAAATGCATTATACATAGAGATGGGGAGGAAAGAGAGAGGGAAGGAGAGAAAGACTTATAAATATATGTCCAGCTCAGTCTGCATAATGGTACTTTTATGTGTATTTTCTGGAATAACTATTTGGTATCATATAACCAATTGGTATGCTGTGCACTGGAAAAGACTATTTCTCCTGCTTTCACTATTCCTTAGTTGACTCCTTTTCTTTGTGTAGGACTCCTCGTGAGCATTCTTCTGCCCACTTTGCAATGTTTATTATTGCTGTTCTTATTCAATTTATGTTTACACAATCATATTCGTGACATATTAAGGGTGTAATTTCTGACATTTGATGGAATTTGCTCCACAACTTGCATATCCATTAGCAAATACTATTTTCCATAGAAAAGGGGGAAATTTTGAACTTTGCAAATAAATGAATGGAAATAGAAATGATTGTATTGAGTGAAGGAAACAAGAACTAGAAAGGCAAACAACATATGTTCTCTCTTTCTTCAGAGGCTCCTAGCTTAAAATATTAGATATGAGTACATAACCTGGGGAAACTGAAAGTAGCAGGCTAGGAGTGGAAGAGTAGTAGAGAGGGGAATGGCAGGGTTCAAGTGATCTGAATAGGAAATGGGAAAATGTGGGAAATGGTAAACTATGGAATGATGCTCTCCACAAGAGGCTGGGGCTTGGCACATCAATTAATAATTAAGATAATTCCCTCAAAATATGACTTCAAACAAACCTGATCTACACAATTCCTCTATTGAAACTCTCTTCCCAAGTGATTATAGATTTTGTGAGCTGTCTATTAAAAACTAATCATCCCAGTTGGATTCTGGCCTTGATGAGTATACATTTGCTGCAATTTTGAACATAAGCCACAGTGAGTGTGATGTCAGTACACGGAGATGGATTCTAACAGGATGAAGGAACACTTTTTTCAAAGCTATCTTTCTAAGAAAGAGAACTGGAGATAGCTCAAATAACAGATTTAATTAATACCTAGTGACAACTTGGAATTTTTATGAGATAAAGTGTAATAATTATTGAATTTTGATATCTAGATAGTGAAAACGGAAAATGGTATGGCTGAAATTCAAGAAATTCTTGGAGTTTTGCTTCTAGGGGAAGAAGCTGGTGACTGACACCCTAGTATGAAAATGATAAGTAATGCACATAATGAGAACATGCATGAATGGCTGTGAAGGAGTCCAGAATTTTCCTATACCTTTAACAATACAAGGAATCCTGCAGTAGTCATTTAGCAAACAGGACACCTTGCAGCCTAGTTAACTGACAAAATTTCCCATGAAAGTTCAAACCCAGGACTTTTAGCTTGATATCTTGAGAACCAAAAACATTGCATAGGTTCAAAATGGAGGTAATACTTGGAGAATTATTGTAATTGTGATAGTTAGCAATGAATGGTGGCATGCAGATGTCTCTCATTTTGTGTGTGGGGTGTGAGATTATAGCCTGCCTTTGACAGAGACTGTACAGGAGGTGTATGATAAGAGGTAGGCTTGTTAATGTGAAGATAGTAGGGACAGGATAAATTCCGAGCCTACACAAAGTGAAAGCTTTGCATGAGTGGTGTATGAGTATAAGTCTTGATGATGTGGGCTTCAAGGACTCAGATGGGGAAGGTTTTGAGCAAATTGTGCCTCTGAAGCTAACCATAGGAATGGAGGATATGTTTTCCATTCTTGATAATTACTGTTATTCCTCTTTCTTTGAGTAGAATATAGTTTCATACTTTCTGCCTCTTCTGACCTTCAGCAGTACATGAAACATTTAAATTGTGCCATCTTTCTGTGAAAGTTCAACCTTTATAAAATTAAGAAAAAATGAATATAAGATATGATTTTTATGGTTTTTATATTGTTGAATGATAAACTTGAGAGATAAGTGATGAATAAAAATGATTTTAATATATAATACTGAAAATCTCACTGCATCAAAAATTTAAAACTTATTAGACAATTACCTTCATTAGTAGGTATATATACAATGACTCTCATCTTACAGAGATACTTGTTCAACCGTATATAGATTCCTTTTTCATATTAGCAAGAAACTGGAAACAGACCACATGCCTATTACTGTGTGAATGCATAAAAAGTGATACATTAACACAGTAGAATATCAATCAGATGTTAAAAATGAAACCATGAAATTCAAAGGTAAATAATCTAGAAAAAAGTCATCCCTAGTGAGATAACCCAGACCCTAAAAGACAAATATGATATTTATTTACTTATATATGGATGTTTGCTGTTAAGTCTTCAATAAGCAGACTATAACATGTATAACTAGAGAGATGAGAGATAGAGTAAGGGACTAGAGAAGAAAGAAGTAACTCTGTAGGGCAAGGAAGTAAAAAAGATAGTTTTGCCTGGACAGGTTGGGAGGACTGTAATGGGAGCATCCAAATGGGATGAAGGGGGAGGACAGGATTAAAAGGGGGAATACAGAGAGTGGCAGTTAAAACTAAGGGCCATTTGAGGGTTCCTATGGGAACTTATTACAATAGATGCTTCCTATAATATATAAATGTGTGACACAAATCTAAATGAAAACAACATATATTGAGAAATACATTTATACATCTCTTGCCATCAAATGATATTTCCAATGTGAGGAATCAGTTATATTTTATGGAGTTATTTACCAAAGGGTCTCCATTAAACCCCTACTCCCAAACAACACAGGTTATTGATAAATCTCTTGGTTGCTCTCTACAAATTAAAGCTAAGACCCTATTGCTGAAGACAACAACTGCACAACTCATTGAACATACAGTAGGAAAGCTTCTGCCTACCTAGGGTCTTCACCCTTAATGTCTATGGTCCATGGCACCATGGCACACTACCAGTGGAGAAAGGTATACATTAACCAAACTACAAATCTGCTGATCTACAATGGTGACCTGCCTGCAAGATAAGCTGGTGCAGTTGTTGTAATTTTAAAAAGTGGTACCATAGAAAGACTTCATGAGACAGAGCTTGGGTGGAGGAGTTTTTATTGAGGGAAAGTGAATGGGAAAAAGGAGAAGGGGAGAAGGGAGACCAGCCTCTGGGAACTGGGGCTGCAGAAGAGAAGAGAGAGGCAGAGAGAGAGAGAGAGAGAGAGAGAGAGAGAGAGAGAGAGAGAGGCAGAAAAGCAGAGGGAGGGAGAGAAAGAGGAAGGGAGAAGAAGAGGGGGGAGAGAGGAAGATGGGAGGTGGGCAGGATCCTTTTAAAAGGGAACAAGGTGACATACTGAATGTATTCAATTGGTGCTCTTAGTGGCTGTAGCTGAGGGCCTATCCTGACAGAACTTCAAGTTCATGCCAGGACAGATGTCTGAATAGTAACAGCAGTAGTGACACAAAATTTGTGGGAGTAGTCAACCATTACCTGGTTTAATTTAAAGTGCACCCCAAAATGTGGAACTGATGTCAAACAACAAACAGGTGGACAAATATGAGACTAGATAGGTTAGGGATCTTGTGCAAAACCAAATAATATTATTTTGCCAAAGGAATGTACCAACAGCTATCTGCTATACTCATAGATTAGTGTCTCATTAAATCATCATCAGAAGCTTTGCTCTTATGAGAGATGGAAATAAATACAGAGACAAATGGACAAAGTGAAGAGAGGAAGAAAAACTCACTCCTAAATGAGATAACTCCATCAAATACCTCACCTCTCAGTTCACAGAACTCTGGAAGAAGAAGCAGAAAGATTGTAAGAGCCAGTGGGCATGGAAGACACCAAGAAACAAAGTCTTCTAGATATGAGACTACTGATATGCTTATGAACTTAGGGAGAATGTGGCAACATTCATAGGGCCTGCACAGGACTAACCAGACAACATCCCAGTATATAGAGAGGAAATGGACACATGTCCCCTTCTCTAACCTATAAGGAATCTCCAATTGATAACCACTCACAAAGGAAGAATTAGTTATCTCCAACAGAGTCTCATTGGATATACAAACTCCACTCAAGTATAAGCTCTGTATCCAGCCATAGATGCCTGAAACATAATAAACTCAATGGTACTGCCGGAGGATTTTCTTTTTTATTATTTTTGTCTCATATGGCTTTGGTCATTTTTCTTTTCTTTGGGACATACAGGTCTTTTGATTATGTAACAGAATGTCCAATTTAATGTCTTTATTGCATTTCTGTGTAAGTCAATGTGTGTCTCTGCATCAGTATTATGTGTTTCTTGTGCTTTTTCTTTCGCTATTTTTTTCTGTTAATTTGTCCGTTTTGTCCCATATGTTTTTATCTTATTATTTATTTTCTTTTTCTTCAATTTTGCATGTCTGTTTGACTACTAATGTGAGAGAGCAAGAAAGGATGTGGATTTGAATGGGTGGTGAGGTGGGGATGATCGGGGAGGACTTCCATTATCAGAATGTATTGTATAAAAATCTATTTAAAATGCTTTAAAAAACAAAAATATTTAACTTTGCTGTTAAGAATGAGTACTCCAGAGAAAAGACTGATGGTGACAATTCTGTGTGGAGGTGGGGGAAGATTAGGAAAAATTGATATGTAGGTGTATTTAGTAACACAAAAGACTGTTGTTCTACCTCAGAGATTCTGTCAACCAAATCAAAGAATCACCTGGAAATTGTGTTTCATTTAACTCAGCATGAGACAGTAGTTCAGAAATAATTATCTTGGAAAGGTCTATAGTTTTCTTTCTTGTAATTAAATAAACCTTTCATTATGGATGGAAGCTCGTAAGTTTCAGGAGAAAGCTGGAGAGACCGGAAACCCAATAGATTATTTCAAGCCTGAGGCTTGAGACAAAAACAAATCTGATGATTTAAATTTTAGTCTGAATTCTAACCTGAAGCCCAAAGAACAGAGCCCAAACTCAACAGCATTCAGGAAGAAAGAAGGAATTCTCACTCTGCTGCTTGTTTCATTTAGGTCTTTGATGAATTGAACAAAGCCTTCAGGCATTGACAGCACATTTGCTTTACTCCATTTACTTATTTAACTGTTTATATCGTAGCATTCTTGAGTTATGTACTGTGGAGAAGTCTCTGATTTGCTTCTACATATTAGAATGTAAAATATTTAAAAATGGCCTTTACTACCCTGATTGCTTTATACTATATATGAGTCTTTCATAGCTCAATAGAAATATTCTCCTGCTGGTTTTGTAGTATAGGAATAGTCTGGCACATAGTAATATCTTACTGGTATTTAGACATAGATAAAGATATAGATACATTTTAAAAAGTCTTTTGCATGTATCTAAGTAGCAATCTTTCCTTATTCCTTCCTGGAGATCTGGATTTCCATCTGTTTCCATCTGGTTTCTTTACCCAGAAAAAAATCTGTGACACATCGTTATAGGGCATAATATCTGGAGTCATTTTTGTTTTATTTCATTTGCTTTAAACTGACTGTATTTTCTCTTTCTCTTTAGTAAAATAATTTATTTTGAAATACAATCCCATGCATGCACTTAAATGCACATAGTTAATTTTATGAAGATAATAACTGATTTAAGATTTTTGAATTAGAACTGGGAACAGTACCATGAATTTTGGGGTTTGATCTTTCTTTTCTGGATCAATGTTAAATTGTAAAATATTCTTTCTGAGATTTAAGAAGTAGCAGTAAGTCATATGTTCCAATAATCCATGGTTTATGAGGGTGAGTAGCCAATATTCTACAGTGAAGTCTAATGGTAGCAATTTTGAGTGTGGATATTCAATATGTTATATGATATATTTAGTAGTCTAATGTAGATATTTTGAGAATATTTAAGATAGTCTATGTTAAGCTATGGTGTTTCATAGATTAGACCTGTTAAATGCATTTTAGAATTAGGGTATTTCTAAGAAGCTGAAACCTAATTATGAGTCAAGAAGCTTCTTTAGTTCAGTGGTTTATCACATAAGTACAAACATGCACTATGTCATCATAATCAAGATACATTATCCAGCATCCAAAAACTATCCCACATGCTCTTTTTATAATAAACCAAACATTATTGCATCAGGAATTATACTCACACAATCTACTTTCTCTAAATGGATTACGTCATCTTTTGTTTTTGAATTTTGTATAAAAGAAAACTTTATAGTAACCATCTTTTTTCATTCATTTGTTCAAAAATAATTGTGTGGGTCATACAATTTATAGTATGTATTAGAAAAATATTTCTTCTACTTTGTAATGGTGGCTAGTCCACATCTATTACCACATTAAGTGTTATTTGGATTCTTTATATATTTTATTCCCTTGTGACTAAACTTCATTAAACATTCATTAGAAAGTTAGTTGTTCAATGTTATATATTTTTAATTGGAAAAGTACCAAAAATGGTGCAGTGGTTTTGTAATATCAGAACATGATCAATTAGTTATACTGATTTGGACTGATAGTGAAGACAACAAAGGACGAATATAGTACATCAAAGGATAACAGGGGGAGTGAGGAGGCCGGGAGGATGGGTATGAGGGAAAACTGTAGTTAGAATGTAAAATGAAATTTAAAAGAATAAGTAAATTTTAAAAAAAGAAAAGAATAATTTTGAAAATTAAAATAAACCCTTAACTTCATGACTTCTAAGGTAGGAGTGCAAAGATGGCTTATGACTTACAGTCCTCTACATGGTTGTACTCAAATGATCTAAAGAAATCTCACTAGGATCTTAATCTTAAAGCTTGCAATAGCTTCTGCTAGAACCCCTTGAGTAAACAATGATTTGCTATAAAATTTTGGAGGATTTTCAAGAGTCCAAATATTATGGAGTTAGATAAGAACCAGGAAATCACTTTCCAAAAACAGTTTTACTATTTCTCATGATCTTTAGCATGAGTAACTAAGGACTATTTGCAGCATACCTTCGCAAACATAAGGAATTTTCTAATAATTAATCATCTATAATGTACATAATTTCATCTCATTTTTCCTTGAATTAATGTTTCCTATCAAACTAATAATGTTGAATTTTGTAACAGGCAGAATTATGGCCTCTGAAACATGTTTTTGGTTTGAATCAAAATTGCCCCCATGAGCTCATGCAGCTGAGCACTTGCTCTCCAGTTGATAGGATTGTTTGGGAAAGTTGTGGAACATTTAGAAGGTGGTAAGCTACAATGCTTGGCTAGCCTCATGCTCCTGCTGCTTTGCTTCACCACCATGATGGACTGTATCCTCCCTGAAACTGTAAGAAACAATATTGTTGATTTTCCTAAGATGTTTTTTTCTCAGGGTATTCTATTCCACAATCAGACAGTAAACTAATACCTTTATCTATATCTAAATACTCAGAAAGTATGAATATTATCTTACATGACAATATTAACTGTAATAAACTGCATAAGATTTTTATGTTGATCTTTGAAAATATTTTTCTTCATTTTTCTTTTGACATATTGTTTTCTAGTTGCTGTGACATGAAGAGGCTAAGTAAAGAGAACATTATGCTTTGTTTCTTTCCAAGTAGTTTTGCATGTTTGGATGTTTTCTGTGTTCCCAAATCTCTGAATTACACATATTTAATCCAAGATTGCCTGTGGTAAATTGAATTATAACTACTCTAATCCAGGCAGCATGAGTAGTAGCACCCTTAAATAAGGAGGATTCAGCCTGAGTGCCATTGTGCTTGCTTTGAGAAAAGTAATATAGGTAGTTTAATTCCTACTGTTTTGCAAATTACTTTCTAATGTTTTCTTCCACTTGAATTGTCAGTATTCTTCAAACATTTTTCCTTACTTAAAAACATAGATTTCCTTATTAGAACTTATAGAAACCATTGATGTCTGTCATGGTTGCTTGTACTTATTTTATACTTTAAAGAAGTTGATATTGTGGACGATTTAAGAGAAACACACTTATTGCCTCCAATTACAAATTTTCAATATAATATATTTCAGTTTGGGGGCAATATAACTTTATATTCAAGTCATTTTCCATTAGGCAAGATTTTACTTCTTCAGAAAGAGTTCAGAAAAGTATGAAGATATTAGAAATTCTTTTCAGAAGGCAAAAACTATAGGTTAAGGTAACTAAAATTTTCCTTATATAGAATCCTCAGGAAAAATGGATACACAGAAATTACCTGATTATTTATGGCTGCTAATTACATGTACAAAATGAGAAAAATAAATGTATGCCAAATACTTAAGAATTGGGGTTTTATTCAAATTTAAATTTTGAGAAGATTATTCAATTATTTAATTAGCTATGCAAACATGATAATTAGTGAAATATTTTTTAAAAAATTAAAATATTCTTTCTTTTGATTTTTATTTTATGTGTATGGATGTTTGTTTTCATGCATCTGTGTTGACCATGTGAATGCCTGGTGCCTGCAGAGATCAGAAGAGGACTAAAGATCTAGTGTAACTGGATTTACATATGCATCTGAGCTGCTATGTGGGTGTTGAGAACAAAATATAAGTCTTTGATGAAAGAAGAAAGTGGTCTTGACAAATGAGGCATAACTCTTGCCCCTTAAAATGTTCTTAATGAAGAAAGAATAATAATGAGCGTGAAGCTATAATTTAGGAAGATCATGTGAAGTATAAGCAGAGGAGGAGTGCTGGATGTGTTGATTAACAATAAAGATATTTTAAACTAGCACATTAAAGAGACTACTGGGAAGAAAAGGGGCACTTTTAAAGGTCAGGTAGAAACCTAGTAAAAGCAAATCTCCCAGGAATCTACAAGGATGACACCAGCTAAAATCAGGGTTACATGGCCTAGACTGGCCATCTCCTATGACCAAGCAAGACTTCCAGTAGAGGGACTGGGACACCAACCCAGCCACGTAAGCTTCAACTTATATTCCTTCCTTCCTATGGGATATGCTGGGTTAAGATTGGCCTAGAGGTCGAGAGAATGTCCAAACAATGACTCGTCTAACCTAAAACCTATGCCAGGACCCACAAGCTGGGTGACCCAGAGATCTAGGACAGAACTAATCACAACTAGAGAAAAATATCATGTAATGATGCCTAACGACATTCTGCTATATTTGTAGATTTTCTATCAGAGAAGCTTCATCCAAAAAATGATGGAAACAGATGTAGACCCACATCCAAACAGTAGGTGGTGCTTGGAGAATCCTGCAGAAGTTGGGGAGGAAGGATTGTAAGAATCAACTAACCTGAGCTCATAGGGGCTCACAGAGATTGAAGCAACAACCAGGGAGCCTGCAACCGACTGACATAGGCACTCTGCATATATCTGACATTTATGTAGCTTGGACTCCATGCTCCCTAACATTGGGGAGCATGGATTGTTTCCCATTCTTTTATTGAATTTTGGGATCCTCCTCTTCTTACTGGGCCTCCTTGAGAGGCCTTAATATATAAGGTGGTGCTCACTCTTCCTGAATATTGATTTTGTTTATATGTGTGGGAGGTCTGCCCTTTCCTGAACAGAAATGAAAGAGGAGTGGATTTTGGGTATGAGAACATTGGGGTAGGCACTGGGAAGAGAGGAGGATGATATAAAATTAATTAATTTATTAAAAATCCAATAAACAATTAAAAAGTCACATAAAAATTTACTATTTTATACTATATAGGTTGATGATAGTATCTTCCAATTAAAAAAAAAAAAAAACCTTGGGTCAGTTGTAGGCTATTTTCCTACAATTTGTTGGTAAATGGAAACCCAATAGTGGCTATTGCTCTTGTACTTGGCCATTTACGAGAACATTGGTTGCTAAAGAGATCACAGGACATGAAGAAATCAAAATGGTGTTGTGCTGAAAAACATCCTCCCTACATGCTAGTTATCATAGAGCCAGAGGTGCTTTGCAAACTACTAAGGGAGGGGAGTCATCAGCCGATGCTCTAAGTTGTAAAACCTATGAGCTACATAATGATCAACCTGGCAAAATTGGGGTTTGTAATGATACAGATAAACCTGCAAGACAGCTTCTTCTTTATTTGTGGATCTAAAATAGTCAAACTTACAGAAATATAATAATAGCATGGTTGTCATCAACGTGGTGGTAAAGGGAAATGGAAATTTGATCAGTACAAATGATGTTTCCTGTATGCAGCTTCATTAAGTTCTGGAGATCTAACACACATAATTACAACTATACTCAACAGCAGTCTATTTTATATTCAAAATGGATTAACCAGACAAATACTGTTTTTAACATACAAAAGAACTAATTTTTACCTAGTGAGGTTTTAAATATATATTTTTATATTCATTTCTTTGAGAATTTTGCTCATGAATATAAGGTGTGTTAATCAAATCCACCATATCTTTCTCCCTTAAATTACTTTTTATTATTTTTATAAATGCACATTTGAATTATCTACATTGTCCTGGTCATTCTTAATGGACATATATATATATATATATATATATATATATATATATGTGTGTGTATATATATACACAAATATAAATGTTTAACCTAAACAAACATAAATATTTGTTTATGAAATAATAAATCAAAACAAAATCATTTCTTAGTATTTCTTAGTAAGAAGGCATTCCTTCCAAACTTGAGATTTTTTGATATCTGTTAATGTAATCTGGCACATGTAGATATGAATATATGATTATATATATGCTATCCAATCTATTTTTTCTAGCATACCAGGCAAATTAGACAGAAGGCTAGTGCTTAATTCTGTCAATGCTGAATGGCAGAAATTTAACTTTTGAACAAATACAAAGCAAGCATATTAATAGTGTCAATCAGACAGTAATTGCCCTTGAATCCTATAATGCATAGAAATTTACAGTTACAAACAACAAAACCTACTGAGATGCAACAAAATTACCATACATCTCAAATAAATACATAATTTATTGTCAGTAATGGAAATGATGAAAAAAGAAATGGTTCAGAAATAATTTTTACTACTTTTATCTAATAGGTACAATTTATGTGTGACTGTTGCTTACATTTTTGGACAAAGTGCTATCTTAAGCTCACCTGATTTACTAGGATATATTCTCAGGTGTCTTAGTTTTTGTTTTCTTCTTTCATTCAGAAGCATTATTCTAAAGTTAGTCTATCGTTACAAATCAGGATATTGGTTGTACACAAATTTCTATTCTCTTCTTGCTTGAAATGATAGAAATGTCATTTTTTCTTTTTCCTGAAAAATGACTACACAATTATATAGTACATTTACTTGCTTCCTTTTAGGATGATAGTTTCACATGGCAAAGTTGTCATTTCTAAGTCATACACTAAAAAGGAAAGATACTCACTTTCCTTCATTGTTGGTAGTGTAGTGTTTAGTCATGCTTGAAAACTTGTAGGAATTTTATTAATTACAGGTTTAGATGTATGTACTAATGACATAAGATCAGCATAATAGCATGAGAACGTTTTTCTATACAAATTGCAAGTGCACATATCCAGACTGTCTTCCTCATAAATGAGGATCTTCTGGTGGCATCACCATCCCTGACTTCAAGCTCTATTATAGAGCCATAGTTCTGAAAATAGCTTGGTATTGTCACAAAAATAGACAGATAGAACAATGGAATCAATTTGGAAACCCTGATATTAACCCACACACCCATGAATACCTTATTTTTGGCAAAGATGCTTAATCTATACAATGGAAGAAAGATAGCATCTTCAACATATGTTGCTGGCATATAGAAGATTGCAGATAGATCCATATCTATCACCACGCACAAAACTTAAAGCCCAATGGATAAAAGACCTCAACATAAATTCAACCACACATAACATCCTAGAAGAGGAGGTGGGTGGTACCCTCGAACAAATTGGTACATGAGACTGCTTTCTGAACATAACACCAGTAGCACAGACACTGAGACCAACAAGTAATAAATGGGACCTCCTGAAACTGAGAAGCTTCTGTAAGGCAAAGGACATTGTCAGCAAGACAAAAATGCCAGCCGACAGAATGGGAAAAGATCTTCACCAACCCCACATCTGCCAGTGGGCTCATCATCAATATATACAATGAACTCAAGAAGCTAGCCACCAAAACACCAAACAATGAAATTAAAAAGTGGAGTGCAGAACTAAATAAAGAGTTCTCAGCGGAGGAGTCTAAAATGGCTGAAAGACACTTGAGAAAGTGCTCAACATCCTCAACCATCAGGGAAATGCAGCTCAAAACCACTCTGAGATAACATCTTACTCCAATCAGAATGGCTAAAATCAATAACACCAATGACAGTCTATGTGGAGTGGATGTGGAGAAAGAGTAACACTTCTCCATTGCTGGTGGGAGGCAAACATGTACAACCACTTTGGAAATCAGTATGGCGGTTTCTCAGGAAAATGGGAATCAGCCTACCTCAAGATGCAGCAATTCCTCTCTTGGGCATATACCCAAAGAATGCACATTCGTACAATAAGGACATATGATCAACTATGTTCATAGCAGCATTATTTGTAATAGCCAGAACCTGGAAGCAACCGAGAGGCCCCTCAACTGAAGAATGGATAGCGAAAATGTGGTACATTTCACAATGGAGTACTACTCAGCAGAACAAAACAATGGAATCTTGAAACTTGCAGGCAAATGGATGGAACTAGAAGAAACCATCCTGAGTGAGGTAACCAAGTATTAAAAAGGTAAACATGGTATGTACTCACTCATATATGATTTTTAGACATAGAGCAAAGGATTACCAGTCTACAATCTACACTGCCAGAGGATGTAGGATACAAGGAGAACCCCAAGAGAAGATTGCATAGTCCCTCAAAGAAGGGGAGGGGGACAAGAATCCCTGAACAATGTGGGAGCATGGGGCATGGGTGGAGAGGAAGGAGGTTGGAAGGGAAGAAGAGGAGAGGGAGGAGAACAAGAGGACTGAGACAGGGGAGGAATAGAGGAGGGCAAGAAAGGAGATGCCTTGACAGAGGAAGACAGTACAGGTATGAAGAGAGGACTGGCACAGGGGAAATGTTAGGAGATCCACATGGATAACCCCAAATAAGAATCCAAGCAGTGGTGGAGAAAATGCCATTGATGTCCTTCCCTTATAATGAGATTGGTGTCTACCTTGGTTACCATGCCTAGAGCCTTCATCCAGTATCTCTTCGAATCAGAAACAGGCACCCACAGCTAAGCACTGAACCATACTACTGGAATTCAGTTGTGGAGAGGGAGGAGGGATGAGCAAATGAGCCAAGACACAGCTGGAGAGACCTGCAGACACAGTGGACCTAACCTAATGACAGCATGGAGACCCTAGTAATAAAGCTGTGGAAACAGCATTGGACCAAACCAAGCACTCTTAATGTGGGTGGTAGCTAGGAGACCAGGGCAGGCTATAGGACCTGTAACAGTGGAGCCAGTCTTAAACCCTAGAGCACAAATGGACTTTGGGAGCCCATTTCCTATGGAGAGGTACTGTTGCAACCCAGATACAGCAAGGAGGGCCTAGGCTCTCCCCCAAACGATACGGCAGAATTTGAAGGTCCCTGGTGGAGGGATTCACTGTCCCTGCGGAGGAGTTGGAGGGTTGGTGGGGAACATAGGAGGAAGTTATGAGTGGTAATTAAAGAACATAAATAAAACAACAACCACAAAAAGCTACAATGTAGTGATAAATACAATGTTTTGTTTGAAAACATATCAACATACAATTACAGTGAGAAAACTTTGTATTTAAATACATATATCCTATGTTTGTGACAGAGAGAAAATTATTCAATAAGGAAAAGTGAGCATGAGATAATATTTAAAGTATAGATCAAATATGAATAACATTTTATCTAATATAAAATGTCACACTTGGGGAGGAAATGTCAAAGTTTGTTAGATCACAAATACGTTGAGTTTAATAACAAAATGGTAATTTGCATAATTACATTTAGAATCTTTTTTAACTTTAAATTGTTGGATCCCAACAATATGTGCAATTCTTTCATTGGCAATGCATTGACTTCTTGCTTACCAGTTGCAACAAATACTTAAATCACATTACTTTGATCAATTTCTTAATACAATGTGATACTTTTTCATTTATTATGACATACTGTAAATATAGCATTAAAAAATTAATTAGACATTTATGCTTCGAGTGCTCGGTAATCCAAAAGATTTTTTTTTTTGTTCAAGGTGCCCCTAACTAAGCTTTGTATAAGCTTTGTATAATGGGAAATTTATAAAGAAATAAAATGTAAGCTGGTATGTTGGTGCAAGCCTCTAATCCCAGCACTAAGAAGGCAGAGGCAGACGGATCTCTTTGAGTTTGAGGCCAGGCTTATCAACTTTGTGAGTTCCAGGTCAGTCAGTGCTAAATAGAGAGACCCTGTCTGAAAATAGAAACAAAAAAGAAAATGTAACACATTGTGCTAGTGTTTCTATACAATCTTTTTATATCTATAAGTATGATAATATATGTAATAAATAATAGTAATAATAATACCAATACAACCATTTCGATCCATTCCTCTTAACATCACAGCTTATATTCAATTCTAAATCTTTTGGAAAATATTACCAAAATGTCATAGATGATAGCATCAATTCAGTCTTTAGCCCACTTATATAATTCAGTTTATAGTTGTGTAAAGAATTTCTTCTGATATTATTAAAAGTTTAATATTCAAGTAAGAACAAAAGTAATGTGTTTTTTTTTTTTTGTATGTAGCTTTTAAAGACACTAACTTCTCTTAAGGAATAAATTTAATGAAAAATAGAAACCTAAAATTTGTAAAAATAAATAAATAAAGTGGATTTTGTGTTATTCTGGAAAGTGAAATAATACCTGGACCCAGTGAAGGGCAGAAAATGTTATTGTGCAAGGGTAGAATTTTAGTTGTGCTAAGAGTAGAAATGCTGAGTCACAGATACTAGACAGCAATGTGTTTTGGTGTTCTAGAAGTAAGGTCTGAAGAGCTTTGCCTAAAACATTAATGACAGAAGATGGAGCAAAAATGTCAACTTGTGACTTCTCGGGGTAGGGAGAACCACAAGGAAAACTCTAAATGTGAGTAAAAAAATTAATCATCTTAAAATGTTTACTTTGACATCCTAGAGGAACAATGGAATTGCTATTGTATGTAGTAGGACTAACTACAATACAAGAAGAGACATGTACTTTAGACCACATTTGGTGTGTGATAATGATGGAAAATGGGAAGGATTTCTATAGCATATGTAAGATATGGTCCTGTTACAGAGAAGAAAAAAAGAGGGGCCAGATATGCATGGGAAAGCTAAAGAAATCATTTCGGTAAGATTTAGAATTGTGTACCAAAAAGACATGGACCATTATGGTCCTGTGTTAGGAAATTTTCTGTCACTGTAACAAATGCCCTAGCTAAATCAACTTATGAGAAATAAGTGTTGTGTACAATGGTCCAATGGTAGAATCCACTAATATCAGATACACCAGAAGCTAAGCCTGTATAATGTTGTGAGACCTTGTCTCAAACAAAATGTTAAAAATGGCTGAGGATACAGATAAGGGTTATAATGTTTAGCTATCATGACTAGGTTCAATACATAGTCATGCAATAAGGAAGAAAGGAAGGATAGAAAGAAACAAAGAAATATAGAGGGTTACAGAAATTGGTAGATGTGATCTCGCAAGTTAAGTTATACATAACAGTATCTTATTTTTAAAAGTCTATTAGAATATGTTATGTTTCATCATTGCACTTTCAAACAAAATTTGTTTTTTGCTTCCTTTATACTTGTTTCCTCATACTCTCTGATCTATTTATCTGACGCCTTCCATACCTTTCAATTCCTCATCATGAAATACTTTGTGATTTAAGTTACTTTTATCCTATTGTCCCTTACACTACCCCTCAACCACCTGTTTTTCTCCTTTCATTGTGTCATTGTCTCCTTACTAGTTCCATAGTTAAGCACCCCCTCTCACCCTAGCTCATATAAAGGCAAATTCCTTTATAAGAGGAAATACTATATTTTCTGAATCCAAGTTACTTCACTTAATATAATATTTTCTCAATTCATGTATTTTCTTCTAAGTTTGTTTCAGTATTCTGTGGCTGCATAAAATTTCATTGTGTACATGTATCATATTGGTACTACGCGTTCATTCATTTTCAGAATAAAGAATGGTTCCAAATCCGTACTATTGTGAGTAGTAAAACTATCAAAGATGACATGATTATACTTAAAACACCCTAAAGTCTCTATGAGAAAAGTGGAAGTTCTTATAAATATTCAGCAATGTTGTAGAGTATAATATCAACTTATAAAAACCAGTATCTTTCATATATACCAATGATAGATTTACTATCATCTAAATTAAGAAATGATTCCATTTATAGTAGCTCCACAGAAAAAAGGGATAGAAAAGTAAAGTAACTGTATAAACGCTTGCTGAAAAATCTGACTATCTGAATAACATCCAGAGAAAAACACTGCTGTCTGTACCATCCTCCTAATACATCAAGAAATAAATGATTAAATAAGTAGAATAAAACTAAAAATGACATTGTATGTTTAGCAAGAAAGAAGAGTACATCATGCACAAAGCAATAATTGCATCAATCACTGGTTGATCATTACAAGTTTTCTAATCAGAAATTACAGTGGAGAAAAGGATGTGGTTCAATATTCAGTGTGCAGAAGGAACAAATATGCCAATCAAGATTATTGTTTTCAGCAAACTTATTCTTCAGACAGGAAAAGATCAAGACTTTTCCAGAGAAAATAGCATGGAGGGATTTTGCTAACACTACATACATCTTATGAAATTTATAAATGTCATTTTTCAAACTGAAAAGAAACTTGATAATGTACAGTATACATAAAATGTCCTGAATATATGAAAGACACAAATGGCCTGTGTAGATTGCTATATTCTACCTGCTGTACAAGCATGGAGAAGTAAGTTTAGATGCTCAGAAGCCATATAAAATTCTGGTCATAGTAGCGAATACATGTAGTCCTAGGCCTGGAAGAGTAAGAAACAGGCCAATCCACAAAGGCCATTGGCCAAACATCTTCAGTGAGTCCATTAGCATTGTCTGACACCATTCCTGTGGAGAAATGAACAATTGTCTATCCAGGTGGGGAAATAATGATAGATCAAAATAAGGATAGCACCAAAGTTGAATTTGGTCAATCAATGACTTTCATTTAGGGTTACTTATATGGGTATGGGTCAGAAATTACTTACAGTAGCATAATTGACTCAAAAGAGAAAATAACCAAAGCCCACCCAAGCATGGATCACTGCCTACAAAATCTGGAAACCTGGAGTGCACTGGACAACTTTCATGCATTGCAACAGTAGTAGGGTGTTGTTTCCATGTATCCCAGTCTTTTTGAGCCTCTTCTTGGCATCACAGTTTGTCTCTGATATTTCCAAGCAGCTCAGCTTGTCTTCAAGTGTCTCTCCATAGCCGTTAGTGCTAATGTATGTTAGAGTAGGAAGATGCTTAGTGAATTTGATCACTTTAAGGGACTTCTTGCAACATTTGAGTTTGTTTTTTTACTTCATGTCTTAATGTGCTTCCAGATAGGATGAATTTTTCACTTCCCCTTAGAGCATCTCATTGTTTTATATCCATTTTATCACTCAGTGCTTTCACAAGCTTCACATTTAGAATATGCTATTTTTGTTGATACCCATTGGAGGCCTATCCCTTTCTGAACAGAAACAGATGAGGAATGGATAGGGGCAAGGCAGGCAGGAGGTGTGCAGAGGAACTGGAAGGAGAAGAGGGAGGGAAAACTGTGGCTGGGGTGTAAAATTAATTAATTAATTAAATTAAAAAATATATCACAGCATCAACAACAGGAACAAAAAAGCTACTTTCAGGAATTAGAATAATTGAGGTAGAAAATCTATATTTAGGCATGAGATATAAACTGATCTCTAAACCAAATGGATTCACAAATATTTTTAAAAAATTTCATCAAGTAGCTGTAGGACATACATTTTTCTAAACTGCATAAGAGATATTGTACAAAGTATATACCTTAGGTTAATTCTATATAACAGTGTTAATAAAATTTAAGAATTTGTAGTGATAGCAAATATGTTTTGAAAACACAAATAAGTGTAAATGGATAGTTGAAGGAAACCTAGAAAGCTTTTATGTACTTCAAAATTAAACATGCCCCTTAACACCCTATAGGTCATTGAAGAAGCTAAAATATTTTTAAACATCATTGAGACAAATTAAAATGGAAAGAATATATGTTGCAGTTTTAAGAAGGAAATTTATTTATATAAATCACTTCTTCACAAAGTAGAAAAAAGAAAAAAAAAAGAACAATCTCAAATAAAAAGTTACTCCTGCATCTCCAGGAATTAGAACAATGAGAACAATCTATACATAAAGTGTAGAGGACAGTAAAAGTAAATGTAAGGACAGAGTAGAGAAAGTGAAGAGGCTGCCTCTGGCTTCTGCTCTCACAGCCATTGCAGTACATTGAGCTACATAGACAACGCGCCAGGGCAAACGTGAGCAAGAAGGGCACTTGGCCACTCTGTGCCTCGCAGAAGAAAATTAACTAAACCTGGGCAAAGGGGATCCTAAGAAGCCGAGAGTCAAAATGTCCTCATATGCTTTCTTTGTGCAAACTTTCTGGGAGGAACACAAGAAGCAACACCCGGATGCTTCTGTAAACTTCTCAGAGTTCTCAAAGAAGTACTCAGAAAGGTGGAAGACCATGTCTGCTAAAGAAAAGGGGAAATTTGAAGACATGGCAAAGGCTGGCAAGGCTCATTATAAAAGAGAAATGAAAGCCCACATCCCCCCAGGGGAGACCAAAATAAGTTCAAGGACCCCAAGGCACCCAAGAGGCCTCTTTCGGCATTTTTCTTGTTCTGTTTTGAGTATCACCCAAAAATCAAAGAAGAATACCTAGGCTTGTCCATTGGTGATATTGCAAAGACGCTGGGAGAGATGTTGAACAACACTGCTGCAGATGACAAGCAGCCCTAAGAAAAGAAGGAAGGCTGCCAAGCTGAAGGAGAAGTACGGAAAGGATATTGCTGCTTACAGAGCTAATGGAAAACGTGATGCAGTGAAAAAGTGAGTGGTCAAGGCAGAAAAGAGCAAGAAAAAGAAGGAATATTAGAATTTTTGCACAATTACATACAACAAGAGAAGCTTGGCCAATTTCACAATTTTTATTTAAAAATAGAAATCCTTGCACATTCAACAATCTGAATTCAAATTTGGAAAGTTACAATGACCTCGTTTAGTAAAGTGAATATTTACACAGGAAATGGTAAGTATCCACCAAGTAGACCACTTAAATTTAAAAAAAAAAAAGATCAGATTTTCCCAATACAAAATTAACAAACAAAATCAGTATCATTTTATAAATTGTAGTGAACATCTACAGAAACAGAAATGAACACAACAACTACTTTTACAATAGGGACAGGAAGAAATAAATTTAACAATGATGGTGAAAAAGTTCTATTTGAAAAGTAAAAAATAGGCCAGGCAGTGGCACACGCCTTTAATCCCAGCACTCAGGAGGCAGAGGCAGGTGGATCTCTGTGAGTTCTAGACCAGCCTGGTCTACAAGAGCTAGTTCCAGGACAGCCTCCAAAGTCACAGAGAAACCCTGTCTCGAAAAACAAAAACAAAAAAAAGAAAAGTAAAAAATATTGACAAAAATTGGAAAAGATACAGATAAGGGGGAAATAAGCTTTTGATTATAGGCTAAATTTTTATTATAGATTAAAGGACTGTAGGTCACTTTATGAGCTACAGATGCAGGGTAGCATTTACCAAACTTCTAATGTCATTTTAAAGATTAAAAATAATTCTTAAACTGATATAAAACCACTGATAAGCCTCACTATAATTGTAATACTTATCTTTTAACAATTATGAGAAAATAACTTAAGTGGAGAAACATACATTTTGGTTCACAATTTCAGAAGATTCAGTCTACTTTATTAGTCCTATCATTTCAGATTTACAGACTGCAGTTAAATTAATTCAACAGTGGCTGGTTGCAAATGGAAAGTTCAAGAATCCAGTAATTGCTTATTCCATGAGACTGGATATCTTACCTGGTCTTCAGTATATGATGGAATCCCAAAGCAGTATCTTGTAATGAAATTGAAGGAATGGACTTGCTATCAGGATGGAAGCAAACAGGGAAAAAGCACAAGATTCCCTCTTCCATGTCCTGCTATAAGCTTTCTGCAGAAAGCACTTCCCAAATTAAACGGCCATGTTGTCTTCCTGGTTGAAGTTCTGGATTAAAGGTGTGTACGTACCTACCTCAATGATTCAGCATACAAGTGGATCTACACACTCAAAATTAGGCAAAAAAATGCCTCACATGTGTGTTCTTCATTTTTAGATTTTAGTTTATTCCAGGTGTAGTCAAATTGACAACCAAAAAAAAAAAAATCACAAGTCCCTCCATTGTTAATTTGACACACAACTGTATAGCCTTATGTCATAGTTAATTTCCAAATGAACACAATAACCAGGTCATTATAGTGCGTAAACAACATAACTATTACATATATAACCACAACCACATTTTATATTTAACCAGGTCAAAATTCCACTTTACATAACTATTACTTCTATAACTTCAAATGCATTATAAATTTATGATGGGTGGCAATGACCACGAGGGATATTCTTTTACTTCCTCAAAGCTAAATATGATAACCATTGGCATTTCATCACATAGTAAAAATTGAGATAACACAAATATCTGTACAAATGCATTCTTAACAAAATAGGGCAGACACACTCATGTCAACTACAATCCTTATTTCTATAATTGGTTGTGTAAACCTGGCTGCTCTTTAAAGCTACCTTACTAGCCATTCTGTATTTCCCCCACCCTCAGCAAGAACCTCAGCAAGTCTTGAGTCTTTTCCTGGAGAAGCGAACCATAACTTCATTCCTAATGATGTTGTGTCCTTGGTCATCTTGCCTGGATTAGGTTGTCGTAACTTTCTGTTGACTTTAATCACAGGACATGTAGCATCAAGGGATTGCCTAGAGAATCACTTGCATGACAAACATAATCTTTTTACCTTCATTGTCGAGAAACAACACAACTTTCCCATAGTAATATGGATCATTCACCCTTCTTAACACTGGTATTCCTTTTTAAGCCTATTGATGTAAGGGCATTAGACACACAAACTTGCCCACAGTAAGACTATACTTCCAGTTCAATGAAATGCTTGTTATGGGTCCTAGCAGGAGCACTTTTCCCACTGGATCTCTAACTTATAGGCCAGTGGAACTTAATGTTACCAGGACAGAAGCAAACCTTTCATAGTGGGTCACTCCCCCTCATAGTGAGTGGATCTATGCACTTTTCTATGATTCCTGGAGCCATGCATCTTGCCTATGGGATAAAATATACCATGTATTTTTGCTTAATTCAAAGCATATACCACTTTATGGAGAAAGCGGTCCCAGTCCTCCATGTTGCTGCCAAATATTTGGCATTAAAGCTGTGTCTTTAAAAGGACATTCCATCATTCTATTAAGCCAGCTGCTTCAGGATGGTGGGGAACATGGTAAGATCAATAGAATGCATAGGCAAGGGCAATTGTTACTTGTCTGGCTGTGTAATGAGTTCTTGGTCAGAAGCTATCCTGTGTAGAATGACCCAACTGTGGATAAGGCATTCAGTAAGCCCATGGATGGTGGTTTTGGCAGAAGAATTATGTGCAGGAAAGGTAATTCCATAACCAAAATTAGTATCTTCTTCCGTGATTACAAAGCCTTGTTCTCTCCATGAAGGAAGTAGTCTAATGTAGTTAGTGTACCATCAGGTCACTGGTTACCTCGGGAAACTATTCCATATCTGAGGCTCAGTTTTTGTCTCTGATGCAGACATATCTGGCATTCAGAAGCAGCTGTAGCCAGGTCAGCCTTGGTGATTAGAAGTCCATGTTATCAGGGCCTGGCATAACCTTCATCTCTGCTACCACCAGCACTTTGCCTGTGGGTCCTTTGGGTAATGACAGGAATGGGTGGAGAGAGAGACTGGCTTTCTACACAATATGTCATTCCACCTTCTTGATTATTGAGCTTCTCAGATGAAGTCATGTTTTGATTAGCATTTACATACTTCTTTCGTAGAAGGATTTCTCACCAATTTTCCAACAATGGCTCTTTTTCAGTCCCAAACCATCCAGCCAATTCATTGGCTACAGACCATGAATCTTTGAACAACCACACATCTGGCCATTTCTCCTTCCAAACTAAATTTATGACCATGTGTACTGCCCATATTTTTGCCCAAAGTGAACATTTTCATTTTCCAGTGTCTCTCTGTGTAGTCCCAGGATAGGGAGTGTAATGCTAAATCTGTCTGCTTCTGGGTAATTAATGCATATCATGTAGAACCATCAATAAACCAGGCCCTAATTTCTTCTTCCTCAGTCAATCCATTCATAGGTATACCATACTATAGGTGATATTTGGCAGCATATGACATTGTAAAAGAAATAAAAATAGGCGTTTGAGAAATTTCTTCATGTAATTTGCATGTGCCCACTTTCATTTGATAAATTGTTGCTCTGAATCTCTTACTTTATGACTTGGTAGGTCAGATAATACCCATTTCATGATTGGCATCTTTTTAGTGACTCCCTGAGACTCCTACACCTTATTGAGTTTGTTGAAACATCCATTCTCATGGGGTGAAGAGAGAAGAACTTGTAGGAGTGAGTACTCTCCTTCTATTATGTGGGTCCTGTGGCTCAAGCTAATGTTTCTCAGTCTTAGCAGTGAGGGTCTTTCCCAAGTAATCCATTTCCCTAGCTTTCTATACAAGCATCATTTATAATCTTTTCTAATGTTATTTGTTACCATCTCAAATTTGCATATCTCAATTTCAAAACAATTCTTTGAAGTGATTAACAAAAATTCATTCATAGACATTATCTTTAAAGTAAATAATGCAGAGTCAAATTATTACCATATTGATAACTATCAAATATCTCACAGTGACTATCATCAAATTATCATCATATTCTTGCTAACTCCAAGTTTAGAACTTCTATCAGTTCCCCCCACACCTTTAGTTTAATCCTGACAATGTTGTACATATATTTTTTTTCAGTGTCTCATGACAGAATTCATGCCATAAAATTATAAGGATGTATGATATGAGAAAGCACAGTAAATTTTTAAAGGGTAACTAAAATAGATTTTGAAAGAACAGTAAATATAAAATGATGTTTTTTTTAAATAAGCTCTTTAGTAAACAATCACTGAGCATTGAAGTTGCATGAAAATGGAAGATAAATGCAACTTGGATTTTATGTATCACTGTCGTTACAGTCCACACTTTTAAGGAATGAATTGGTACAAACTAATTAACTTCAAGTTTTGAATAGAAGAGTGATTTTTGTCATCCATATGGAGTTACAGAGTAAATGAAGAAAATTATATGTTCACATGAATAATTGCTGCAGTAAATTGTGTATGCAGTCTGGTCTGCAATTACAACAGCTTCAAACCTATGGTTACAAAATCGGTCCTACTGACAAGACCTTGTGGAGATCCTTTTGTCTAATGCTAAACTGTTTATGAAACAAGAATATGTCATTCCAAATTCCCCAACAGTCTTACCTGAAAGAATCCAGGAGCAATGAATTATTTCAATTATGATTTCATAATGATAGAGAAACCATTACTTAAAACTACATTTTAAAAATTTGCAATTATAACAGTGAACTATTTTCAAATAAGGAAACAAAAAGATATAAGTAAATAAATGAAATAGATAAACAGATTAGTGCTTCTGAATCTAAGAATCAAAGCCATAAATAGGAAATTATGGTAAAAATTAAAGTTTTGAGTTAATGGCAAATTTTGGTTATTTGTCACTTTATTGGAAGATAAAATTATTAATAGATTTTTCTTTTAGAGTGAATGACATTCAATTTCTCCTTCCATAGAAAATCATCTGTTACCAGCCCAGCCCAGTGTACCTCAGTTCCTTAAAAGCTAACTAATTGCTATCATTTTTCTAATTGTAGCACATGCATCTCAATGTCAAAAGCTAATATCCACATGCAAGGGAAAACATGCAATATTTTTCTTTGGGGTTGCCTCACTCAAAATGTTTATTTTTCAACTTCCATCCATTTATCTATGAATTCAATTGTATAAATGTAACATATTTTTATGAACTATTTGTGAGTTGATGGAAATCTAGGCTGTTTTCAATCATTAAGTATTATGAATAAAAGAGCAATGAAGATGAATGGGCAATTATCCTTGGAGTAAGATGTTGAATACTTTGATTATAAGCCAAAGAATGGTGTGATGACTATTTTGCATGCCAACTTGACTACATCTAGAAACAAAATCCATAATGGAGGGGCATGCCTGTGAGGCATTTTTGCTTAATTTGAAAATGGAAGATCAACTTCTAATCCAGATCTTTGTGGTGGGAAGACCCACTCTAATCTTCCAATACCTTCTGCTGGAAGCCTAAATAAGGACATAGAAGCTTCATTCTTGCTTGAGTGCTCTCACCTTACTAGCAAGCCCATTCTTTCAATGGCATTAGAGCCAACTAGCTGTATGAACTGAACAACTACTGAATTATAGAACCTTCCATTCATAGGCAATCATTGTTGGATTAATTGGACTACAGCTTGTAGGAAATTCTAATGACTCCCTTGGCTATATATGTATAGAGATATTTGTTATATAAGTCTTATTATTCTAAATAATCTTGACTTATAAAAGTGGTGTAGCTTGATCTTATGATAGAAAAATTTTTGGATTTTGAGGTGCCTTCACACAGATTTCCATAGTGGCTTGTTAAGATAAAGCCGCCGAGCCCCACTGCCACATGTGCACTTTATGCCAGCCGCCTGCCCGAGTTAGGGCCCAAATTAATGCACAGAGACTTGTATTAGGTACAATGCTGCTTGGCCAATGACTAGGATTTCTCATTTGTTAGCTCAGTCTTAATTATCATAAATCTATATTATTTTATAAGACTTATCTTTTTTCATTATTTATTTATTTATTTATTTATTTATTTATTTATTTATTAGTTCCAGTTAGGGAACAAGCTTGTTTCACATGTAAGTCCCTTCTCCCTCTCCCTCCCCTCATCCCCATCCCTACTGCCCCACGCCCAGCCCACCCCCCACTCCATCCACCCACCACACCCCAGGTAGGGTAGGAACCTCAATGGGGGCTCTGCAAAGTCCACCAAATCATCCTGTGCTGGTCCTGAGCCCTTCCCCATGTGTCCAGGGCCTGCGTGTAACCCTTCAAGTGGGATGGGCTCTCAAAGTCCCTTCTTGCACCAGGGAAAAAATATTAATCCATCACCTGAGGCTCCCTGGAGTGCAGAGGCCTCCTTATTGACATCCATGTTCATGGGTCTGGATCAGTCTTGTACTGGCCTCTCCAACAGCATCTGGGGTCAATGTGCTCTCCTTTGTTCAGGCCAACTGTTCCTGTGGGTTTCTCCAACCTGATACAGCCTCCTTCGCTCTTCATTCCTCCCTCTCTTCAACTAAATTCCCGATTTCAGCTCACTGTGTATCTGTGGATGTCTGTCTCTGTTCCATCAGCCACTGGATGAGAGCTCCAGGATGGCATAAAGAGAAGTCATCAACTCATTTTAGGGGAAGGGCTTTTAGGTTATCCTTTCCACCATTGCTTGGATTGTCAGATTGTGTCATCCGTGTAGGTCTCTGGAGATCTCCCTGGTTCCAGATCTCTTCTCGGACCTATAGTGGCTCCCTCTGATATGGTATCTCTCATCCTGCTCTCTCTCCTCTATTCTTCCCCCAACTCAATATTTCTGCCCCTCCATTTCCTCTCCTCTACTCCTCTTCTCTTGCTCTTATTGTAGCACTTCCCTCCCCCCTAACCTCATGATCCCAATTAGTTTAGGAGTTCATGCAACTTCCATTCCTGGGGAAATTTTATCCCTTAGAGACCTTCATGTTTCCTAATTTCTTTGGTGAAGAGTATTATAGGCTGGTAATCCTTTGCTCTATGTCTAAAATTCATATATGAGTGAGTACATACCATGTTTGTCTTTTTGTGATTGGGTTACCTCACTCAGGATGGTTTCTTCTAGTTCCATCCATTTGCCTGCAAATTTCAAGATTCCATTGCTTTTTTCTGCTGAGTAGTACTCCATTGTATAAATGTACCACATTTTCTCAATCTATTCTTTAGTTGAGGGGCATCTAGGTTGTTTCCAGGTTCAGGCTATTACAAACAATGCTGCTATGAACATGGTTGAACATAGGTCCTTGTTGTATGAATATGCACTATTTGGGTATACACCCAAGAGATGAGTGCCTGGATCTTGAGGTAGACTGATTCCCATTTTCCTGAGTAACCACCATACTGATTTTGTAAGAGGTCTTACAAGTTCGCACTCCCACCAGCAATGGAGGAGTGGTCCTTTATCTCCACATCCTCTCCAGCATAGATTTTCATTGGTATTTTTGATTTTAGCCATTCTGACAGGTGTGAGGTGGTATCTCAGAGTTGTTTTGAGTTGCATTTCTCTGATGGCCAATGATTTTGAGCACTTTCTTAAGTGTCTTTCAGCCATTTCAGATTCCTCTGTTGAGAATTCTCTATTTAGTTCTGCACCCCACTTTTTAATTTCATTGTTTGGTGTTGTGTTGGCTAGCTTCTTGAACTCCTTATATATTTTGGAAATCTGTCCTCTGTCAGATGTGGGATCGGTGAAGATCTTTTCCCATTCTTTGGGTGGTCGTTTTGTCCTACTGACTATTTCCTTTGCCTTGCAGAAGCTTCTCAGTTTCAGGAGGTACCATTTATTAATTGCAGACCTCAATGTGCCACTGGCCTAATGTTCAGGAAGCAGGCTCCTGTGCCAATTTGTTCAAGGGTAATTCCCACATTCTCTTTTAGAAGATTCAGTGTGGCTGGATTTATGCTGAGATCTTTGATCCATTTGAACTTAAGTTTTGTGCATTGTGACAGGAATGGATCTATCTGCAATTTTCTGCATGTCCGAATCCAATTGTACCAGCACCATTTGATGAAGATGCTATCTTTTTTCCATTGTATAAATTTAGCACCTTTGTCAAAAATAGGATACGCATAAGTGCTTGGGTCAATATCAGGGTTTTCAATTAGATTCCATTGGTCTATCTGTCTATTTTTGTGCCAATACCAAGCTGTTTTCAGAACTATGGCTCTATAGTAGAGCTTGAAATCAGGGATGGTGATGTGTCCAGGAGATCCTTTATTGTAAAAAGTTGTTTTGGCTATCCTGGGTTTTTTTATGTTTCCATATAAAGTTGAGTATTGTGCTTTCAATGTCTGTGAAGAACTGTCTTGGGATTTTGATGGGGATTGCATTGAATCTGTAGATTGTTTTTGGCAGGATGGCCATTTTTTACTATGTTAATTCTACCTATCCAAGAGCATGGGAGATCTTTCCATTTTCTGGTATCTTCTTTAATTTCTTTCTTTAAAGTCTCAAAGTTCTTATTGTACAAGGTCTTTCACTTTTTTGATTAGTGTTACCCCAAGATATTTTATGTTGCTTGTGGATATTGTGAAAGGTGTTTTCCTGATTTCTTTCTCATTAGATTTATCATCTGTATATAGTAGGACTACTGATTTTTTTGTGTTAATTTTGTATCCTGCTACCTTGCTGAAGGTGTTTATCAGCCATAGGAGTTCCCTGGTAGAGTTTTTTGGGTCACTAATGTAGACTATCATGTCGTCTGCAAATAGTGAAAGTTTGACTTCATCCTTTCCAATTTGTATTCCTTTGATCCCCTTTTCTTGTCTTATTGCTCTAGCCAGAACTTCAAGTACAATATTGAAGAGATATGGAGAGAGTGAACAGCCTTGTCTTGTTCCTGATTTTAGAGGAAACGCTTTGAGTTTCTCTCCATTTAGTTTGATGTTGGCTATTGGTTTGGTGTATATTGTGTTTATCATGTTTAGATATGTTCCTGTTATTCCTGTTCTCTCCAAGATCTTTATCATGAAGGGATGTTGGATTTTGTCAAAGGCTTTTTCAGTGTCTAGTGAGATGATCATGTCTTTTTTGTTTTTCAGTTTGTTTATTTGGTGGATTACATTGATGGATTTTTGTATGTTGAACCATCCTTGCATCACTGGGATGAAGCCTACTTGATCATGTTGGATGATTTTTCTGATATGTTCTTGGATTCAGTTCACCAATCTTTTATTGAGTAGTTTAGCATCAATGTTCATGAGGGATATCGGTCTGTAGTTATCTTTCTTAGTCATATCTTTGTGTGGCTTGGGTATCAAAGTGATTGTAGCCTTGTAGAAAGAGTTTGGCAATATCCCATCTGCTTCTAATGTGCGGAACAGTTTGAGGAGTACTGGAATTAGCTCTTGTTTGAATTTCTGGTAGAATTCTGCAGTGAAGCCATCTGGCCCTGGGCTTTTTTTTGGTTGTGTGGCTTTTGATGACTGCTTCTATTTCATTAGGGGTTATAGATCGATTTAAACTGTTTATCTGATCTTGATTTAATTTTGGTAAGTGATATTTATCCAGAAAGCTGTCCATTTCCGTTAGATTTTCCAATTTTGTGGAGTACAGGCTTTCAAAGTATGACCTGAAGATTCTCTGGATTTCCTTGGTGTCCATTGTTATATCCCCCTTTTCATTTCTGATTTTGTTAATTAGCATGCTCTCTCTCTGCCTTTTGGTTATTTTGGTTAGAGGTTTGTCTATCTTATTGATCTTCTCAAAGAACCAACTCTTTGTTTCATTGATTCTTTGTACTATTTTCCTAGTTTCTACTTTGTTGATTTCGGCTCTCAGGTTGATTATTTCCTGGCGTTTACTCCTCCTTGGTGTGTTTGCTCTAAACAAAAAGCTCTAAAGCTTTTTGCTCTAAAGCTTTCAGTTGTTCTGTCAATTCTCTAATGTGACTTTCCTCTAGTTTCTTCATGTGGGCACTTAGTGCTATGAACTTCCTCTTAAAACTGCTTTCAGAGTGTCCCATAAGTTTGGGTATGTTGTGTCTAGATTCTCATTAAATTATAGGAAGTCTTTAACTTCTTTTTTTATTTCTTCCTCAACCCAGGAATGGTGCAATTGGGTGTTATTCATTTTCCATGTGAATGTAGCTTTTCTGCAATTAGTATTGCTGATGAATTCTAGCTTTAATGCATGGTGGTCTACAGGGGGTTATTTCAATTCTTTTGTAACTGTGGAGGTTTGCTTTGCTGCCAACTATGTGGTCAATTTTTGAGAAGGTTCCATATGGTGCTGAGAAGAAGGTATATTCTTTTGTGTTTTGATGGAATGTTCTATAGATATCAGTTAACCCCAGTTGGGTCATAACTTCTGTCAGATCCTTTGTTTCTTTGTTAAATTTCTCTCTGGTTGTCCTGTCTAGTGGTGTAAGGGGGTTGTTGAAGTCTCCTACTATAATTGTGTGTGGTTTTATGTGTAGTTTGAGCTTTAGTATGTTTCTTTTACAAATGTGGGTGCTTTTGTATTTGGGGCATAGATGTTCAGGATTGAGACTTCATCTTGATGCACTTTTCCTGTGATGAGTATGAAATGCCCTTCCTCATCTCTTGTGATTACTTTTAGTTTGAAGTCTAATTTGTTAGATATTAGGATTGCTACACCAGCTTGTTTCTTGAGCCCATTTGATTGGAAAATGTTTTCCCATCCTTTTACTCTGAGGTATCGCCTGTCTTTAAATTGAGGTGTGTTTCTTGCAAACAGCAGAAGGATGGATTCTGTCTTTGTATGCAGTCTGTTAGCCTATATCTTTTTATGGATAAGTTAAGACCATTGACATTTAGGGATATTAATGTCCATTGTTCATTGGTTCTTCTTTGTTTTGGATTTATTGTTGGTGGTGTCATTGCACGTGGCTTTTGCCCTCCTGTTTCTTTTTGTGTTTGGTAAAATTTGATTATCTATTCCCAGTGTTTTTGTGAGTGTTATGTTCGTTGGGTTGGAGTTTTCCTTCCAGAACCTTCTGTAGTGCTGGATTTGTGGATATGTATTGTTTAAATCTGTTTTTGTCATGGAATATCTTGTTTTCTCCATCTATAGTGATTGAAAGTTTTGCTGGGTACAGTAGTCTGGGTTGACATCCATGCTCCCTTAGTGCTTGTAGGGTATCTATCCAAGACCTTCTGGCTTTCAGAGTTTCCATTGAGAAGTCGGGTGTGATTCTGATTGGTTTGCCTTTATATGTTACTTGGCCTTTTTCCTTTGCTGCTCTTAATATTTTCTCTTTATTCTGTAGATTTGGTGTTTTGATTATTATGTGTTGGGGGACTTCTTTTTGTGGTCCAGTCTGTTTGGTGTCCTATAACTTCTTGTACTTTCATAGGCATATCCTTCTGTAGGTTGGGGAAGTTTCCTTCTATGATTTTGTTGAATATGTTTTCTGTACCTTTGAGCAGTGTTTCTTCACCTTCTTCTACACCTATTATTCTTAGGTTTGGTCTTTTCATGGTGTCCCATATTTCCTGGATATTTTGTGTTAGGGATTTGTTGGACTTGAGGTTTTCTTTGGTTGATGAATGTATATCCTCTAGCGAGTCTTCAATAGCTGAGATTCTCTCTTCCATCTCTTGAATTCTATTGGTTATACTCACATCTTTAGTTCCTGATTGTTTATCCAGCCTTTCCATTTCCAGCATGGCCTCATTCTGTGTTTTCTTTATTGTATCTATTTCATCTTTCATGCTTTGAACTGTTTCAAGAACTTCCTTCACTTGTTTGGATGTTTTTTCTTGGGTTTCTTTAGAATCTTTAAGAGATTTGTTTATTTCTTGAATTTTTTGGTTTGTATTTTCCTCCATTTCTTGTAATTTTTTGTTTGCTTTTTCTTCTATTTCTTTAAGGGATTTTCTTGTTTCCTCTTTAGAGGTCTCTATCATCTTGCTAAGATAATTTTTGAGGTCCATCTCATCTTCATGCTCTGTGTTGGGCTTTTCAGATCTTGCTGGAGTAGAATCCCTAGATTCTGGTGGTGTCATATTGGTCTTTTTGTTGTTGAGTGGAATCTTATTCTTATTCCCATATCTTCTTTTAGTGGGTGCAGGTGAGGGTCTCTTATCTCTTCTTGTGACCCAGTGGTGTGTGGGGGCCAGGAATTAAATGTCCACAACTCTGGATGGTCTTGCCTCTCCTGGTAGTCTCCTCACTTGTTGTGGATCAGTTGGCAGAAAGAGATGGAAGAGTGGGTTGTTTCCAGATTCAGGGAGCTCCTCCTTGTCTGTGCTTGTCTACCCCAAGCAGGTGGCCACAGGCCTGGGGTGGTCGGGGTGAGTGATGGTTTGGGTGGGGGTTGGGTAAGGGCAGCGGCTCACCTACCTCATTCCTGGGTCAGTCAGAGGAAAGGGATGGAAGAGTGGGGTGCTACCAGATTCAGGGAGCAGGGAGGTCCTCCCTGACTGGGCATGTCTACTCCAAGCCAGCAGGTGCAGTTGGGGGGGATCTGGGTGAGTGATGTTTTGGGTGGGAGTTGGGTAAGGGCAGAGACTCACTCACCTATTTCCTGGGTCAGTCAGCAGAATCAAAGAGTGGGGTGCTGCCATATTCAGGGGGCAGGGAGATCCAAGACTTATCTTATAGAGGATGCCTTCTGCTGGTACCCTCTCTTGCCGGTGGCTCACATGGCGCCACTGGAGCAAGAGAAGAGAGGAAAGGGGACATTTCCTGTTTATCCATGCTTAAATATGAGTCTCCTTGCTATGTCAATTCTTGCCTGGATCACCACTTCTCTACTACATTTCCCAGAATCCTCTTTGACTCCTAGTCCTCCATAACTTGCTGCCTCATTGGCCAAACAGTATTTTATTTATCATCCAGTAAGACAAACACACAGAAGCACTTCCCCCATCAGTGGCTATACAATTTTGAACTCTCAACAGTAGTGGATAAGTGTTCTCCTTTCCCCACATCCCCACCAGCATGTATTTTTGACAATTTTATTGAGCTTTCAATACTTTTAATTCTCAAAGTAGTTTTGACTTGTTTTTCCCTCACACCTAAGGTTATTGACCTTTTAAAAATGTGTTTTACAGTGATTTGCATCATATCACCAGTGATTATCAAATGGGAAATGAGATGGGAGGGCAGGGTAAATGATTGAATATGGGGAAGGACAGCTAAAACTAATGACCTTTTGAAAAGCCATTTGAAAACCTCGGGACGATCAGAAGCATCCCAAGTGAGTGAAGGTGTAAGGAATACAAATTTTTGTCATGGGCTCATTCATGACAAAATCAAGGCCTCATAAGCATGTGAGTATTTATTAGTATTTACCAAAATTAACAACTGCATCATCCTCATCCTTGATGTTTGAAACCTGAGATTACTCACATCAAGACACCTCCTACTGAGACTAGATGAACCTAGCACCCACCCCATGCTGTACATGATAGACATGGTGAAGTTTCTGTTTGTTTCAGCAGTAGATAAGGTTCCAGAAGAGTGTACACTACACCCAATCCCAGGTTTTCTATAGATGTCCCTCTATGTAGGACCTTTCTTTATTCCCTCTCTGCCCCATTTAGGTTTTGAGATTCATATATGTGTGTATATATGAATATATATATATATATATATATATATATATATATATATTCACCAAGTAACATTCTATTGACAAGAATGGGTTACATTTTGCTGAGTTACTGATTACAAGGGTTCCCACAGATCACCCCTGCAAGCATCGCAGGCTGTTGCCATAGTTATTGGTTACCTGTAACAACAAAATGGAAAGGCCCTGTTGCTGAGAACATTATGTACTTATATCATGAAATATGAAGAGATCACATGAGATCCAAATAGAATTACCACCCATCCTTATTAATTTTTGTGATGCTTGCAAGTAATGTTTATGCTACTAGAGGGGGAAATAATAATCAATATCACTCAGCTATAAAACCTAAATCCTACAGGAGTGATCTGAGAAGACAAGATATACTAGTACCAAAATGTTCAAATGTTTTAGGAATAGCCATGAAGTTTTCTTTTATTGAATTTACATCTCACTCCATGAATTAGAACCAAAATATCATAAAGCCAAAATGGTCCAGAAATTAAGACTAAATTGTTCATGAGTCTAGCTGAAAGCATACTGCTATTCTACTAAAGGAATATGGTAATAAAATGACTCACAATGACATATTGTTATACCCATAGAACAGTGCATTGCTTGGTGTGCAGATAAGTTTCTTTTTACAATAGATGGTAATTGGTGTAGAAACACACAACTAGACAACATACAGACAGTGTGATTCTTTGGACCACTAAGCCCTAAGTGAAATGTCTATATCAACCCGTTCCCCTCAAAGCTCAGAAATCTTTGTAGAAAAGGAAGTGAAAATATTTTAAGAACCAGAGTTGGTGGATGAATCCAAGGAAAGAATGTCTTTCAGACAAAGTAGTATTGAGGCTCATATGAACTCACATAGACTGTAGCAGAACTCATAAGATTGTATAAATTAAAACCACACAAAATAGCAACAGAGAAAAGAGGAAATAGACACAAATACCACCACTGACTAACAGGCTATTTGCAATTCAGACATTATTCGAAATAAAAATTATTTTCCTTTAAAAGAATGGCACTGAGTATACCAAACAACCTCCATGGCAGGCCCCGTGTCCAATATAAGATACAATCCCCATTTCTGTGTCCTTTTTGTTTTGTTTTGATATTTTTAGGAATACTTAGGTTTTTTTAGTTTTTGTTTGTTGCTTTCTTTGTTGGAGAGAATCAGTGAGAAAAAGAAAGAAATAACATAAATTGGGTTACTAGAGAGATGGAGGATCAGAGAGGATTTGAGTAAAGGGAAAGAATAAGTTCAAAATATACTATACAAAGCATTTAAAAACATGGAGGAAAGTGTGAATGACTCAATCTCTGGTACTCAATCATGATAAAGGTTGTGTTGAAACAGGTCTAAATGCTGTTATCACTATTACACTGAAGCAATACTTCCCACACAAGCAAAAATTTTGAAAGTGTCAGTAATTTAAACTGTTTCATCATGTTAAGTCTTCAGATCTCATCATACTTCCCTCATTTAAGGTATGTTAGCAACTGAACTTTTATTTTATTTTATTTTCTCAAAACTGAATCCAGGTTTATTGGGCTGAATTAACAAATTAATAGGAAGAGACTATTTCTACATAATTGGAAACTTAAAGGGAAAGATTATTGCTACTATGGAACATGGGACACATTGTAACTTATTGACTAGTAAAATTTATATAGGCAATATTATTGTGATACATTATTTCCTACAAAATTACAAAATGAATATAATCCTGACATTTTGTTTATGAAAATGAAATAGTTTTCTGTCTTTAAAATATATTTTATTTGCTTAAAATGATGTGTTTATTTTGATTTTTCTGTTATACTGAGTAGATCTAATTAGTAAGAAAGGAAGTCAATATGCACAAAGCTTATTATAGACTTGTCATATGAAATATTGTTTATTCACACATTCTGAAAATCTACTATAAAGATTCTTGATGAGATGAAAAGCAACTTGAAATAGTAGCTTTCATTTCTTACACAAGCTGCTGGAAAATTCCAGGGTCATCATACCATTTATTGTTTTAAAGCAGCGACCAGATAAATGGTACTGTCATGGAATGAAATATGTCATCAGTGATAAACAACTCTGAAGTCATTCAAGCAAGTAATACATTGTAGGTCAAAAACTACACCCCTGACAATACTGCATTTGATGATAATATTACACATGTCATATTTGAAGAAGGAAATGCTTTTCTACTACTAAATACTCAACAAATTGGAGTACCAGCTGACATAGGAATAAAAAGCATTTGTAGAAGTGGTGTAGCAGCATATTGACAAGTTTCATGAAGTGTAACACAACCAATCTGGGGTATAATAAGTAAAGGAAACTCATAGTGGAAATTAGAAAAATAATAAAATGTAATGTAATTATAAAAGAAAATGTTCAGTAGAACCAAATATTAGGTCCTACATAAAGAAGAAAGTTGTTCTTCATTTATGGTTTACACTAATTCCATTAATCCTTTATCTATTCAACCCTAGTTAAGTTAATGGTAAATATATCAATATACTTCCCCTCTAATTTCAATAAACTGTAGCCATAGAAGCCATATGGATATTATTTTCAGTAATTAACTAAATATTCAATTTCAAAAATGCTTGAATAAAATAAGTAGATATAAAGCAGTCTACAGTTATTTCACATTTTTTTCATAAGAAACTCACAATTTTGTACCGAAGAATGGTGAATATGAAAATTATTTTTCCATGTAAAAGGCAAAATATGTCCATATGAATACAACATTGGAGAACACCAGATGTCTCCACCTAACCTATTTTAGAAGGAATGCCTTGTAATGGCCAATCAAACTTCCATGTTTATATGGGCTATTTTATTGATGTTTTAGTTGCTTATGTGTGTATGAAAAATACACAAAAATATTGGGAAGAATTCTACATTTTGTGCTCAGTATTTTTCTCCAGTGTCTTCTTAATCCTACTGGCCAAACAAAACATAGGTTAGAAGAATTTGTTAATTTTACTTTGTCCCTCACCCTCACTGTAACAACATACCACTCAAATTCTCAAATTTTTCATATACAAAGAATACATATTCACCCATCCAAAGTTCATTTTTATCATTTCCCAGGTCAAGTATCTAGACTTTCAGTTATGCCCTAACATCCATAAGCTTAAACTTGATCACAGACAGTACCTGCATTTCCTCATACTTCCAACCATCAAGAAAGAGATTTTTACTTTCTAAGGCTTGAAAGGGTAACTCTCAAGCTAGTTTCCAAACTTTGTTCTTCCTTCACAACCCCTCTATAAATAGTTAAGGATCTACCCTACAACTGAGCTCCTAGATCCTATTAAGCCTATTTGCATCCTAAACACACATCTAAATCCCTGCTCTAGTTCTCCCAGACCTTGACCAATCCTTTATCCCTTATATTACTAAAAACTGAAGAGTACTTCCTGGGGTTTCAGAGGACCCACATCTATTGCCTATATTTCCAAACATCTAGTTGCAATGGTTAGTGGAAGGCAGTCCCCCTATTGGCTCAGGAAGCCTGTAAGCTCATATTTGGTCAACCTTTCTCTGTCTTCTCTCCATATTGGCTCAAGGACATCCTATTGGACAAAGGCCTGTCCAATTTGTATCCTTCGAAACTTGAACTTTTACATGTTGTCTACTTAGAAAATCCATGTATCTCACATGATTTCTACTCTCCTCTCAATCCTGTTATACTCCTTCCCAAGACCACTACCCTCATGCCCTCTTGCCTTGAACAACTTGCCTACAAATATTAACAAGTTCCTATTTCACCTATATCATTTCCTTACTATCCTTTGTTCATTGATGGAAAATCATCTTTTATTTCCATAGGATCCTGTCTACTGGTCTATGCCATAGTGTCCTCTGATAGGTTTAGAATCTTTGATTCTATCCCTTCACCATCAGGTACTACTTCTCGGAAGAGAGAGCTCACAGCCCTCACTAGAGCTCTCAGTTTAGAATGAGACAAACCATCAACAAATATACAGATTTGAAGTATGTATCCAATATCATGAACCACCATGGTTTATTAGGCAAAAGAAGGCCTTCCTCAACATTAAGAGTAAGTACATGTATTACTGACAGACATCTAGTAATAAAGCTTCGGGAAGTTTCTTATCTTCCCAAGAAGAGATTGGGAATGTTTAAAGCTTCCAAGGCAAACAACAAGGTCATACTTTTCTTGGTACTCACAAGTACTTTTATATTTTCTCTTGGTCTTTAAACATTCTTAGAAGAGATTGGAGGCAGAGTGGGATTTGTAGTTTGCAGGGTCCCCTGGGGGAATATTGGTGTAGTTTATCTGCAGGAGTCTTTACTACTAACCTGGCAGTATGGCTGAGATGGATGGAGGAAGGGCCTGGGGCTTTGTCAAACGCCAAGGGCCTAATGACTTTGTGGTCCCAATGGGAAGCTGGTCACTCACCTCTCAGTCCTCTCTGTGCAGTAGATGTCTTTTTTCTAGGGAGACTCTGAAGTTGCTGGGTATCAATAACTTTTCTTAAACAACCAAATACCTGCAGACCTCTGGACATCAAATATATCTCTGATTAGAATTATCAGCAACCATTCAGCTTCCAAGGCAAACAACAAGGTCATTCTTTTCTTGGTACTCACAAGTACTTTTATATTTTCTCTTGGTCTTTAAACATTCTTAGGGTGTCTCTGTACTTACATTGCAGAATATACCCATTAAGTATATTTGCCATTTTGCAACATATAGAAGAACCCTGCTCTACCAAGACACTTCAACCAGAATTTATTGTGGATACACTCAAACCTTATCACACAAAGTAAGTTCCATGCAATCAGCAACATATAAAGAGGGTATTCTATTACATACTATATGCAAGAAAGCAGTTATACCATGATTTTCCTCTCAGGTACTCCTTTTTTCCAACATATTGGCCTTGGTTGTTACATGTTTCATCATCATTTGTAGGGTCTACGCCACCACTAATACAATGTGTTATGTGAGATTTCTTGGGGAGATATGACACAAAAGCCCATTCACCAAAGATAGGATACCATTGAAAGACAAGAATAGCAACTAAACTAGAGTCCAACTTGGTGATTCAATGTGTTTGCTGTTTACCTATATAGTATGGGTAAGGATTTTCTTAAAAGAGCAGTGGGCATGGCACAGGGGGGTTGTTGGGGGGCTATGGGAGGATGGGAGGGAGAGGGAACTGGGATATTGATATGTAAAATAAGATTGTTTCTGAATAAAAAGGTTATTTCCTCTAAAAAAAAAAGAGCAGAAAAGGTCCCCCACACCCCCCAAAAAAAGTATTATTATGACACCATCATTGGTGACAACTGTCTTGTACCATGGACAGTGGCACATTGGCGCGAAGTCTTTATGTAGGCACCAGATAAAAATCTCTATATTCAGTGTGCTGCATGGGTACTGTCTTCAGTAATGGAGTGTTGTCAGTTTACAGAGAGCAACATACTGTTTTAGCAACAACTTGGATTGTTTGGGATTTTGTGTGGTGCATTTGAAGAACAAGTTAATCAAATATAACCCAAGCCTGGTATGCAAAGCTAATTTTGATGATAAGAATTGTCCATATGAAACCAGATCCCCTAGTATTTGACAGTTTCTTTTAGATCAACTTCATATATGCATGTATTTTTATAATTGTAATTAGAACAATTTTATATTAGAAACAAGCTTCTTTTGCATGTCAATCCCAGTTCCCATTCCCTCCCCTGCCCCCCCACCACTAGTCAAAACCCTTTCTGATCCGCAGGGAGGGTGAGGCCTTCCAAGGGGGATCTTCAAAGTCTGTCATATCATTTGGATCAGAGCCTAGACCATCTACTATGTATCTAGGCTGATAGAGTAACCCTCTATGTGGATTGGCCTACCAAAGTAATTCATGTACAGGGATAAATACTGATCCACTACCAGAGACCCCATAGATTAACCAGACCTCCAAACTGAGATCCACTTTCAGGGGGTCTTGAACAGTCCTATGCTTGTTTTCCCACTATCGGTCTAGGGTCTATGAGCTCCCCCTTGTTCAGGTCAGCTGTTTCTGTGGGTTTCTCCATCCTGGTCTTGAACCCTTTGCTCATCAATCTTCCCTCTCTGCAACTGGATTCCAAAGTTCAGCTCAGTGTTTAACTGTGGGTGCCTGCTTCTGCTTCCATCAGCTACTTGATGAAGGCTCTAGGAAGCCTTAGAAGGTAGTCATCAATTTCATTATCAGAGAAGGGCAGTTAAGGTATGCTTATATTCTAGAAATTTTCTACTACACTAAATTTTCATATCACCCATCAAATTTCCCTAAATTTTTATTTTCTCTCTACATATTCTGTCCCACAACTCCCAATCACATTCTTCTTCCAACATGAACCTCAAATTCCAGACCCCCATCTATATATATCTATTATATTTCCCTTTCCTAATGAGATTTGTCTATTCCTTCTATTCCTGTGTTCTCCACCTATCCACATGTGACTATATGAATCACAGTTTGGTTATCATTGGTTTAACAGGTAATATATACATATGAGTGAATACATATATTTCTCTTTGTGAGGCTAGGAAACATCATTAAGTATAATTTTTTCAAGTTCTATCGATTTTACTGGAAATTTCATGAATTTATTTCTTTGAATTTTTGAGAAAAATACTCCAATGTGTAAATTTATCACACTGTCTTTATCCATTCTTCTCTTTGGAGACATATAGCTTGTTTTATTTGAATTGCCCTAATGGCTAAGGATGATGCATATTTCTTTAAATGTTTCTCAATAATGAGTTTGAAATTTCTAGATTTTGACAATAGAGAAGCAACAAAGCAAATGTCTTGATGGTAGGAAGAAGTATCCTTTGGATATATGTCTAAGAGTGCTATATATGGATCTTGAGGTAGATCAATTCCCATTTTCCAAAGGAACTGTCACACAGATTTCCATTGTAGCTATATGAGCTTGTACTCCAACCAAAAAACATAAGAGTGCTCCTCAATCTTGTCAGCACAAGCTTTCACTATTTGTTATTTGTTTGTTTTTTGGTCTGAGCCACTCTTAAAAATGTAAGGTGAAATGTCAAAGTAGTTTTGATTCGCATTTCCCTGATGGATAAGAAAGGTGAACATTTCTTTAAATGTGCCCCAGTCATTTGAAATTTTCTATTGAGAATTTTCAGTACAGTGTTGTACTCAATTTGTAATTGGGTTATTTTTATATCTAATTCCTTGAGTTCTTTATATATTTTAGATATTAGTCCTTTATCATATGTATAGTTGTTCAAAATCCTTTCACCTTCTGTTTTCCACCACTTTGTCCAAATGAAAGGGCCCTTTGCTGTTCAGAAGTTTCTCAATTTCAAGAGGTCCCATTTATTAATTATTGATCTCAGTATTTGCACTACTGGTGTTATATTCAGGAAGTAGTCTTCTGTGCCAATAAATTCAAGGCTATTTCCCACTTTTTTTCTGTCAGGTTCCATGTATCTGGTTTTATGTTGAGGTCTTTGAGACACTTAGACTTGAGTTTCTTTTGCAAAGTGACAAAAATGGAACTATTTGGATTCTTTCAAATGCAGACATTCAGTTTTAGCATCATTTGTCAAAGATGGCTGCCTCTTTTCCAGTATGTGTTTCTTGACTTTTTATTCAAAAAATGGGTGTCATGATCATATAGTTTACCTGAGTAGAACTTAATTCTAACTTATAAAGGGGAGAACTGGAATATTTGAAGATTACTTACTGTAGTTATTTCCTTTGGTGCCATCACACCTGTGTGGAATCCAAAGGACAGTCTATGCAAATCAGATTTCAGCTCTCAGCATCCATTTTGTGTGTCTTGGGAATTGAATTCAGGTTCACTAGTGTTTGTCCCCTCTGAGCATCTCATGACCTGAACTGGAATCCAGTTACAGAGAAGAACGAGTGATGGGCAAAGGGGTCCAGATCAGGCTGGTGTAACCCACAGAAGCAGCTGACCTGAACATCAGGGAACTTTTGCTTCCTAGACTGATGCTGGATTACCAGCATGGGACTGATCCAGACCCCAGGAACATGGGTTTCAGTGAGGAAACCTCAGAAATCTACAGTACTCCATGTAGTAGTTCAGTACTTATCCCTAGCATAGGTGTGGTTTGGGAGCCCATTCCACATAGAGGAATACTCCCTGAGCCAAGACACACTGGGCTGGTCCTAGGCCCTATCCCAAAGGACACCCTATGGAAGGCCTTACCATCCAGGGGGAGCAGAAAGGATATGAGATATGTAGGGTTTTGGTTGGGGAGGGGTGGCTGGGGAGGAGGGGGGGAAAAGGGAACTGGGATTATCATGTGAAATAATCTTGTTTCTAATTCAAATAAAAAATCTTCAAAAAATGAAGAAAAAGATTAACTTAATATTTATTTTCAGGTTTACTCAATTATTATAGCTTATAAATCAATCCAATTATTTTCAGGTACAAATATTAGGTAATTGATCCATCACACAATAGAATTACCATAATTCTGCACAAAATTGACTTGAACAATTAGATGGCTATTCTTGGTTGTCAAATTAACTACAGCTGGAATTATCTGCAAGCAAAAAATGGAGGAGCACACCTGTGAGGGATTTTTGCTTAGTTTGTAGTGTGAGAACCAGCTTCTGATACAGATGTTTGCAGTGGAAAGATGCAACATTAGTGTATAACTTTTGAGGTGGGGAGACTCACCTCTAATCTGGGCCATGCCTTCTTGGGGAATCCTATAATAGGATATAGCAGAAGAAAAATTTTGCTCTTTGCCTTCTTGATCTCACTCAACTATCAAGTCCATTCTTCCATTGGCATTGGAGACCATTTCTTCACAATTCTGGCATTTACTGAAGACAAGCTGAGATATACAGCCTTCTAGAAAAATTACAGAATTCTTAGACCTTCCATGCTTAGGTAGCCATTGATTGATTAGCTGAATTAGAGAGAGAGAGAGAGAGAGAGAGAGAGAGAGAGAGAGAGAGAGAGAGAGAGATTCCTCCTATAACTTCCACATTCTTAAGATCTCTGGCAAATACAATTTTTCTGTTACTTTCAATGCTTTTTAATAGTTTTGTTAACTAATAGAAGCATATTTTTATCATAAGCTACCCTGTATATTTCTTTAAACATTAGGAGGTAACTATTATTATTTGGTGTTTGCTTATCACTTGGCCTTTGTTTCATTTTTCCAATCTGTCATGGTTCTCATTTTCTCTTTATGGAATTGTTCACAAAGCATGAATTTATATGTCAAAAGTTACTTTCAAAAAACTCTAAAGCTGCAGTAACTATATCTTTTGCGCCTGCTTGGAAAGAAATGGAAGCATTATTATTCAAATGTAAGGAATGGAAAAGCTCTTCTGAAGAAAAGGTATTTTTTTCTAATTTCATATTACTTAGTTTAAATAGTCATAAAATACAAAAGTTTTTATAGTTGCATAATATATTATCACTTTAAGTCAGACACAGATGTTTCAAATTAAAATGTTTAATTTATAGAATCAGAAAGGCAAATATTTATTTTATATAGTAGGATGACAGACAGAATAATTATATAAATGAGCATGTTTCAATAACCCTGGATGTGCTTCCATTACAAAAGACAAATCCTTTCATATCTATATGCGTAATATTCTGTAAGATGTAGGGTCAAAAATTACTGGATTTTAAGGCAATTTTTCTAGAACTTAGGCCCTGTTTGGAAAATAAGCCTTCTCCAAGCACTTTCTCTCAATTGTGCATATAATTATGTCTTAAAAATTTTAGGCTGAAGGCAAGGAAGCTGGACTGAATTCTCAATCACCAATCCTGTTCTAGCCTCTAGAGTTTCTGGTATTACAAGTATGTACCAACATTCCTGCCAGGTGTTTACCCCTACAAACTACTCATCATGGCACTGGAAGACACTGTTTCATATTACCAAAGGAAAAAAAAGTTAAAAACGGACCCACCACAAACCCTTTGATCTACAAAGATATATAATACCTGCACAAATCTTTTGGGAGGAACTAATCAGTATCTGATTGGATTTAAACATTGCTTTGGTGGCCAAGAACCTGAGACTAGTAAGGTCATGGAACTACGGCAGAGAATGAAACCTTGAAACACTCAGTCCTCATTGGGATGTCAAATCCCTCCCTCCCTTTGAGGCTCAGGGATTCCTGAGGAAGATAGATTATAGTAACCAGAGACTATGAAAGAAATCAAGGGAACAAGGCCTTCTAAACACAGCAGGATTGGTGTACATATGAACTCCAGAGACTGTGGCAGGATGTGCAGTGCTTACATTGGTCTATGCATCATGGGTTCCCTGCACAGAGGGAAATAAACACAAACCCTTATCCCTAACCCCAAATCTATCTTCAATTGATAATCATTCACAAATGAAAAACAATCCTTTCGAGAAAACGTCAATTATTAGTCACTGATATCTCTCAGTATCATTTGTCTAAATACCCTAATAAAATACACAGATTAGTAGAATGTGAATAAAGGCAGCATTCATCACTTTACAACATCCAATACACATACCTCAACATCCAGATAGACATTACATCAGGGTCAAAGGTTGGAAAAAGATTTTTTTTAAAGCAAATGGAACTAAGAAGCAAACTGGAATAGCCATTTTACTGTCTAACAAAATAGACTTCAAATTGAAAGGAACAGATGGGGAAACACACTATATAATCATCAAAGGAAAAATCCACCAAAATGACCTGGGTGCGTATAAAAGTGCCTCCAAAAAATTGCTGCAATCTCATACAAGCAACATAACAGCATACCTGAAATCTATAGAACAAAAAAGAAAGCATAACCAAGAGGTGCATATGGCAAGCAGTTATCAAAGTGAAGCCTGGGATGAAAAAGAAACAAAGTGAAGAAAACAAATAATCAATAAAACGAAGGTTTGGATCTTTGAGAATATCAACAAGGAAGCAAACACCCAAAGTAACTAAAAAACAGAGAGAATATGGAAATCAATAAAATCAGAAACAAAAAGGTGGCTATAACAAAAAACAAGGAAGAAATTCATAGAATAAAAAGAACATATTTTAAAATTCCTGTACACCACCAAATTGAAAAAAATCTAAAGAAGCGGATACTTTTCTGGATAGGTATCACTTACCAAAGTTAAACCAAGACCATATATAAAATTTAAATTGATCTAGAGCCCCTAGTGAAATAGAATCAGTCATTAATGATCTCCCAACCAAAAAAAGCCCAAGAGAAAGTGGAATTTAGCTAAATTCTGTGTTCAAGGAAATAAACAGATGGAATAAAGGAAGTGGTGACCTCAGGACTAGGTCCTGCCAAGTGAAGTTTCCCACATGTGAAAAGGAATTAAAGAGAAGCTTAGAGCCTGGCATGGTGGCACACTCCTTTTAATCCAAGCGCCACAAAAGTCTGGTGGATGCCTGATTTTTAGGAGCCTTGTCTAAAGATCCCCTTTCAGGTCAGCATAGCTTATAGAGTGAAGGAAATAATCAAAAACAGAAAGTTGAGGAAAACCTAACTGGACAATACAGCCATACCCTGTTACAGCACCAGTAAGCAACAAAAGTTTTCAGCTTTGACCACAGGTTCTGGCTTTAGAGTTAATGACAGAAGAAGGGGCTTATGGAATTTTCCTACATTATCAAGGAAAGCATTTGGGACAAGATGTGTATCAGGAGGATCCCTTAATGGAGACCTAGAAAGGCCATTACATGAATCTGTGAATTGTAAGCATTGATTGGCTTGGATGCTGAAGATGCCAGAGTCTTTGGATACCTGACAAGGAGAGCTGCTAACTGGGAGTGGAAACAACGGAAGAGAAAGAATTACATTGTAGTCAACAAAGCTGAACATATTTGGAGATCTGAAGAACATCTTGACATCAGACATGGAGACACAGAGTATGGAGTTTGCTCACCTGGTTTTCATTCTTGCTTTGGTCCAGTATTTCTTAGTTATATGCACATTCATGTGTTTTGGAACAGTAATGTATATTCTGTGCCATTGTATGTTAGAAATATGTGATCTGCATTTTTTCGACTTTACAGAGGATTAAAGTTAATAGAGTATATAAATCTCAGAAAAGATATTGAACTTTAGACTTTTAAATAAGTTTGAAACTGTGAAAGAATATGGGGCTTTTGAAGTTGGTCTGTATGTATGGCTACAAGAATTTGGGTGCCAGAAAGTGGAATGGGGTAGTTTTAAAAAATGGTTCCCAATGGGAGTGGCACTATTAGAAGGCCTGACCTTGTTGGAGTAGGGGTGGTTTTGCTGGAGGAAATATGTCACTTTAAAGGCAGGCTTTGATGTCTGGTATCTGCTCACCCCAAGCCCATTGAGACACTCCAATTCCTGCACACTGCCAATCAAGACGTAGCAGCTCCTTCCCCAGCACAATGTCTGCCTGCATGCTACCATATCCTACCATGATGATAATGGACTAAACCTCCGCACTGTGAGACACCAATAACATGTTTTCCTTTATAAGAGTTGTTGTGGTCATTGAGTCTCTTCATAGAAATAAAGGCCCTAAAGAAGACACTTTTTAATAGGTACTTATTGTCATATTTTTGAGGGTACCTAGTGGAAATGTCATCAGCCAGTAATATTTACAGATCTATAGGAATTCTCTGACCAGCAGCTTTGTTCTTTTCTTCCTTACTATAATTTATTGTCTGGCTACATGTATGGTCTTAGAGTTTTTATTGCTGTGATGAAACACCATGACCAAAGAGCAAGCTGGGGAGGAGTTTATTAGGCTTACACATCAGCATTGCTGTTCCTCACTGAGGAAGTCAAGATAAGAACTCAAACAGGAAAGGATCCCAGAGTCAGGAGCTGATGCAGATGACATGGAGGGGATCTGCTTACTGGCTTGCTTCTCCAAACTATTCAGCTCACCTTCTTATAGAACCCAGGACCACCTGCCCAAGGATTGCACCATGAACCATGGCTTGTGACCTAAATCAATGATCACTAACTGAGAAAATACCATACAGCTGGATCCCAAGGAGGCATTTCCTCAACTGTGGCTCCTTCCTCTCTGATGACTCCAGCTTGTGTCAACTTGACAAACAAAACCAGCTAGTACACTTATATTGTGGATTTATTATCTTTTAAAACCCTAAACATTCATTCACAAATTCAAGACAAATTTCACTGTAAATATGGTATCATACAGAATTCTCTTGGTCTATTTTCCATTGCATTGTTCTCAAAACTATTTTTGCTTACATTCCTATTGAACTACTTTTCACCAAAATGTAAAATTATATATATATATATATGTATGTATATACATATATATTATATATGTATGTTTGAATCCTAAAATGCTTTAATAACAAAAGACAGTAAATACATGATTAGGTTGATGAATAAAGAGAATCTAGTAGAAAATTGAAGATCTATTTTTTAATATTATTAATATTAGTGTTATTTTATCTGATCTATTACGTTATGACTGCAGCTTCCTTTCCCTGCCCTTCCCCTGTCTCTCCCTCTCACCTCAAATCTCCTCCAGATTCCCCTACTGCCCTTCTGGAAAGTGCAGGCCTCCCAAGGCCATTCCATCACATTGAGGCCAGATGACTCAACCTGGTAGGAGAAAAAGGGTCCCATAAGTAGGCATAAGAATCAGTGAATGACCCTGTTCAACTTGTTAGGAGTACCAGGTGAACACCAGGCTACTCAGTCATAACATATATGAACGGAGTTTAGGTCAGACTCCTACAGACTCTCTGATCTCCATAAGCCTACATGAGTCTTGATTAATTTATTCTGTGGGCCATGTTGTCTTAGTGTCTATGTGTCCTCTGATACTTCCAATCCTTCCTCCTTCTTCTAAGGACTCCCGGAACGGAGTTCCACTTAATTTTGGCTGTGGAACTCCACATCTGCTCCCATCTGTTGCTGAATGAAGTCTCTCTGGTATCTTTGATAAGTATTCTGCTTGCCTCTGGTCTGCAAGCATTCCCAACAGCAGTGCAGGATTGTTCCCCTTGTGCCATGTCTTTGCCAGTATGAGCTGTCACTTGTGTTTTTTGATATTATCATTTCTGACAGATGTAAAATGAATTTTCACAATTTCCTTGTTGGCTAATGATGCTGAACATTTGTTTAAGTCTTTCTCAGCCATTGAAGTATCCACTGTTGAGAAATCTGTTTATATCTGTACTGTACCAGTTTTTTTTTTTCTTTTCGGCCAAAAAACAACCAGCTCCAAAATCATGACTCATAGACACATTATTAGTTTTGATTGCTTGGACTTAGCTCATTTATGGTTACTGCTTTTAACTTAAATTCATCTGTTTATCTACCTTTTGCCGCAGGGCTTATTAAGTTTCTTATTAATGGTTCTCTATGTCAGGCTGACAGGCATCTGCAACAGTCATGTTCCTCATTCTCCTGCCTCTTCTTTCTTGGTTCTCCCTTAGTCTTCTTTCTGAGCCTAGATTTCTCCTATTTATGTTCTCTGCCCGATAGCCCTGTCTATCCTTTCTCTGCCTAGCTATGGGCCATTCAACTTTTCATTAGAACAATCAGGTACCTTAGGCAGACAAGGTAAAACATATGCAGCACATATTTTCCTAATTAAATACATATCCTTAATCATTAAACAAATGTTCCATAAGCAAAAGTAACACAGATGTACACAGTTAAAGTAATCTTCTGCAGCATAAATATATGCAACATATCTTTGTCTACTTAAAGTAATATTCCCCAACTTGGACTCTGTATTTTAATTGGATTTTTTAGTTTGTTAATGTCTAGCTTCTTTTTTGTATATTTTGGCTATTATCTCTGTCATATATGGAGATAAAAATAATTTTCCATTTAGCAGGTGCCTCTTTTGTCCTATTCATGGTTTGCCTTACCTTATAGAAAGTTTTCAGTTTCACAAAGTCCCTATTATTAATTGTTGATCTTAGTGCCTGTTCTTTTGGTGTTTTTTTTTTTTTCCGCATGAGAATGTTTCTTCTGCCAAGGCATGCAAGGCTGTTCCCCACATTCTCTACAATCACTCTTTGGGTAATAGATACGTATCTACTTGCATTCTTCTACATGCTGACATCCAGTTAGACCAGCACCACTTGATAAAGATGCTTTCATTTTCTATTCTACATTTCTGCTTTCATTATAAATATCAAGCTTCCATAAATGTGTTGAGTTACATGTGTGGCTTTGATTCAATTCCATTGATCAGCATGTCTGTTTTAATACCAATACCATATGGTTTTCAGTAATACATGTCTGTAGTACAGATTGAAATTGGGGTTACTAATACCTCTGTAAGTATTTTTTGTATATGTTTTTTTTTCATATGAAGTTTAGTATTGTTCTTTCAAGGTCTATAAAGAAGTGTGCTGGGATTTTGAAGGGAATTGCATTGAAACTGTATATTATTTTTGGTAGGATCACACTTTTGCTATGTTAATACTCCCAAAACATGAGCATGGGAGATGTTTCCACCTTCTGATATCTTATTCAATTTCCTTCTTCAAAGACTTGAAATTTTAATCATTTAGGTTTTTCACTTGCTATATTAGGGTTACCTCAAATTATTTTATATTTTTTGATGAATATTATGAAGTGTGTTCTTCTATTGATTTCTTTCTCAGCCAATTTATCATTTTTATATTGGAGGAATACTGATTATTTCAGTTAATTTTATATCCAGCCATTTTGATGAATTTATTTTTCACCTGTCGGATTTCCCTGGTAGAATTTTTGGTGACACTTACATATACTCTCCTATCATCTACAAATAGCAATACTTTTGACTTCTTCCTTTCCAATTGGTATTCCCAAGTTATACTTTAGTTTTCTTACTGCTCTAGCTAAAATTTCAAGGACTGTATTGAATGGAAGCAGAGAGAAGACAGACGTGTCTTGTTTCTGAATTTAGTCAATTTGCTTTGAGTTTCTCTTCCTTTAATTTGATGTTGTCTATAATCTTGCTGTAAATTGCCTTTATTATGTTTAGTTATGTCCCTTGTGTCCACGATTTCTCCAAGATTTTTGTCATGACGAGGTGTTGGATTTTGTCAAAAAAATTTAAGCCTCTAATGAGATGATGATGTGTTTTGATTTTTCTTTTCTTTCAGTTTATTATTATGGTAGACCACATTGACAGATTTTCATAGGTTGAGCCATGCCTGCAACTCTGGGATGAACTTTTTTGATGTGTTCTTTGATTCACTAAGCAAGAACTTTATTGAATATTTTGCATTAAAGTCCATGAAGGAAATTGGTCTCTAATTCTCTTTCCTTGTTGACTGTTTGGGTTGATTGTGATCACATGAAATGAATTTTGTAATGTTCCTTCTGTTTCTGTTTTGTGGAATAATTTGATGAGTATTGTTACAGAATTTTATCTAAATTTGACTTCATCATGAAATATCTTTTTTCTTCATCTCTGGTTATTGAAAATTTTGCTGGTTATAAATGTCTGGGGTGGCATCTGAGGTCACTTAGCCTATGTACATGTGCCCAGGTACTTCTTACCTTTACAATCTCTGTGGAGACATTGCATGTAATTCTATTAGGTTTGCCTTTATGTGGTATTTGGCACAAATAACAACAAATAATCAAACAGCATACAGAACAATGAAAGAATATTAAAGATCTTGGTGTTTTAGAATAGCTGGGCTCTCTTGTTGCCATATTACCCTGGCTGTGGTTGATTCTATTCTTATGCTGTTACTTAGGTCTAGTGTTGATCACAGGTCTAAGTGATAATTTCTGAGTTTGTCATGGTTGGATGGGGGTTTTGTTCATTGGTTTCTGTCCTCCTTTGTTCTCTGGTCTCTGTGGCTTGAATTTGTGGAGGTCAATGTAATCTACTAGGGAGTCTATCCAATTTGATAGCTAGCCTTTTGTAGGTAGCTTGGACTTTGTTGCAGCATGGAATCTCTGTTTTTCTGACTGGTGTGGCCTGCACCTTTTCTAATTGATGGACTAGCACCTGAGCAGCAGAACTCCCAAGGGCTAGAGGCAGAGTTTGGCCTTTGAGGTTGTGATGGGGGCATGTCAGGATAGAAAATGGGTCTTTGGAAACAATGATTCTGTATATACTTCTTGGTTGTAAATTTGGATACCATACTGCTTACTTTCACTTACATTTATATTGTTGATGATTTCCATGTATCTGTGACATTTTATCCCATAAAAGCATTCTTATTTTTCACATTAGCCAGTCCACATATATTTTTCCTATGTGCAAACTATTTTGTAGTCTGAACAAGTGTGTTTTGTTGTTGTTGTTGTTTACTGAATGTCAGCTATAATGACGTATATAGGATATCATTGAAGAAGAAACCTAAGGAACCAATGAAAACGAATTTATTTTCAAATTTTCTAGAATCACTTGGTATCATCAGGTTCCATTTAGTGCTACTACCTGAATGTAAGGTTATAATGATTTATTAAATACAGAAAGAGCCTACTTATCATATAGGGAATTAGGATTCTGGTATTTCCTTCTACATATTCAAAATGCTCAGTTCTCCTTCCAATCACTTGATTACTTTGTCCTCTAATTATGTTTAAATAGGCTACATTGAATATTGATTTAAATTTTATACTGCAAATACATGTCTGTTAAAATTTCTATCAATATGGCTTAAGAAGTAATTTTAATAAAGATGATAAAAATTGTGGTTTATTCTTTGCTTTGTTAGCATTCATAACAATGCTCTGAAATATATTTTATATAAAGAGTATATATCTTTCTGATTTACTGTTACATTCAAAGGCCATTTTAATTTTTATATGAAATCAATATTCATCTGAGACTAGTGAAAAATTATGTTATGAAATTTCATCTTGTCTTTCACATTATTAACAGTTGTAAATGTCACTTTATATTTTTCTGAAACTTGACATGGTATCTAAACAATCACATAACCAGTCATTTGATGTCAGATGTTACGCTATACTTAAAAATAAATTACTGCATAAATGAAAGGTATATATTTGAAATGTAGCTAGAGATTATTGTAGAACTATAATACGTATTTCATAAAAATAGTGGAAAGATTACACTATTGAATAAAATTTATATCTTGAATTAATATGATTTAGGTATTTTAATAAATAAACAGTTGCTGGATCTTGTGGTAGACTGATTCCCATTTTCCTGAGGAATGGCCATACTGATTTCTAAGTGACTGTATAAGTTGGCACTCCCACCAGCAGTGGAGGAGTGTTCCCCCCATTCTCCACATCCTCTCCAGGATAAACTGTCATTGGTGTTTTTGATTTTAGCCATTCTGACTGGAGCAAGATGGTATCTCAGAGTTGTTTTGATTTGCATTTCCCTGATGGCTAAGGATGTTGGACACTTTCTTATGTGCCTTTCAGCCATTTTAGATTCCTCTATTGGGAATTGTCTATTTAGTTCTGTACCCCACTTTTTAATTGGATTGTTTGGTGTTTTGGAGACTAGCTTCTTGAGTTCTTTGTAAATTTTGGAGATCAGCCCTCTGTCAGATGTGGCATTGGTGAATATCTTTTCCCATTCTGTGGGCTGCCGTTTTGTCTTGCTGACTATGTCCTTTGCCTTACAGAATCTTCTCATTTTCAGGAGGTCCCATTTATTAATTGTCGATCTCAGTGTCTGTGCTACTGGTGTAATGTTTAGAAAGCGGTCTCCTGTACCATTCGTTCAAGGTTATTTTCAACTTTCTCTTCTAATAGGTTCAGTGTGTCTGGATTTATGTTGAGATCTTTGATCCATTTGTACTTAAGTTTTGTGCATGGCAATAAACATGAGTCTATCTGCAGTCTTCTACATACCAGCATCCAGTTATGCCAGCACCATTTGTTGAAGATACTTTCTTTATTCCATTGTATATCTTTAGCTTCTTTGTCAAAAATCAGGTGTTTGTAGGTATGGGGGTAATATCAGGGTTTTTAACTCGATTCCATTGGTCTACTTGTCTATTTTTTGCCAATAACAATCTGGTGTCAGGACTATAGCTCTGTAATACAGCTTGAAGTCAGGGATGGTGATGCCTCCGTAAGTTCTTTATTGTACAGGGATTTTTTTTGGCTATCCTGTGTCTTTTGTTTTTCCATATAAAGTTGGGAATTATTCTTTCAATGTCTGTGAAGAATTGTGCTGGGATTTTGATGGGGATTGTACTGAATCTGTAGATTTCTTTTGGCAAGATTGCCATTTTTAATATGTTAATCATACCTATCCAAGAACATTTGAGGTCCTGCCATTATCTGGTATTTTCTTTAATTTCTTTCTTTAAAGTCTCATAATTCTTATGATAGAGATCTGTCATTTTTTGGTTATCATTAACACAAGGTATTTTATGTTGTCTGTGGCAATTGTACAAGGTGTTGTTTCTTTGATTCCTTTGTCAATGCATTTATCTTCTGTATAGAGTAAGGCTACTGATTTTTTTTTTTAGTTAATCTTGTATCCTGACAATCTGCTGATGGTGTTTATCAGCTGTAGGAGTTCCCTGGTAGAGTTTTTTGGGTCACTTATGTAGACTATCATATCATCTGCATATAGTGAAAGTTTGACTTCTTCCTTTCCAATCTGTATCCCGTTGATCTCCTTTTGTTGTCTTATTGCTCTATCTAGAACCTCAAGGACTATCCCAAAGTATGTGACAGACTCTGAAGACCCCCTATAGAAGGCCTGGCCCTCCCTGGGGAGCAGGGTCTCTGAGTTTTAGGACACTTTGGTCTATATAGTAAATTCAAGGGCAACTTGGGCTACACAGAAATACCCTGTTTCAAAAAAAATGGACTGGTAGAGATTTCTCATACAGTGCTAAATTTTAAGTCCTAAAATACATGTTTAATCTTTGTCCCTGGTACTTGATACATGACACCTAAGCCCTTTATAACTTCCTCAATACGAAGTATGACAAACAGATATTTTCTTCTAATTTGTGTCTTTTGAGCCCACTTCTCAGTCAGGATTTCAATCCCTTGAAGTTTTCAGGATTTGTCTATTTTTGGAACAATATTCTTGGTGAATTCCTGTATGGGAGCTAGTAGTTCAGATATATTTATGGGAAAATCATTTTGTAATAATTTATTATTTGTTAAATTACCAATCTTTCACCAAAACATGAAAATTCGTATTCAAAAATTTCAGTATTTAAAGAGCTTCAGATTGGTAAATACATGCACATGCTTGGAGGGTGGCACAACCCCTACATAGACACAGAATATCCTGATTTAGGAATATTCTAGACCTTGCACTATGTATCTATTCATCTGCCTTCAGGATATCATTCATTAAAATATTAAGTTATTAAACACTGTTCTCTATATTTTATGTACTGCTTGAGCAAATTAATTGAAACCCATTGGAAGGGTGTGAAAATCCTCACTATAAAGCTAACTGTAAACAGCCCTCAGTCTATTACTTATATTTAGCATGTGCAGACATATTGTATGGTTGAGTTTTAACTTATGAGATAGGATTCTATGTGTGAGGGGAAAATAAATAAAACGCATAAATTCATAGTTTCAAAAGTACTGAATTGAACATAATAATAAAATTGGCAATTTAAGTTTTTCTGTTTGTTTTTCAGTTTATTTTTAGAGATGATAATGAAGTAAACAAAAGAACTGAGAGGATCAATGGACACAAATGAAAGAGTTAACAGGTAGCACCAAATTCTCCACCATATGAGTAAACCATTTTTTTAGATTTATAGTATATGATTATATACAATATAAAATATAACAGGACACCAATGTGAACTCATATACTCATGAGATAATACATGATATAATTTTAAGTACCATTTAATGAAGTGTTATATAACCAAACAATAAAGAAAATAAAAAGCTAGAAAACTGAGGATTAATGTCATGTGAAGGTTTATCTACTCCAGTGTTTGTGACTGAAACTTCCTTGAAGCTCTTCTACTATCTATGATATTGTCATGTGAGTTTTTGGTTTCTCTAGGAAGTGTCTTCAATCAATCAATCTTTCTTTCTTTCTTTCTTTCTTTCTTTCTTTCTTTCTTTCTTTCTTTCTTTCTTTCTTAATTTTGTTTTTCTGAGACAGGCTTGGGAAGCTGTCCTGGAACTCACTCTTGTTGACGAGGATGATCTCAAACTCTCAGAGATCCTCCTGCCTCTGCTTCCGGGTGACATCACAGGGGATCTTCACTTTTTCAATGATCTATATTTAGAATGCAGCAAAAAACCTGCCATATTCTAGAAAAGTTCAATCATTCACAACTCATTCTTGGGTCAATGTGTTCTGAAAAATCCAATTTACTACTTTAGAGGATTTGTGTGGACTCTGGAGAATTATGTGAGGTAGGAAACATCCCTGTGATTATTTTTAAGGTAAAAACTGTCAAAGAGATACTTAAAAGATATATCCGATAAAATTTAGTGAATCACATGAAACATTTTAAGGCTTTGCTTCTCTGTTTTAAAGACAATAAAAGTGAAATACAATGACCAATCTTAGTGATAGACTAATGCTCTGGATATAAGGACATTACAAATTTATTTAGATTTTAAATTCAATGTTTTCTAAACAGACAGAACAGAACTAAATCATATGCATATATTTTGCTTCAAATGTAGACTTCATAATTTATTTTTTAAATAAGATGATGGTTTGTATCTAGGAGAAAGCGTGCAAATATGGCAGATAATTACAATTAACAAAGTAATTGTCAAACAACCTCCGATTAGTTCTTACTACATAATTCTATCCAGTTCACTAAAATATGCAAGTGCTATGGTTTAGAATTATTGCGCAGTAACATTCTTCAAGAAGAAATTATAAACCATTCAATACCTCAACAATGAATTTGATTAGCACCAAAGTATAATTTTAATAAGCGTTCAAAGATCATTCATTGCAATAGCTACTTTTCTGAGTGATAAAAATCAGAACCATTCTGTGCTTTTAATATTTTTTGGTTGAAATTTATTTCTTAAAGAAAACATATTTATTTCTGTACATTTGCTACTTCACATTTCTCCCATAATTATTGGGAGGGCTCTAGATATTCCTATGCTACTACATTTTCCTGCTGATGCAAAAGGTTTTACATTCCTGATAATATGTACTGTTCTCCAGATTATATTCTTGTGGTAGTTTGAAGGACGAATATTCCCATTAGTCTCAGATTTTAGAACACTTAGTGCCCAGTTGGTGGCACTGTATGGATAGGTTTATTGGTTGAAGAAGTGTATCATTATGGATGGGCTCCAAGATTAAAATCTTCGCAGTACTTCCAGTTCTTTATCTGCATTATTCTTACACTTCAAATTGTGAACTCTGCTCTTTTTCCTGCTGCCATGACTGCTACCCATTGTTATGTCTCTCCACTACAATGGAGTGTTATTTCTTTGGGCCCATAAGCTTATATAAACTCTTCCTTCCTTAGTTGCTTTGGCCAAGGTACTTTAGCACAGAAACAGAAAAGTAACTATGATTCCACTCCTAGAAGCAATACTTGAATTTTTCATGCTCAAGTCATGAGCCAAGCTGAGACGCTTATTTATTTCTCATGCTTTTCCATAAATATTGTATCTGTCACGGAATATTGATACATATGTGTCTTTAATTTTTTTCTTTGATCTCTTGAAAGAAGGAATTCTCTGTTATTAACTGCTGTTTCTTTCCTACTTAATCCGATGTTGGCATATTTAATAAATTCATATTGTTTTCTGAGTAAGTTAAACCCAATACAAAGAAACAGTCATTGGCATAATAAAGAGAAATTTGGGGACTCTATCACATTATTCTACTAAATAACTTAGTAGTCAAGGAGAAGCAACCTAATCTTTCTGAACTGCTCTTATATTATCCATAGAACGAGAAAAGATAGTTATACTCCAAGCATTGTAAGGCAACTAAATATGGATATACTTCAGGGTTTTTATTTTTCTTTTTAAATTTTAGAAAGAAATATTTAATCTACTGTAACTAACTCATTGGTGTGAGAACCAAAACTTCAAAGAGAAGGAAGATAAACACTTCCTAGACTTTCCTTGCCTACTTTGGCATGTCCATTTGTGGCATACTTGTTAAGTCACATTGGTGAGAGTCTCCTCAGGTAGCTTCTGATATTTCTAATAAACCCCTATCTCACATGAAATTCCCTGATTCTCTGGATTTTAAAGTCTTTCGACCCCTTCTTCTTCAGGGTTTCCAGGGCATTGGATGTGGGGATTTTTTTTTTTTTTTTTTTTTTTTTTTTGTAGATGATTCCACTGTGATTGTACTCCAAAACTGGATTTCAATTGTGTTTATTTGGCTTTAATTGTATCTGGCTGTTGCAAAGAGATTTTCTTTATAGAGGGATGAAGACTATACTTATCTGTGGGTACAATGGCAAATATTTATGGAATGTTGTTAGGGATTATTAACGAATATTGTTATAATAATAATGGTTTAGGATCACCTCTACAATCCATGACTTCACTAATACTGAGTAATTGGATAAATTTGCAATATTGGGCATGATTTTTCCACTTGTGTAACAGGTCTTTAGACCAATTTCAGAAATGTTTGTTACTAACAAGGCAAATGTACCACTAGTGCATGCTTGGGGTTTTCATGTGTGTTGGTCATTGTGGATTATAGGTCACATAGCTGGGTAAAACTTTTGGTTATTTATCTCCTATGTAAGCATGATTATCTTTGGTACCTGAAAGATAGCCTTGCAGGAAAACACATATAAATGATTTCCATATCATGGGTCTTTGGTCCCAGTTTCTGCAGTGGGGGTCAACCAAGGCCAATGGCAATGTTGTGTGGTTTTGCAAGTTTCTTGGATAACCCTGACCAACAACTAAAACGAGGGCTTTTCACTCTTCATGTTAGGATTTTTGTTAGAAGTTCTTCAGTTTTGGAGGGCATATTGTCAGCCCATATGGGAGAACTTTATTTAAAATATATATGAATATATATATGCAGATTCACATGTATTGTTGCTTATTTTTAGGTAGCTGATTAATTAGTAGTATGATTCCTTATGACTCTTTCTGACATGCTTTTTGTTATTTTACCTTCTCTCCTTGATATATATATATATATATATATATATATATATATATATATATCTCACATCTGAAGATTTGGAACTAGTACTCTCATATAAGAGAAAACATGAGACATTTGTGTTTCTAGGTTGGGATTTTCTCACTCAGTACGATCCTTCTAGTTTTATCCATTTATCTACAAATTTCATCATTTCTCACTTTTCTATACAGCTGAAAATGTATGTTTGTGCATCATATTTTTCATAACACATTCATCTGTGGAAGGATAATCCAGTTGTTAACATTTCCTAGCTATTGTGACCATACCTGTTTTTTTCCCTATGTTTCAAAACATTTCGAGTTTTAGGTTTTATCTTACTGTAAAGAAAATGAACTACATGTCTTTATGTTTCCAATAGTTTTCTCACCAGATAGTTAGTGCTGGGAATTTCCATTTCATCAAGCAGAAGAGATGATTAATAGAAACTATAAAATGCATTTTTTCTTTCAAAAACTTATTGGAAATATTAAATTGTTATTTACCAAAGTTTATATGAATTTTAATTTTAGTAAAATCAGAAAGTATTTGGGATGCATTGCATATAATTACAGAGTTATTGGAATGCACAAAGTTTATTTTATTCTGTCAATAAATACACTAATATTTAGAATGCTATTTAAATATAAGCATTAAATTCTGACTGTCATTTGAAGTATCAAATGTCTAACTCTGTCCATAGGGAATGGGCTACAAAAAGCCAGTTGATGCATGATGGATAAATTCTGGTTCCACTGCCAGCAGCCCTATAGATTGCCCAAGCCCTCCAACTGACACCCAATCTCAGGGGGGGCTAGTTCAGTCTTATGTATGGTTCCCTAGCTGTCAGGCTTCTGTCTATGAGCCTGTCAGCTGGATTTTTGGAACCCATTTTCTATGGAAGCATACTCTCTCAGCCTAGATAGAGGAGGGTGGGCCTCGGTCCTGCCCCAAATTATGTGACCTATTTTTTATGATCCCCCATGTGAGGCCTCATCCACTCTGAGGAGTGCATGTGTGTGGAATGGGGAGATGGTGAGAAGTGCGGGAGGTCAGGGGGAAAAGGGAACTGGGATTGGTATGTGAAATAAGACTGTCTTTAATTCAAATAAAAAATCTTTATTTGGGGGTAGGTCGAGTGGGGTAGGAGGGATGAGGGGAGGGAGAGGGAGAAGGGATTGACATGTGAAACAAGCTTGTTCCTAATTTGAACTAATAAAAAATAAATAAAATAAAAAAGAGTTAAAGACAGAAGCACACCATTATTTACTTGTGTAGTTTTAAAGCATGAAAATTGTTTTAGAAACTAGCTTCTTGAGTTCTTTGCAGTTGCAAAGTGATGAGCAAAGTGGACAAGACCAGGCTGGTGAAACCCACAGAACCAGCTGACATGAGCAACTGGGAGCTCTTTGCCCCCAGACTGATCACTGGGAAACCATCATGGAACTGATCCAGCCCCCATGAATATGGGTGTTAGTGAGGAGGCCGCCAAACTCTATGTGGCCTCTTGTAGTAGATCAGTACTTGTCCCGATCATAGGAATGGAATTTGGGAGCCCATTACACATAGATTGATACTCCATCAGCCTAGACACATGGGGGAAGGCCTAGGCCCTATCCCAAAGGATATTATAGACTCTGAAGTCCAGGAGCATGGGGGATCTTTCCATTTTTTGTTATCTTCTATAATTTCTTTCTTTAAAGACTCAAAGTTCTTGCTGAACAGGTCTTTCACCTTTTTGGTTAGTGTTACCCCAAGATATTTTATGTTGTTTATGGATATTGTGAAGGGTGATGTTTTCTTATTTCTTTCTCATTCTGTTTATCATCTGTATATAGTAGGGCTACTGATTTTTTTAGTTAATTTTGTATCCTGCTACTTTGCTGAAGCTGTTTCTCAGCTGTAGGAGTTCCCTGGTAGAGTTTTTTGGTCACTTATGTAGACTATCATATCATCTGCAAATAGTGAAAGTTTGACTTCTTCCTTTCCAATATGTATCCCCTTGATCTCCTTTTGTTGTCTTATTGCTCTAGCTAAGACTTCAAGTACAATATTGAAGAGATATGGAGAGAATAGACAGCCTTGCCTTGTTCCTGATTTTAGAGGAATTGTTTTGAATTTCTCTCTATTTAGTTTGATGTTGGCTGTTGGTTTGCTATATATTGCTTTTATCATATTTAGACACGGTCCTGATATTCCTGTTCTCTCCAAGATCTTTATCATGAAGGGATGTTGGATTTTGTCAGAGGCTTTTTCAGCATCTAGTGAGAAGATCATGTGGTTTTTCTTTTTCAGTTTTATATGGTGGATTACATTGATGGATTTTTGTTTGTTGAACCATCTTTGCATCCCTGGGATGAAGCCTACTTGATTATGGTGGATGATTTTTCTGATGTGTTCTTAGATTCGATTCACTGTATTTTGTTGAGTATTTTTGCATTGATGTTCATGAGGGATATTGGTATGTAGTTGTCTTTTTTAGTTGTATCTTTGGGTGGCTTTGGTATCAAAGTAATTGTATCCTCATAAAAAGATTTTGGCAATATCCCTTCTGCTTCTATTGTGTGGACCAATTTGAAGAGTATGGTATTAGCTCTTGTTTGAATTTCTGCTAGAATTCTGCATTGAAGCCATCTGTCCGTGGGCTTTTTTTGGTTGGAAGTCTTTTAATAACTGCTTCTATTTAATTAGGAGTATAGGTCTATTTAAACTGCTTATCTGTTCTTGGTTTAATTTTGGTAAGTTATATCTATCCAGAAAATTTTCTATTTCCTTTAGATTTTCGATTTTATGGGGTACAGGTCTTCAAAGTATGACCTGATGATTCTCTGGATTTCCTCAGTGTCTGTTGTTATAGCCCCTTTTTCTTTCTGATTTTGTTAATTACCAGACTCTCTCTCTGCATTTTTTTTACTTTGGATAGAGGTTTTTCTATCTTGTTGATCTTCTCAAAGAACCAACTCTTTGTTTCATTGATTCTTTGTAATGTTTTCCTAGTTTCTACTTTATCAATTCCAGCCCTCATTTTGATTATTTCTTGGCATCTACTTCTCTGTGGTGTGTTTGCTTCTTTTTGTTCTAAAGAGTTCAGTTGTTCTGTCGTCAATTTCTGCTCTGAAATTTCCCCTTAGCAGTGCTTTCAGACTGCCCCATAAATTTGGTCATGTTGTGTCTACATTCTCATTAAATTCTAGGAAATTTTTTATTTATTTTTTTATTTCTTCCTCAACCCAAGAATGGTACATTTGGGAGTTATTCAATTTCCATGAGTTTGTAGGTTTTCTGCAATTTGTATTGCTGTAGAAATCTAATCTTAAAGCGTGGATGACTGATAAGATACAGGGGTTATTTCATTTTTTTTTTGTATTTCTGGAGGTTTGCTATGTTGTCAAGTATGTGGTCAATTTTAGGAAGGTTCCATGTGTCGCTGAGAAGAAGGTATATTCTTTGGTGTTTGAATGGAATATTCTATAGATGTCTGTTCATCCCAATTGGGTTATATCTTCTGTTAGATCTTTTGTTTCTTTGTTAAGTTTCTGTCTGGTGGTCCTGTCTAGTGGTGAAAGAGGGGTGTTGAAGCCTCCTACTATAAGTGTGTATGCTTTTATTGTGGGTTTAGCTTTACTAATATTTCTTTTACAAATGTGGGTACCTTCGTATTTGGGGCATAGATGTTTAGGATTGAGATTTCATCTTGATGGACTTCCTGTGATGAGTATGAAATACCCTTCTTCATCTCTTTTGATTGATTTTCATTTGAAGTCTAATTTGTTAGATATTAGGATTGCTACACCAGCTTGTTTCTTGGGTACATTTGATTGGAAAATCTTTTCCCAACCCTTTACTCTCAGGTGATGCCTGTCTCTGAAGTTGATGTGTGTTTCTTGTATACAGCAGAAGGATGGATTCTGTCTTTGTATCCATTCTGTTAACTTGTATCTTTTTAAGACCCTTGATACTGAGGGATTTTAATGTCCATTGATTGTTGGTTCTTGTTTTATTTGGATTTATTGTAGGTGGTGTTATTGTGTGTGTATTTCACCCTCCTCTTTCTTTTCCTGATTGGTAAAGTTGGATTATCTATTACCTATGTTTTTGTGAGTTTAGTTATCTTCGTTGGGTTGGAATTTTCCCTCTAGGACATTTTGTAATGCTGGATTTGTAGATATGCATTGTTTAAATCTGGTTTGTCATGGAATATCTTGTTTTCTCTATCTATAGTGATTGAAAGCTTTGCTGGGTACAGTAGTCTGGGTTGGCATCCATGTTCCCTTAGTGTTTTTAGGACATCTATCCAGGACCTTCTGGCTTTCAAAGTTTCCATAGAGAAGTCAGGTGAAAATCTGGTAGGTCTGCCTTTATATGTTACTTGACCTTTGCCCTTTGCTGCTCTTAATATTTTTCTCTTTATTCTTTAAGTTTGGTGTTTTGATTATTATGTGTCGAAGGGACTTCTTTTTGTGGTCCAGTCTATTTGGTGTTCTGTAAGCTTCTTGTACTTTCATAATACTTTGCATATCCTTCTATAGGTTGGGGAAGTTTTCTTCTATGATTCTGTTGAATATGTTTTCTGTGCCTTTGAGCTGTTTTTCTTCACTTTCTTCTATACCTATTATTCTTAGTAATCAGCTTTTTCATGGTGTCCCATATTTCCTGGATATTTTGTGTTAGAGATTTGTTGGACTGGAGATTTTCTTTGGTCTATGACTGTATTTCATCTAGCGAGTCTTTAACAACTGAGATTCTCTCTTCCATCTCTTGTATTCTATTGGTTATACTCACATCCTTAGATCATGATCGTTTATCCAGCATTTGTATTTCCAGAATCCCCTCCTTCTCTCTTTTCTTTATTGTTTTTATTTCATCTTTCATGCCTTGAACTGTTTCCAGTGCTTCCTTCACTTTTTGGGTTGTATTTCTTTAGATTCTTTAAGAGAATTACTTATTTCTTCAATTTTTTGTTTTTTCTTCTATTTCTTAAAGAGATTTTCTTGTTTCCTCTTTAAGGGTTTTGAACATTTTCATGAAGTAGATTTTTAGGTCTGTCTCTTCTTCCTCTGTGTTGTGCTTTTCAGATCTTGCTGGTGTGGATTCCCTAGTTTCTGGTGGTGTCATAGTGGTCTTTCTGTTGAGTTTGTTCTTATTCTGCCTTCTTCCCATCTCTTCTTCCAGTGGATGCAAGTGGGGTCTTTCTATCTCCTATTGTCACTCGGTTGTGTGTGTGGGCCAATACTTCAAAGTCTGCAGATATGGATGGTTCTGCCTCTCCTGGTAGTTTCCTCACTCAGGTGAGTTTGGGGCAGCAGAGGGGGAAGGAAGAGTGAGGAATTTCGATACTCAGGGAGGACTTTCCTGTCTGGGGGAGTCCACTCTATGCAGGAGGGTTCACTCTCTGCAGCCGAAGGTCCAGAGAAATCCTGGGGTGATGGGGGCCTTGGGCATGAGTAGGGCTCAGGTGCATGTAGAATCTTATGCATACCAGACAAACAGTCTAACACTGAGATCCATCCCAAATCTCTTTGTGTCTTTTTTGAGACATAATTTGAGAGCTTCTTTGGAAGTTCTAGCAGGGGAGCACAGCTACTCATATACATTTGCCTGAAGACCTATCCTAGTCTATTCGGGGAATGTCATCTGCTCTAACCTAGCATGCAGTTTCAGGAGGTACCTGGTTATTTTTATTGTCTATCTGTACCTATTAAATGTGAAAAATGTGTTTCATTCTGATATTTTAATTCTTACATGTACTATTCCTCTTTTGCATTTCTTTATCTCCTTGTCTACTCTTGCTGCACCAAACTCTGCTCCAATTATTCCCCTTTTACTTTCAAGTCTTTTAATATCTTTTTCCTAGTGTATCACTATTTATATCTGACTAAAGATGTTTAGTGATGTGCCTTTTCCTGTGGCATTCAGGAACCAGATCTCACAGTCAAAGACAAATGCAAACTGAATGAAAGTAAAAAAAATATATCATTTTATTTATAGGGAAATCAAATGAATAAGAAAATTACACTTAAAAGTGATCTTGGTAACAAACAAAACATCAGTAATGATTATATATATATATATATATATATATATAATATATATATATATATATACAATATGGGGGCAAAATGATTGGAAAAGGATGATTGCTTATTTCTCATTATTTCTCAACAATAGTTAAGTCTCTGCTAGGCGTTGGTGGTGCACACCTAATCCCAGCACTCGGGAGGCAGAGGCAGGCAGATCTCTGTGAGTTTGAGACCAGCCTGGTCTACAAGAGCTAGTTCCAGGACAGCCTCTAAAGCCACAGAGAAACCCTGTCTCGAAAAACCAAAACAAAAAAAAGATAAATCTCCTAGACAAAATGAAGAGTTTTCATGTAATGATACCATAGTTTATTATTATTCTGATGAACCAAGTTTTCTACCAGGGCTAAGTATTAAATTAAAAATTATTCTAATTTCTGTATGCACTGACTTTTATCCATCTAATTTCTACTTGCCCTACAATTTCTACATTTTCCTCTCATTGTTGTGGTGCAATATTACAGAACATCATTCATCACAGCTATTGTGAATAGATCCAAAATATTATCCCAATGAGTAAGGATAAAGCTTGAAATTCTTCTGAAGACAGCTCTATTCAGAAAATACTCTTGTTTATTATGATCATTGGGTTATGCATTGTTCAGAAAGTGCCATCAACCTGCCCACATATTTTGTTGACATGAAGGAACAAATGAAAAAAAGTTTACTCATCAAAGTGTAGGAAGCAGATTTATAAAAACATGTATGTGAGGGATAGCAAATATTAACTACCAGAGTCCAAATACATAAAATATAATTGCTAAAATCTTCTGTTGGTTTTATCAGGCTAGCCATTTCATGTAAGATTATAAAACTATAAAATAATGGGCTTCATTAAGATAATTGATGAAATGTATTTTGTTTGTGTTTAACCCCTTCCTCAACTCCTCCACATCTCTGCTGATCACCCTTTCCATCATTATCCTAGAAACATTGATTTTTGTGTTTTTTTTAAATTTCCTGATATTGGCATGTATTTTCTAGATACAGATCAAAACTTTCTATGGCCAGGTACACACGAGTTTGAAGGTAGAGATCTCACTTTCACAATTCCTTCCCTTCTCTCGAGAGTTCTTCATTGAGATACCCCTTCTCATATAGAACATTATATCAATCATCCTCACATTATTCTATTTGGAAATTCACAGATTATTGTGATTTTAAACTCTCATCTTCTAACATATTTACTTTAAAAACAGTCATGACTTCTGTTGTGTTTGCTTTAAATAACTCTTTCTGTGACTTAAATACTGTTTCCATGCCTCAAGTAGATATGATGGCTACAAGTAACATTGTGAGCCCCTTCTCCTTTTGAGCAACCTCTTCCTCCTCTACTACTTCCTCGTCCTGCTTTTCTTCTCCTTCTTCTTCCCTATACACAAACATACTCTCTCTCACACATACACACAAAATACTGGAGAGTGAGAAAGAGACAGACATAAAGACATGAATAGACAGAGGCAGAAAGAGAGAGAATAATTTGACCAACATATCATAATGAGTTGACCCATCGTGATACATATCCCACTCTCAGAGACCTCTCTTTCCATGACACATTCTCGGAATATTTTTTAATTTATTAGTTTTTCCCAGCTTGATCACAGTTTCACCTGCCTTTCTCCTCTCCTCATATTTTCTTAGTACAATTTCTCCTTTTTCTTCTCCTGCTCATAAACTTTTTCTCCTTTCTCTTCAGAAAATGGCTGACTTCCCATGTGAATTAGCCAGCCATGGCATATCAACTTGCAGTAAGACTATGTACCTCCTCTCAGATTAAGGCTGGATGAGGCAACCCAGTATGAGGAAAGAGTCACAAAAGCAGGTAACAGAGAAAGATACAGCCCATGCTCCCTTTGTTAGGAGTCCAACAAGAAGACTGTGGCACAACTGTTACATATGAGCAGAGGGACTAGTTCAGTCCCATGAAAATTCTCTGGCCGGTGATTCAGTCTTTGTGAACCCCTATGATCACAGGTCAACAAACTGTTGGTTTTCTTGTGGTATCCTGTCCCTCTCTGGCTTCCATAATCCTCCCTGTCCTATTCCACAAAATTCCACCAAGGTTCACATAAAGTTTGGCTGTAGGTCCCTGCATCTGTTTCTATCAGTTGCTGGTTGAAGCCTCTGTGTTTATAATTGGACTAGGCGGCATTCTATGAATATAGCAGAATATCAATAGGAATTATTTAATTGACAATGTTTTTCTTCTTTTATCAGGCATGTTTTGTTTTATCCTAGTTTTCTGGGTTCTCCAGCCTCTGGGTACTGATCCTCGAAGCATTGTTAGGAAAGGGCTAACTTTCATAATATGGGTCTCAAATGCTACCAGTCATTTGTTGGCCATTCCCATAATTTCTGTACCACTTTTCTTCCAGTATATCTTGTAGTCAGGGCAAATTGGAGTTAAGAGGTTATGGGACTGGGATAAAATCCCAATCCCTTCTCTGCAAGTCTTGACTGGTTACAGGAGGTGGCCAATTCAGATTCTGTATCTCCAGTTGCTAGTAGTCTTAGCTAGTGTTACCTTTCTAAATTCCTTGGAGTTTCCATTACACTAGCTTATCACATTGGTACAGCTGATTGCAGTAGTCTTTCCCAGTAATCTCTCCCTCCAGCCTCCCTGCACCTGATCCATCCTGTTTGCATCCATACTCCCTATTCCATTGTCCTCCCACACATGCACATAAAATTTCTTTACTATTTCTCAGTCACAGTGAGATTCATGTCTCCCCCCTTGAGCCTTCCTTGTTACTTAGCGTCTTTGGATCTGTAGATTATAGAAGGAATAGCCTTTACTTTACAGCTAATAGCCACCTAAAGTGAGTACATACCATCTTTAACTTTCTGGGTCTGAGTTACCTCAATCAAGACTATCTTTCTTAGTTCTAGTAATATGACAGAAACTTTGATCATGTCATTGTCATAAAAATCTAAGTAATATTCCATTATGTAAATCTACCACATTTTCTTCTTTCATTATTCAGTTGAGTGGCATCTCAGTTGTTTCCAGTTTCTTTAAATTATGAGTAAACCTACTATGGATGCAGTGAACAAATGTCCTGGTGGCATGGTAGAACATCCCTTGGGTACAGGCCCAGGAGTGTTGGAAGTGTTTCTTGAAGTAGGTAAACATCCAATTTTCTGGGAAACAGCCATATGGATTTACAAAATTGCCATACAAGTTTGCATCTCATTTATTCTAGGAGCCTCAATTAAGGTCTTTGAGTTCATATATCATTTCTTGTATGTCTATAATCAATGTGTGGCTAACAGCTCCTTCCTTGCAGCATTCATAAATTTTCCTTACTGTATTTCTTACATAAGATTTAAGGTAAATGATAGAAAATAGTCAGTTCTCATATAGATTTAAGTACACTAAACAATGTGTATACCCACCACCACTTCCAGAATGGGGACTGGGAACTAGCATTGAAAAATGATGTCAAGTTCAGGGGAAAATTGGAGTCTTGATTCTATGTTGACAGACAGGAAACATAGTTTGACAGTTTTACAAAGAGAAAAATTATAAATTCACAATTTGAAATAGAATCTCTGCTTGCACTTCTACACATTAGACAAATGCTATAACATGAAAAATAAGGTAAGAAATGAAGTAAAGCACACATGCCACAGTATGTGGAATGATAAAGTTTTTTCATGAACCATAAAAAACAGAAAATAAAGTACATAAATCAGAAAAGGGAAGACAATGTTAGGTTTCTCCTAACTCTTCCACCTTCAAATGATCAAAAAATACAGGGTTACATGTGCCAACAAGAGAAGACATGAGTATTAATAAGTATTGAAAATATTTATCAAATGTGTTTATGCATTGAGGCTTTGCCCCATCAAATATTTCTGAAACCTAACTCATTTCACTACAAGAACAAAGCTAGTAATCACTTTTCTTTTTTTTTCTTTTCATTTGTAGTCAGAGGCAGCAGGTAACAGATAATACAACAACTTGTCTCAGGTAGGAGGTAAATGAACAAAAATAGGTAGATACTGAATATTCCTTCTCCTTTCCACCACAACTCTCTTTCTTTTCCAAGTATATGAAAATATCAGAGACGTTGGGGGTACCAGAACCTCTAAATAGGAGCAAAGTATTCTTGTCTGTAGTACAGAAAAAGAGAAAGAATGGAAAAGGCATAAGTAGAAAAATAATTGATCTTAAAATAGAGACATAGCTTGTGCATGAGTGCACATGCACACACACACACACACACAGAGAGAGAGAGAGAGAGAGAGAGAGAGAGAGAGAGAGGCACACACACACTCAAAGATAAAAGTTAAGAAAATCCACACTATGACAAAATTATAGTGTTCATTATTTGCATAAAGATATTGAAAGTTCTTGTTTATGCTTTTTTCTCTTTAAATTAGAAACAGGCTTCTTTTGCATATCAATCCTAGTTCCCTCTCCCTCCCATCCTCCCCTGCCCCACACTGAACCCCTATCCCATCCCATTTCTGCACCCCAAGGAGGGTGAAGCCTTAATGGGGGATCTTCAAAGTCTTTTTCCATTCTGTGGGCTGCCATTTTAACTTGTTGAATGTGTCCTTTGCCTTACAGAAGCTTCTTAGTTTCAGGAGGTCCCATTTATTTATTAGTGATCTCAGTGTCTGTGCTACTGGTGTTATGTTTGGGAAGAAGTCTCCTATACCAATTCATTCGAGGGTACCACCTACTTTGAGAATTAAAAATGGGAAAGCATAATAATCTATCCTTAATTGAATTACTAGAGCTGCAGTAAAATTCTGTAATCACTTCTCATTGGTGATTCTGATCTAAACATTAGGGTTATTCCCCACTCTACTTCATAGTATTCCTTTTCTCTATGCCAATGCAAATTTCATCCTTTTGTTATATATATTTAAACCCTGTATTCTGTACCAAATGACTTTTTGTGTATTCTCATTTCCTTTTTTTTCCTTTTGGCTGTGCATATTAATGTAAAGCTTATTTCTGGTGTTATCTTTCTGTATTTTTGTTAACTACTTTTATTTCAAGTTATTTATGGTTGATGCAAATTAATCTATAAAAATGAACCTAATTATCTTACATGTAGGGAATACTGCATCCAGATTAAACAACTGGAGCCACAGACTCAAAAATTCTTGATATGTCATTCTCAATATCTCAAAAAGTTTCCTGTGTCTCTTGAACCTTTTAAATATTAGTAATTTCTGCTGCATAATCTGCTTTTATGTAGCAAACAAAAATAGATTTCCTGAATAATTACATGTTTATACAATCTTTCTGAGTAATACAGATATCTATATGTGCAAAAGGAAGTTGACTGGTAATAGACATTAGGCCCTGTATTGTAGAAGGAAATTTTTATCCCACCTGATCCTGCAGGTGTTAGTCCCAAATAAACACCCAGAAGCTTATATTAATTATAAACTGTTTGGCTAATTGTTCAGGCTTCTTACTGGCTAGCTTTCTCTTAATTATTAACCCATTATTGTTAATCTGTGTATCCCCACATGGTCTTGGCTTACCCATGATTCCTGGGACTTTTGCTTCCTCAGCAGCTACATGGAGTCTCCCTAACTCTGCCTACTAGCTTTCTCTGTCCCTGTTTGGATTTCCTGCCTGGATAAATCCTGCCTGTCCATTGGCAAAAACACTTTTCTTCATTTACCAATAATAGAAACAACTATGTACAATATACAGAACATTGCCAAATCACCATATCACATTGTGAAATGCAATCAATATTAAATATAAGGATTTTTGCCATAAATTCTATCAGGCTTTCTCAGATAGCCAGCTCCAAAATCATGACATAGAGATTTATTATTAGTTATGAATGCTTGACCTTACTTTATGCTTGTCTCCCTAAATCTTATAACTTAATTTAACATGGTTCTCCATTTACATCTTGCCTCAGATCTTTTTACCTTACCTTTTCATTCTGTATGTCCTATTCTGTGTCTGGCTGGTGTATGGCTGCCTGGCTGGTCCTGGGCATCTTCTTTTCTTTCTCCCTTCTCTCCTTCTCTGGAGCCAATAATCCTCCTTCTATTTATTCCCTCTGCCTGCCAGCCCCACCTATCCCTCCACTCTCTAGCTATTCACCATTTTGCTTTTTATGAGACCAGTTAGATTCCTTAGGCAGTCAAAACAACATTTCTTCACATTGTTAAAGAAATGCAGCATAAATGAATGCAACACATCTTTACATTTTTAAGTAATTCTCTACAACATAAACAAATGTAACACATCTTTACATAATTAAAGCAATATTCCATGACAATAAATCTAGAGTTATATTCTCCAGAGAAGTAGAGTGTGAAGTGCTGATCAGGTAAACGCAGCATGATACCTCTACATCCACCATGTTTCTATTACATACAGCTTATTTTGCCATGTTAGATTCACACTGTTCTATAATATACTAAATTTGTGATTCTTCCACAATTACTTAGATCAAAATGTGTACATATTTCTTCTGTGTAACAAAATCTAGTGGGATTTCTTGTCTTTCTTTTTTCTTCATAAACAATAATTACAGCTTTCTTTTCTTTACAAATAGGTAAGATATGTTAACACAATTTTGGCAAATAAATTGTCCAAAGTAATAATTTCTTTTCCATCTACTTGCAAAAAATAAAATACAGCAACATAAAAAACCCACATATTAGAGGTCCCATAGACTGCCCAGGCCTCCTAGTTGGCACTAACATTCAGAGGGCTTGGTTCCCCAGCTTTATGACTGGGGTCCTGGGACCTCTATGAGTGGAGACATTGTTTGTCCCTAGTGTATAAATGGACTTTGGGAGCCCATTCCTGATTGAGGGATACTATTGCAGCCCAGATACACAGAAAAGGGCCTAGGCCCTTCGCCCCAAATGATGTGATGGACTTTGATGATCCCCTGGAACGTCTCACTATCCTTAGAGAGTTGGTGGGGGGTGGGTTGGGGAGTTTGGGAGGGCGAGGGAATGGGGGGATTGATATGTAAGATAAGATTGTTTCTAAAAAAAAACCCCACATTTTCCAGATGTAGGAGTTTAAAGAAACTGTAACATCTACTCCTGAGGAGTTTTGGTGATTATTCAGTGGTATAGAAGGTTGTCACATATTCCAATATACTCCATTGAAAGCAAAACCAAACAAGAACAAGAATCCAGTTTGAATGTAGCCATGGCAAAATGAATGAAACAAAATTTTAATAGACACTGAAAATGAAAGCTATTTATAAAGTGGAAAATTATTTGCAAACATCATTTTTCATAAAAAGTGAAACACTAAAAATGAACTTACATCAAATAAGAGAATGTGGAAAAATAAGTGAAAAAATAATACACTAATAGATATATTAGTTGTTAATTGGGTTTGAAACAGTTTTAGAAGGAAAGACTGCATGTTTTAGAAGTAAGGAGAGTGAAAGAAACAGGAATTGAAATCAGAGGAGTAGATGGAGGCGGAGAATATAGAGTGGAGGAGAAGGGGATAAAGGAAACTTGATACTTCAATGATTGAAAAGACTACTACTTCTAAGCTCTAAACCTAAAAGACAAGAGTGATAAAAGCTTGAGGAACCTATGCACAGTCAAACCATTAATATGACTAAAATTGATTCCAGGAAAGGATCTGTTTAAGTGTGTAATACAGAATAAAACTTTTCATGTGAATAAATCAACTATATACAAAAATTGCATCAAACAAGTGATTTTCTGAGACAATACTGATACTTTTAGGTATAGCTATTTTCAAATTGAGAAAAGATAATAAAAGCTTTTCTCTTGCTTTTGGTCTTCTCATCCTTACTTCTCTCTACAAATAAATATATTTATACACATGTAATTGATATAATTATACAAAATAACATTTAAATTAAATTTATTATGTGAAATATATAGTAAAATAGAGTAGTATAAATAATAATGCATAATATTTACTTAATGAATGTGGTGTTTGTAAAAACACAAAATCACATGGAGGAATAGCTGTGAAGATTTTATTTTATTTTATGTTAGGTGCATTAGTGTTTTGACTACATATATGTCTATGCATCACGTGCATTTCTGATGTCCCTGGAGTCCAGAAGAAGAAATCATTTCTCTTGGGACTGAAGCTACAGATGGTTGTATGTGGCCATATGTGTGCTGGGAATCAAACCCATGTCTTCTGGAAGAACATTCAGCACTTTAAATAGATGAGCCATCTTTTCAGTCCCCTAAGTTTGTAAATCCAGGGTTAATTTTGTGAAAACTCAACAATGTAGCATAGAGTAAAGTGTATGTTTAAAATGTGTGCAACATATACTATCCATTAAGCAATACATTTTCATTATGTTCCCTTAAAAATAATCAGTTTCTTTCTTGTATTTTTTTATTAGTTCAAATTAGGAACAAGCTTGCTTCACATGTCAAACCCTCCTCCCTCTCCCTCCGCATCCCCCAACACTCCCCCAAACCTCCCCCCAAATTCCCACATGCCCCCCACCCCATCCACCCTCCACACCCCAGGCTGGGTAGGACCCTTGATGGGGCCCCCCAAAAGTCCACCACATCATCCTGGGCAGGGCCTAGCGCCCCCTATGTGTCCAGGCCAAGACGTAGGATGGGCTCTCAAAGTCCCTTCTTACACTAAGAAAAAAGAAAAGCCAGAGGCCATAGTGCTCATCTGTGGTCCTAGCACTTCTACTGTGAGATGGGAGACAAAGACAAGAGAATGAGTAAAAAGCTCCTAATAGGCCAGAGTGCTACACAGTGCAAATAAGTAGGGACCCTGCCTCAACAAGATAGGAGGTAAGGTCAGATTCCCAAAAGTTGTCCTCTGACCTCCATACATGCACTGTGTGATGCATGCACGCAGGTGCGTGTACACACACACACACACACACACAAACACACACACACACACAGACAGAGAGAGAGAGAGAGAGAGAGAGAGAGAGAGAGAGAGAGAGAGAGAGAGATGTAAACACACACACACATACACAGGTAGATAGAGAGTGAGAGAAACAGAAAGAGAGAGAGACAGAGAGGGATATGATAAATCATCGGCCTCAGACTGGAAGTTTTAGCTCAGTGGTAGGATGCATACATAACAATGACAAGGCCTTGGGTTCAATCCCAAACACCGAATAAAAGCCCATGTCTAAGGAGGGTTGAGCTAATTAGTACTGTGAATAAAATTTTCAGAGACACAGTCATAGATCAGAGTAACTGTCATATAACTTATTTAAATGTTTTATGTGTATGGGTGTTTTGCATGCATATATACCTGTGCACCAGAAGTCAGAAGGAAGGAATCATAACCACTAGAATTGTAGTTACAGATAATTGTGAACATCATGTTGGTGCTGGGAATTGAACCTGGATCCTCTGTAAGAGTGGCCCAATGCTCATAACCACTGAGACATGTCTGTAGCCCCTAATTTATTGTTTTTGTTTGTTTGCTTTGGTGTGATTTTTTTAAAGTCAAGGACAAGGACAAAGACTAGCTAAGAAGTCATATTTATAGTGTCCATTTGGAAACAAAAAATGATTTTTAAAAGCTATCATTTGATGTTGTTCACTTTCTCAATAACATTTGCTGACTTTTATTCTGCAACCATTGCCTCTTACTATGTCCTATATTTGCTGAATGGGTAAAATTCAAAGGTGACAATGTCAGGGTTTTTGCATTTGGTATCACATTTAAGTGTTGATTAAAAATTATTATTTATCAAAAAATAATCAGTTTTCTTCAGGAATTTTGGACATTCATATTCCTGTAGACTATCCTATGCCCATGCACATACTTATAACACTAAGCTGATTTCATCAGTTTAAAAGCATGAGACACTTGAAGTCAGGCAAAAAAAGTGGGAAGGAATCATGAAGAAATTGTATGAAGGTACGGGGAGGTGCATTTGGTGAAAACATATGCATGCTAGGAGTCTTATCTGGTTTCATTTTTATGATAGCCTTGGAGGTTCCCTTGCTTCATGTTTTTACCTGACCCCAAAAGTGCTATGCCCCCTTTATTAGTCTCTTTCAGTACTCTAAATCTTCTTGCCCCCATCTACCCCTGCAATATGATGGCTTATGTTCTCATCCTTAAGCCCCCTAGCAATAGTGGATAGCCTGAATTGGCTATCTTCTGTGACTAGGAAATACTTCAAGTGGAGGGATTATTAAACCAACCCAGGTACTTACCCTTTGATTTACAATCTCTCCTTCTTATGAGATGTTATCGGATTGGTGCATAACACAATTTTCATCAGAGAGGTGTAGATAGATATTTGTTTGGAATGCCAGGTCGCAAATAATGACACAGAGACTTATATGAAAGCTTGGCCTTGGCTTTGGTTTGTTTTTAACTAGTTATGATAACTTAAATTAATTCATTTCTATGAATCTCTGTTCTGTAATGTATTCCCCATGCAGCTTCCTTTGTGTACCTTTATACTCCCTCTCACTCACCTAGATTTCTCCTATTTCTTTTCTCTGTCCTAAGTTCCCACCTATACCTCCTGCCTAGCTATTGGTCATTCAGCTTTTTATTATATACCAATCACAGTAATATACACATTCACATAGTGTACAAATATCCTAGAACAGAAAGAATCCATCCAGAAACTGATGGAAACTGACATAGAACCGCAGCCAAATATTAAGTGAAGCTCAGGAAATCCTGCAGAAGTCGGGGAGAAAGAACTCTCAGAGCCAGAGGGGTCAGGGCCCCACAATAAAATTCACAGAATCAACTAACCTGAGCTCACAGGTGATCAAAGAGATTGAAGTCACAACAAAGGAACTTGCATGGGATTGACCTTGGCCCTCTGCATATATTTTACACTTGTGTAGCTAATCGCTCTGGTGAGACATCCAGTAGTGAGAACAGGGACAGCCTCTGACTGTTTTACTGGCTTTTAGAACCCTACTCCTCATGCTGCCATTGCCTTGCCAAGCTGTAATACATGCAGAGGTGCTTGAAATGTCATTTCTTGATATTCATGCGACATCTGCCTTTTCAGAAAGACAAATTGAAGAGGAGTGTTTTGCAGATGGTAACAGAGGAGGTGGTGGAGGGAGGGATTGGCAGGAGAGGCGAGAGGAGAAACTGCAATCAGAATGTTTAGCATGAAAAAAACCCAGAGACAGATATTGGGGTTCAAGGTGAAGATCAGAAAAACAAAGCAGCCAAGCCAGTAGCTCTTATTGCTAAAAAGCTGAAATGGCAATTACTCTATCTCCAGGAATCCTCAGAGACAAAGCTCTCCATGAATCCTCGGAGGCAAATGCTCCCTGTCTGGAAACTAAATCTCACATGCCACCCTTTGCATCTTCCATTTATACCTCCCTCGTACTCAGATTAAAAGCATGAGCTTTGTAATTATTTTAGACTGATTCACTCTTGTGTAGCTCTGTGTGGCTTTGAACTCACAGAGATCCCTGTTGAATCCTGGGTTGAAAGGTGTGTGCCACCATCACCTGTCCTCTGTGGCTAGCTAGTATGGCTGCTGGAATTAAAGGTGTTTATTACCAGCACCTGGCTCTATGGCTATGACTGGTTTTGCATTTTGATCCCCAATGGCTTTATTAGATTATAAGCTTTATATCACCACAAGGATGTCAAATAAATTCATATGTAAAATAAATACTTAATAAAACAGAATGTGTTGTAATTTAAGAAAAGCAGTGTGTGAGAGAAAGACACCATGAAACAGGGTTCAAGAAGAGTGGTTTGCTATTAGGGAAGGGGGAAAGGAGAGGTGGAAGACTGGCATCCTGGGAAAGGAGCAGCAGGAGAGAGGAAAGAGAGACACACAGAGAAAAACACAGAGAGCTGAAGATAGACAGAGGAATGGGAGGTAGGCAGGGCACTTTTAAAAGGGAACATAGTGAATACATACTGGAGGTGTACTTAGTGACTGCAGCTGCTGGTGTATGCTGTCAGAACCCCAAGTACAGGCTAGTACATATGCCTCAATACTAACAATATGCATGTATGAAATTCTCACGAAATAAAATAGAGAAAATATATTTTTTAAATAACTTAAAACATATGTATTACATATAAATATTTGACTATAATTTCCAATATTGTATAAAACTAATGTTATTTATCCAAATTTCACACATTTTGCAATGGTTTATTCAATTCTGGATCTAAATTTTTGCTTGCACAATTCTTTATCTTTAAATTAAAACATAGTTTCCATATACTTGAAGAACCTGCCCATTTTTTTAAATAGCACAAGGAGAAGCAACCTTAGCATTTTCAGGGCATCATTTGGTTTTATCTCTTTATCTATTTCATCCAGATTATGGACATATATAAAGACTTCTTGGGTATACTGGCTTGTATAACAATAACATATGCTAGACCATGACATTAGTTAAAAATACACCAAAGATTAATAAGATCCTCTTGTCATTTTTAGTAATGAGGAGACAAATGATTATTAGGTTATATGTTTCATTCTGAATTATTATTTATGAAATTGTCCATCAGCTTTTCATATCAGAGATTTCAGTCTTCATTGTGATCATTCTTTCAAACTTTTATTTCACTAGGGTTTGTTAAGTGATAAAATACCAATTCTGTCATTTCTTTATATATTAGCTGAAATAATTCTATTTTTGGTGTGTTTGTTACATTTTCATGTATTGCAGTTATTATGTGCAAATTATCTAAATTTTGATTTCTTAGCAAATTCAACTATGCTCCTGAATTCTATTAAATTGGCCCAAATTCATATTTGTGAAAATAGAAAATGAAGTATTACTTATATTTCCATTCCAAAATTAAAAGTTTGGCTGTTTTGCATCTCTGATCTGCTATACTATATATCTTTACTTCTAATTACATTTTAAAAATATTTATTTGTTCTATCTTGAAATGCCTTGACATGTTTTCAAGGACAATAATGTTGCTAATAGAACATTTAGTCTTCACCTTTCATCAAGGAAACATAACTTTGCAAGAGAAACAACTCCACAAAACTGCATAAATTCAGTATACATAGTTGTAGAGTTCAGTCTCCATGAATATATCTGTAAAACACTTTCACACATAAGACTTAGGGAACATTGAGGAGGAGGAGGGGGCAGAAAGATTGTAATAACCAGAAAGTAGAAGAGTTTGTAATAAGATTGTGTCCCTCAAAATATCAGAAAATAACACCCATAAAGTTTCACCACTATGACCAAACAAATTTGAACTGAACAATAATACCAAAAAATGTACATGTGAAAGTGGATGGGTAAAAGTCCAGGAGGCCTCAAATCTACACAAGAGTCTATAGGCTACTGAGGAAGGTAAGAGTTGGGAAGGTGGTCCTCTACAAGTAAAGACCTTAACATTTGGTTCTCCAGTGTCAAATGGTCACTCATGAAAATAAACAGATAAGTAACATTATTCAGACTGAGAAGTTTATAATTAGGGAAACACACACACACACACACACACACACACACACACACACACACACACACACACACACACACACATATATATATATATGTGTGTGTGAGTATATCTTTTACACATTTATGCATGTAAAAACTATTAATGACAAATGAGACTGAATTTGGAAGAGGACAAGGAGGTTTATATAGGGGGCATTGAGGTAGGAAAGGGAAAGGAGAAATAATGTAAGTATGTTTTAATTCAAATATAAAAGAAAAGGAGCAGCTACCATACATTTCAGAATTTTTATGTATTAATGACTGCTATATGTATTTCCTTACTTTTCATTCTTTCTCAGTGGGGATATTAATTACTACTAGCTTTTCCTATTCAATTAATTCATGTTTAAGTGTTTAGGTCATATTTCTCTGAAATATAGGAGGTCACATTTGAAAACTATATAAGGACGATAAAATGGAACTTTTTTTTAGATTTTAAGAGAATGCTGTATATTCTACATTAGGGATAGGATGACCCAATTTGGGAATAAGAGGAGACAATCTTTCATGAACTTCTTTGACCATATTCACTGAGTTTTTTTTTTTTAAATGGGTTTAGCAAACATAGTGCAATTGCACTTATAATGCATTGTATTTAAATGCTATTTTCAATTACTATGGTCATATTTATTTTTTAACATATAGATAATTTTGTATTCTTTCCTTATAGATTCTTGAAGAAAAATATATTCTATCTATTTTGATTATCTAGTCATACCTAAGCAATTTAATTCTACTATTCTAAATATAATACTACATAAAACTAAAGGGATAGATATCTCGTTTTCTGGTATATAAGTGATTTTTTTTGCTTTTTCAAGAAAGGGTTTCTCTGGTAGGTTTGGAGCCCATCCTGGCTCTCCCTCTGGAGACCAGGCTAGCCTCGAACTCACAGAGATCCACCTGCTTTTGCCTCCCGAGTGCTGGTATTAAAAACATGAGCCACCAACACCAGGCTGTAAGTGATTTTTTTTAAGACTTGTCAAGAAATAACAAAACTCAGTGGTAATTGCAAAGTTGATTACCTGTGACTATGTTTATCCTACTTTTGTTATAATAAAATGAATATTTAAGAAACAGCTAGTGTCTCTTTTCAGGATTTTTTGAAAAGTAACAAGTAAAATTCGAAGTTCAAGTAATTTTATTGTTGTGCCAGAGAAATTTGGGTTCGTCAGTTCTTCACAATCTTTATGGGATGGCTGTTATGTGCTATTTCCAGATAACTGACAGTTGGGAACAAGAAAATTCTCATTAAATTCTTTTGATTTCAATACTCCAGACTTACATAAATTGTTAGGGACTACAAAGCAACATACTATTAATCCTTTGCTGAAAGTCAGCTATTTTTAGGTATTTAGATAAAATTATGAAGTTGAAGAAATCAACGTACTTGTTCAAACTAAGCTTTCTGATAATCAGCACACTTGTTTCAGCAATAATTTTTATTCTATAAACAAGATTCAGTATGTTCTTATACACTAAAGTATGTATTCAGAAATGTTTGACATGGCATTATAAAAATCTACTTTTGGGTTACCTAGCTTCAGAAATCATCATAAAATTTGCATCTGAAAAAAGCACTGACGTGAATGAAGTGGGGTAGTACATTCCAGCAAAGGCTTTCTACAAGCTTCTTTCCTAAGAGCAAGGAAGAAATTGAAGTTGACAGCATGATTCAAGAGCTGCGTATTGTACTTATGCAAGGGAAATCACAGAGCCAGCTTTCGATTATCTACAGTAATGGGGTCCAGGGAGAGCACACAATTAAACTACACAGCTAATCATTTTAACTGTGAGATTCAACCATCTGACCTCCTAAGTGCTAAGTTTTTACTTCATTATTAACCTGACTGTCTTTTATAGAGAGTTAAAAGAAATATTTGAGGCAGAGGAGCAACAGTGAATTATTAAAATTTAAAAATTCTGCAAATTAAATGATTTTCTGTATATATTTCAATTTGTGAAACTTCTTATTTAATAGATGATTTATCTATAGATAATTGATTTAGCTATGGATAACAGGATATACAATTAAAAAATCAACTAATGCAAACACTACCTTTTTGGGACAGACAGTAACCAAAAGAAGTTTGCCTTCCAACCAGCATCAGACGAGTGTTCCTCTTATTATATATCCTCCCCAGCATGAGCTGTCACTTGTGTTATTGATCTTTGCCATTCTAATGGTTATAAGATAAAATCTCAAGGTAGTTTTGATTTGCATTTCCCTGATAGCTAACATACATTTCTTTAAGTGTTTCTCAGCCTTCCCATTTTCTCTATCAAGAAGTTCTTTGTTCATTATCTGTACCCCAATTTAATATGGATTATTTTGGTTTTTGATATCTATTTTCTTGGTTTCTTTATACATTTTGGATATTAATCCTGTATCAGATGTGGAGTTGGTAAAAAATGTTTTTGCATTATGCAGTCTGCCTCTTTGTATGATTGATGGTGTCCTTCTCCTTAGAGAATATTTTCAGTTTCCTGAGGTCCCAGTTATTGTTGATCTTGGGACCTGTGCTAAAGGTGTTCTGTTCAGATTTTTGTCTTCAGTGCCAATGAGTTCAAGGCTATTTCCACTCTCTTTCATTGGGTGAGGTTTCATTAAAAGAGAATTTAGAGTCATTCTTATCCAAATAAATATGTTTTGGTTGATTAATACTCTGTACTATGTCCTGTGAATATCAAATCTCCCCTTATCTTCCTCCTTTTTCCATGTTGTAAGTCTTTTCATTCATGTTGTCTCAATGAACAATTTTTCATTTTGATTTTATAAATATTGTCTGAAACTCAGTAACTCATTTAAAATGTCAATTTTTATATCACTTTTTGATCATGGGAAGCAGGGTCTTGAAGTCCAAGATGAGAAAAACATACATACCTCTTTGAGTTCTCAGTAAACTGTCTTTTGACTATACCATAACAAAGCAGATAACATCACAATGAAAGTGGATAGCAGAGTAAAATCCCACATGGTCACACAGGAGCACTAATTGTTGGAAGGAACCAATTTTATGTGCTTTGTTATAGCTCACTTTTGCAAAATGTAACTCACTTTAGAAAACTATCATGTATTTACAAGAGCTATTTATCAAAAGTCTTAATAACTTCAATTAGATACAAAACTTTGGGCTCACCTAGATAGTATAGATAATGAGGTATTTTCGATGAATTTGCCAAATGCAACTGGACTGGATATTGTGAATATAATTCTTACCCAATAATTGTCCTCACCTTTTAAAAGTGCGACAAAAATTTGTTGATAACATTATATATGGTACTCAGATTTCTCCATATACAACATGGGCCATTAAATTATATCCAACATATAGTATATGAGAAAAGGAAAGTAACTCACAATTCCACAATGTGTAACTTTTCCCCTTTGCCTGTATGTACCAGTGAACATAAAAGTTGTTTTAAACTACATTTCAGTTTCATTCCTAACAGTTAGGAATGTGGAAGACATTTAAAAAATTATTTGGTTTTGAGGTAATACTAAAATTACATAATTTCTAACTTTTCTTTCCCTCCCTCAAAATTCTTCCATATAGCATTCCATGTTCTCTTTCAAATTCATGGAATGTTTTCTCATTATTTGTTACATGAATATATATATATATTATATATATATATATATATATATATAATTAGTTTTTCTCAAGCACAAATTCCTTAGTCTATAATGTTCCTTGTTTTATTATTTTTTTTAGGGGCACTCATATTTACAGATCCATCCCCCTCATTTCCTCAACCTCCCATCCTCCCATGTTCCCCACCAACCCTCCCAACCCACCCCCCTACTCCTCCCCAGGGATAGTGAGGCCCTCCACAGGGGACATTCAAAGTCCTTCATATCATTTGAGGGAGGGCCTAGGCCCTCCTTTTTGTATCTGGGCTACAATAGTATCCAGCCATTGGGAATAGGCTCCCAAAGTCCATTTATGCCCTAGGGATGAAGTCTTTCTATACTGTTAGAGATCTCATAGACTGTCTTGGCCTCCAGGCTGGCACCCACATTCAGAGGGCTTGGTTCGGTCTAATTCTGTTTCCCCAGCTTTATGATTAGGGTCTCCATGCTCTCAGTAGATCAGGTCAACTGTTTCTGTGCACTTCTGAAGCACCGCCTTGGCTTCTTTGCTCAACCCTCCTCCCTCTCCACAACTGGCTTCCAGGAATATGGTTCAATACTTAGCTGGGGGTGCCTGTTTCTGCTTCTAACAGCTACTGGATGAAGGCTCTAGGAATGGTAACCAAGGTAGACATCAATCTCATTATAGGGGAAGGGCATTAATGGCATCCTCACCACCACTGCATGGATTCTTAGTTGGGGTCATCCCTGTGGATCCCCTAACATTTCCCCTGTGTCAGACCTCTCTCCAAACCTGTACTGTCTCCTTCCATCAAGGCATCTCCTTTTTTGCCCTCCTCTATTCCTCCCTGTCTGAGTCCTCTTGTTCTCCTCACCCCTCCAGTTCTTCCCTTCACACCTCCTTCCTTCTCCCCCCACCCATGTTCCCACTTTGCTCAGGGGTTCTTGTCCCTGTACCCTTCTTCAAGGGACTATGCAATCTTCTCTTGGAGTCCTCCTTGTTTCCTAGTTCTGTTGGCAGTGTGGATTGTAGACTGGTAATCCTTTGCTCTATGTCTAAAAATCATGTATGAGGGAGTACATATAATATTCCTTGTATGCATGTTTTTAAGAGTTGACCATTTGATATTGGATAAATAGTTGTTCTCTTCTCCAGGGAAGACTGTTTCTCCTACTCTAAGCATTCTGTAGTTTCTTGTAGATTTCTTGTTTGTTTTCTGCTTGTTTTGTTTTGTATTTCTGAGTTTATTTATTTGTTTATTTGTGTGTGTGTGTGTGTGTGTGTGTGTGTGTGTGTGTGTGTTTGTGTGTGTCCTTATTTAGCTCATATTTAGCCATTCATGTGTATAATAATTTTTGAGTATGGCTTCTGACATTACTGTAAGACATAGTCTTATAATCTTTCTGATCATCTTCTGCAATGTTCACTATGTGAGCATTCTTTTGTAGATGTATCCATTTTAAAAGGGTTTACTAGGTCTTGGTATTTTTTCATTTAAGACCCTGTGTGGAGCCTTCACCTCTACATTCTAGTCTCTTTGGCATTGAAAGGTAATCTGTTGGCAACCAAAAGAGAAGTCATAACAAGAACCAAGTCATAAAACTCTTGACCTGCAGTTGGTTCTGCTTGCAAGATGTGCTAGGACAATGGTGACATATAACTTGTGTGAATGGCCAACCACTACCTCCTTTGAATTGAGGCCCATGCAACAAGAGGAAGCTCATGCATTACAAACAGAGATTGGATATCCAACAGACCTTGGGTAGAACTGTTCATAATTGGTGTTTAAAATATAAAAGAAAGTAAAAGAGGGAGAGAGAGAGAGATGGAATGATTCTTAATGATATTTTGCTATACACATAGATGGTTGTCTTGCCCACTCATCATCAGATATACATCATCCACAACAAAAGGAAGCAGATACAGAGAACCACAAGCAGACATACAGAAAGAGTCTAAATTGGAGGCCTTCTTGGGGTCTCTCCCCTCAGAGATCAGGAACCCCTCATAATGGTAAAGGAAAGATAGTAGCAATAAGAGCTGTTGAGGATACTAGGAAAAAATGGCCTACCAAATTAATTAAATGTGGATCATATGGGCTTACAGAGCTGGAAGAGGCAAGCCTTGTGCCTTCATGGGTCTGTACCAGGTCCTCTGCTATGTGTTATGACTGTTAGCTTGCTATATTTGTGGGAGCACTAAGACCAGGTGCAGTGACTGTCTCTGATTCTTTTGCCTACTTTCATTTATTTTGGGTTGCCTCATGCAATTTCTTGCAGCCTTCATAGGTGGGCTTTTGCCTTGTCTTAATGTATCTTGTTTTGTTCTGTTTGGTTGTTGTCTCTCAGAGGCATAGTCTTTTCTGAAGGGAAATAGAGGAGTAGATCTAGGGGAGAAGGTAGGTGCCAGGGAGCTAGGGGGAGTGGAGGAATGAGAAATTATAGTCAGGTTGTATTATGTGAGAGAAATGTATTTTTAATTAAAAAAAAACTTTATGTTCAGTTCTACTGCACGATTTTTTATTGTGTTGTTTTCTTGATGTATATTCATTAGAATTATTTGTGCATTTTAGATACTACTACTCTCTTCTGTCAGATGTATTGGTGGTAAACATTTTCCCATTAAATAGCCTGCCCCTTCAACCAAATGACAGTGCCATTTGCTTAATCGCTTTTAAATTTAATGAGGTACAATTTGTTAACTGTTTGTCTAAATCACTACCGCAATAGGATCCTATTCAGAATGTTCTTTCCTCTGCCAATGAATTCAATAATATTCCATACTTTCTCCCTTATAAAATTTGGGTTTATCAATTTCCTTGATTCATTGGATTTTAGTCTTTTGTGGGGTCATTAATAAGGATCTAGTTCATTTTTCATGTTTAAGTTGAAATTTCTCTGCACTTTTTCTTGAAAATTTTAGTGCTTGCCAGAAGTTACCTTCCTAGGAGTTACTTGTAATGAGGCTCCTTAGACACCCCCAAACAATACAGGCTATTGCCATTGCAACTTTGTGCCCATAATAACTTGATATTAACATTATTGCTGAAGGTGCTCCATAGTTTCATTGCAAAACAGAAATAAGTCTTGAACTGACCAGATAACTCTCTCCATGTTGGGCATCTTTCATAGTACTAGAATGTTCATTGAAGGCTTTAGAGATAAGAAAGTCATCAATGCTTATACTCAGCGCCATAACTGGTATATTGCAATACTTTTTCACTTATCAGGTAAGATGTGCTCACTGGTGCAATAGTAGGATAAGTAAATAATACCTCTTTTGATAGAATTGAAGCATTGCCATAGGAGAGAATCCATGTTTGATATTACAAACATGGTCAGAAATCATATGCCCAAAGGTAGAACCTATAGATATTTTACTAAATGATCTTATTATCAAACTGCCTTCTAAATATTATTTTATATCTGTAGATTTATGCTGCTCTCAGCATTGGTTAGAAAAGCTTGCAGTGGTTAATGTTTAATGTGGAGACTCATTTCTATTGAAGGTGCTTAAAACTAGAGACTGAATGCTCAGCTATTGACAGAACATCTCTATCAACCTCCTATATCCAACGCTCAGGAAACATTGAGTCAGAGGTAACAAGAATATTGTAAGAGCTGGAAAAAGTGCTGTGAAATGATATTCTCTGGACATTACATTACTATTGGACACAAGAATCCACATAAGCTATAGTTATGTGAACTAGACCAGCAGAAGATCAAGCCAATTAAATTACAGACTGATAAGAAGAAGGAATCCCAGGATTCCACACATATCTGAGGCACTATTTTCAGTGGATGACTGCTGAAGTTGAGTAACTTTTCTTTATGAGAATGTCCATTGGTAGGTGTTCAATAACCCAGTTGACAACCCCAATACTATGCATATATGAGGATGACAAATTGGATGCTAGAAACTGCGTATGTTTAGGTATTGGTAGTGATTCAATAGAATTGGAATAAGAACATACAAATGATATGTATTTACTATTTTTGTTTAAGGTTATAATAAAATTGCATTATTTACCTGTTACCTTTCCTCCCTCCTAACACTTGAATGTACCTGACCTTATTATTCTTCAAATTTGTTGTTTTATATACAGATATAGATGTATGTTTGTGTTTCTAAATCCATAAATACAACCTGCTCAGTCTATAAATGGCATATATATATATATATATATATATATATATATATATATATATATATTTAAAAACTTTGGGAGCTTTCAGCCTTCCACACTATGTTAGCTGTAGTACAGTCAGGTGTGGCTACTAGTCTGGATCATTGAAAATGGGACCTTGGTTAGATATGGAGATTGTATAGGGTGCATGAAGGAGAGCATCCAGAGAACTCACATGGTCAGACCCTGGAGATGGATGTGCATGCCGTGTCCAGGTGGGTCCAATGCCGTTTTCTGAATGTATGTGAATCTCTAAACTTCATACATTTGATTTGAATCACAATATTCCCAACTAGATTTTATTGTACTGTACCCAGCAGATAAGTAAATACTACCTTTGATTGTGTTTCTTGAGGATATTTGTAGTTGGAAGGTTTCTGTCCTTCCTGGTCCCACAACAGTTCAGTCCCAAATAATCAAACAGAGGCTTACATTAATTATAAACCAATTGGCTGATGTCTCAGGATTCTTAATGGCTACCTCTCTCTTAGTTATTAACCCATTTGTATTAAATTATGTATTGCCGTGAGTCTCTTCCTTATCCCTAAAGCTCCAGCATGTTACTCCATCTATGGCTACATGGCATCTCCCTGGCCACTCCTCTCTGCCTTCCTCCTCCCAGCATTCTTATAGTCCTGTAACCCTGCCTATACTTCTTGCCTGGCTACTGGACCATCAGCATTTATTCATTAATCAATAAGAGAAACATATTTCCATAGTATGCAGAAGGATATCACAGAAGGTTTTAACTTTAACATAATAAAATATATATAATAAAACATGTATCAAGCAAGAACTACAGTTTACAATATTTAGTTCATTAACATCTGGAAAAATTTAAAGTAAATATTCTATCATCTATCCTATCTTTGTGAGTGTAAATTTATATGTAACTCATCTTTTATTATAACTGAGGAAAACCACAACCATAACAATCTGTCTTCAACTCCATCAAAGGCCCTAGAAGGATAATATATGAACTCTGGAATTGGCAGAGACATCTTGCTTTATGGACAGTCACCCAATGTTCCTCTGTAATGTTGGGACATCCATCTTCAACCCACAGGCCATAGTGTCTGGCAGACTTTTTGATGAAGCTGGAATCTTGAAGGACTATTCTGTCCCTTGGCAGTTCAGCAGTCACTTTAATTTGTAACCTGCTTGTCTAGTTTTGAAAGCATGTTAAACAGTCTGGTCAAGAGCAGTTTCTCGTCCAATTGGCTATTCCTGACATGAAAAGGTAAACTCCATAATGCGTTTCTTCAATGCCAATCTTCGTCTCTGACATATTCGGTATTGCCAGGAACAGTTGTGTCTGACAGTCATGAAAAACTCTAATAAACCATTTTAATTGCCATATTCTATAGGTCTGTGAAAGGTTTTGAATAACACCTATCCATTTCAAAATATATCTCTGTGTATCTAGAAAACCAAAACAAAATAACTGCATGTTTTGACTATTATAGGTGACTATATATAATCTGTATTTTATTATATATTACATTTATAAAAGACCTGTATAAACACAATATCTAAATAAGTGTAGAAATATACATATAACAAAATTGACCCTAAATTTGTATCAGTAAACCAAAATCCATACCAATGCAAAGTACTCGTTTCTATATCATATTCCCCTTAGAAAGACACTGACTGTGAATATTAACCACTTATAACCCACCCCATTTAGATGAAAACAAACATTTATAAACAATGTATGGTGATGTAAGCACAATCCTCTCCACACTGCTTCCTGCTGTTTGGGGACACTGTCACTCCCAAGGGAATCATGGAAAACCAGAATCATGGCCAAATCCTGGTTGTAGTATTCTAAAAGGCTGCATTATCTCCAGGTATCTTGGATGTTGAATCAACTGGGCCACTGCTTCAGGGTTTTTGTGTGATCAAACAATATTAATATGGAAGTAATCCACAGCTTTTCATCTTCCATGGAAATAAAAGCAGAACCTCTTTGCCAAAGCAATGTGTCCTTACATTTTGAACTTAAGGCATTTTCAAAATATAGGATGTATTACTCCAGCAGAATTTATAATCAAATGTATTTAAGCAGCTGTTGTCCCTTCCTTAATAATTAAACAGTTCAAAGACAACAAAATAGCATACAGTACCCTGACTCTTTGTGTAGTTTCAAACTTTACATGCCCTTTTTATTTACTCTACTTCTTTTATTTTTATTCTTTCATTTTTTGAGACAGGTTTTTCTGTGTATTTTTGGCTGCCTTAGCACTTATTCTGTAGACCAGGCTGGCCTTGAACTCACAGAGCTATGCCTACATCTGCATTTGGAGTGCTGGGATTAAAAGTGTGTGCCATCATACCTAGCTACTCTATTTTTAAGGACTTCATCCCTTTTCTTTTTTTTCCCAAGCCTGCATATATTTTTAAACACACTGTATACTGTTTATAGGTTTTGCTTCTCTGAGTCTGTCTTTACTGTATATCTATATCTTTTTCTGACCACATGAGTCTTTAATCTTCCAAGTAGATAGATAATATTAAAGCTGCTGCTGGCCCCACCCTATTATTTGGCTTCATGGCATGGTGAAGATAATGGTGGGAAACGTGCTTATTGTCACAACTCAGTGAAGTTTCTAGGTCCATGTCACTACCAAGAAGAATGCTGTCAGCTGCTAGTAAACACCATTCAATTATGTGGTAGAAGGGATTCTTAAAAGATCCGTGTGATTTTTGCAACTTAATCTGAGTCAGGAAGCCTCTCTTAAAGGAATGATGAGCCTCTGGCAAACAGAGCCCACCAGAAAAAAATACTACCAAGAAGCCATACTTGACTCTGTTCTTTTGTGTTTAGAATCTCATTTTAAGCCTTTTCAGGTTTTACATGGAAAGTCTAGCCAAATGTCTAGGTACCCTTTTTAGATGGAGTTTCTGTCCTGACTGGTCCTGTAGTCATTTAGTCCCAAATAAACACACAGAAGCTTATATTAATTCTAAACTCTTTGGGTGATGGCTCGGGCTTCTTTTTGGCTAGCTTTTTCTTAATTCTTAACACATTTCTATTATACTATGTATTGTCACAATGCTGTGCCTTACCTGTAATGCTTCAGTGTGTCACTCCTTGGTAGCTGCATGACATCTCTTTGGTGATTCTGATTTCCTCTACCCAGCATTCTCATAGTCTGGTAGTCCCACCTATTCTTCCTACTTGGCTACTAGTCAATCAACCTTTATTCATCAACCATATTCACAGCATATAGAAGGACGTGCACCATCTTTCTTGAGAACATTAATAATGCAAACAATATGTGGCCTGAATGAAAGTAGTATCACCTCCATATGGTACAGAAATAAAAGAAGTAGAGAGAATAAAGGTAAATCCATTCTCAGAGCAGGCATTGTATCTTTGCTTCCCTCCTAGCAGTATCCAAATATCTCCCTGTGCTACATGATCCCGTTCACATAATGTTCTGCCCAAGCACACTAGCTGAGAAATCATTCATCCACATGTAAGAAACCATGCAAACATAAATCTCCTTCCGCTAACTTGCTTTGTCAAGCATTTTAGTACAGAGATGAAAATGTTTGGTTAGTACAGTATCCAAAGTAATATGAGCTAAAGACCATTTTGGAAGAAATTTAATCATGAGCACTCTGCATTCCTGAGTTGAATTTGAGTGGTTTTGTTTAAGTTATTATTGAAAGGATGTATATTGGACTTAAATTTCTCTGTTCCTTCTAGTTTGTACGAAAGCTATGAGAAAATAATACCAGTAAGAAGTTGACTTAAACTAGAGAACAAAGTGGCTAATGCCATAGAAGAAAGATTCTTCTTTCTCTATAACTGTAAGAAATATTTCTGGTTTTTATGTGTCCATTCTGAAGGGTTTATTTTAATGATAACAGGAATGTACTAAAACAACAAAATTGCTACCTATGGTTCTGAAGATTCAGAATCCAAGGTTAAAGGATTTCTCTCTCCTTCTGCTTTCTTTTTCTTGAATGTGCCCAATTTCTTGCTATGTTCTCACATGACCATATTTTTTCTCTCTGTGTGCTTCTCTCTGGTTTTTCTTCTACAAAAGTGTCATAGGCTTTAGGAGACACTTTAGGCCCCATTAAAGCTTAGTTACTTATTTTAAAGTCTCTCTTTCTAAATATAATCACAATGATTGTTAAAGTTTCACTATTCAAATTTGGGGAACATGAGAACAGTACAAGAATCAGCCAGTTGTATTAACAGATGAGCTCTCAATAGTATGTTCTTATTTAGGTTGCTCTCACTTCCTTCCTCTTGCAAGTATGATTGTTTCTTCTGTGGACACAACTGCCGCCGACCAATGTCAAAATTAATTTAAAAGCACTTTTGAGGTCTTTTATATTGAATACATATACACTTTGGGGGAAGAATGTATCATAACAAACATTTGTAGATTGAAGTACTAATTCATTGTACAGAAGAATGTAGCTATATTTAATATCATGGCCTGAAGAGAAGGAACTGAATGTTTTTGAGGTTACATTTATGGGCTCTAATTTGATATAAATGTTGTCCGCATACAAACATAAATGAAGTAAAACATAAAGACAGAGGAAGAAAATAATTATCAACCAGACAAGAAGTGTGATGAAGTAACCTCTAAAATCAATTGATCTTCAAGTTATAGCCTTCAGAAATATAAGAAATTAATAATTTTGTTACTTAATACCTGATATTTTGTTATGGTTCTCCTAGAAACTAACACATTTTTGTACTGTTTATACATTTTTATGTATTTGATACAGCCCTTGTCATTCCTCAACCAATCTTGTTAATCTTTGTCTGTGAATTTGTATGCTAATGGATTGGGATACACACCACTGGGACAAGCAGAGATGATGCCAACTAGTCTTTTGTGATGGTTTCTCCAAAAGACAACCTTGTAAAAACTTTATTCAAGCACAGCAGATTAGGTGAAAACCATGAGAAGTCACCAATAATTTATTCCTTTCATACCATGTCAATGCATCTAAAATGATCCAATAACCCAGTAATGAGTAAAAATAAAATCTCCCAGGAAAAATTCATCATTCTTGTCACTTCCCAGACGAATCCTCTCATGTAAAGTCTTGTTTTGAGTGATTGATACTGAAAGGAAACAGTGGAATGCATTTTTGGAATTTAGAATCTATGTTTTACAGACTCAGATTTAGACCATTTCCTTTTTAATGCAGTTGAGGATTGACTGTTCTGTGAATATCTGCCTGTCCTTTTGTTAAAATGAGTCTGAAATAAAAAAAAGGAAAACTGACAGACTGTAAAACTCCCAAATCGTAAGAGTGCAGGTTGTAGAACTGGCAGTTTAGTGTATTTATTTTCTACTCCCTAATCCCTGTTTGTACCCCAGAATGAGCACAATCACTCTACTTTCTAACATTTTGCATTACTTTAATTTACTTTGAAATTTATATAAATTGAATAATACAGTATATAGTCTTTTATTTTTGGTTCAACCTTATAGAGTGTGTGAAATTGTACCAGGTTACTTTACATATGATCATTTTGGCCTTTTTTAATTACCCATAGTACTGTATGGTATTTCTTGGAGAGGAACATGCCTTGGCTCATTTCTCTAATAGCCACTAATTTCTTTATTTTTCTCCTACCTTATGGCTACCAGGGATTGTTGTTTTAGAAAAAGTTGTATACTTTCTTCCTAATACAACTGTAAAGTCATATATATTGCCTATGAACTCACTGGTGAAAATTCCTGTAAAAAATTACAAATGTTAAGTTTTAACAAAGGCCTGTGTATAGTTTGATAAACTAAATTTTCAAGTTTTAATAGTAGACATAATGGCCACACACCCCCATCCACCCCTGCACTTTCATCCTCTGTCCTCTGCTTGAGGTGAGTGTGGGTTCTGCTCAGGCCTCAACTCCCATCCTCTCCCCTACTTGGATCTTCCTGGGCCTGCTCCTCCTGTAAAGTAGACCTGCCTTAGCAGGAAGGACCACCCTGTGTCAAGCCACACCTCACTCTTGGTTCCCACTCCTCCCTCTGCCCTCTGCTTGAGGTGAGTGTGGGCTCTGCTCTGGCACCTACTCCTGCCAGTCACCACTCCTTGGATCTTCTTGGGCCTGCTCCTTGAGTTAAATGGACCTCCCCAGGCAGGAAGGACCACCCTGAGTCTGGCCATACCTCACAACCACATAGCACGTCTCTGTAACAAAAAATAAAACCAACAAAAAATAAGTCAATGTCCTGTTAACTTCCATAAGAATTCTAGTTTTACATTTCAAATTTAAAGTCTTATAATTGAAATTAATGATTACTAGACAGGAGAGATGATTCATTTTTGATACCTAAGCATGGTGACCTGAATTTTCAATCCCTAGCCACCGTGTAAAAAGCCAGATACAGCACTGGATGTCTGTAACCCCAGCCTTGGGGAAGCAAAGTCATGTAGAGACATAGAGCTCACTGGCCAAAAAACCTGGCAAAATCAATAATATTGTGGTCCATTGGAAGAATATATATGAGATAATGAGCTACTGATGAAGACACACAACAATGACGTCCACACACAAATTTTTGCATGCATGTACAAATACCTACATGCATACACATGAGCACATACATACAGAAATGATGAGTACTAGAAAATAATCTGCAAAATGAAAATACACAGTTTCACTGTAGAATGTCACTTAATAAAATAAAGGCAGAAATACTAAAATGACATATATTATCAGGGTGATTTTATACACAATCTAAGGAAATCATCCATCAATAATAGAGTAGTTATTATATCTGAGGATGAATTAAAAGACAAATGAAAAAGTGACGTTACTAGAAAAGAGAAAACTAAAATTGCTAAACAGAGGACAAATAAGGATGGAAAAAGCTAGCTCATGGTATCAATAGTTAATTAAAATAAAAGAAGAAGCAGAAGAAGCCAAAGGAAGAAGAAGAAGAAGAAGAAGAAGAAGAAGAAGAAGAAGAAGAAGAAGAAGAAGAAGAAGAAGAAGAAAAAGGAGGAGGAGAAGGAGGAGGAGGAGGAGGAAGAGGAGGAGGAGCAGGAGGAGAAGGAGGAGAAGGAGGTCAGTTAAAGTTGTGACCTTTATGGCATGTTACAACTATGGTATCTATTCCTAAATGGAAAAGTTGCATTTTAACTAAAAATGATTATGCCCATCTTCTTAAAATGTTAAAACAAGCTACTTTTTTCTATCTTAAATTCTAAACAAAATTTTGATCTTTACACCCTACAAATTCTAAGGTCTCTGAAAAGTCATTTTTTTCTATATGGATACTCATATGGATTACAACACTTATTAAAGTAAATTTATTCCCACTACTCTGGCATGTCCTCTTTGAAGTAAGCCAGATGACCTTTTTATGAGACAGTTTCAGAGCTTCACATTCCATTTGCTCTCTTAGTGTTCTCCTGTAGTAGAAAACACCATCTCTCTTACTCCATTTTAATAAAGCATAATTCCTCACCACCAAACATTCTCTTGGTTATCTTTAAGCCAATGTAAAAATGTAGAACTTTGTAAACATCTTGTCACTTTTAAGAAAATGCTAAAATTTTATTTGTTCACTCTCCACAATTTTCTATAGCATCACATTTGTTAGTGGAATTAGCTCATTAGAGAGTATCAAAATTAATAATTACAGGATTATTCTTTCAAAATAAAGATGACTTTATGACAGAAATACTGTGTACTCAAGAAATACTGTAGTAAGAGAGCAATACAAAATGTTAGTACAAGCATTAAAATGATAGGCATTTGCAGGAAAATGAAAAGCAAAACCGGTATTGCTGAAAAATTGGTCAGCAGGATACTAACTTGTTGAAGTTTTTTTTTCTGGTGCTGTGATAAAATATCCTGACAAAAATTAACTGATGGGAGGGAGGGTTTATATCAGCTTGAAGTTCCAAATTACTACCCATCATTTTGTGAAAGTCAGGGCAGGAATTCAATCATCTAGTCATATCTTGTCCCTACCTATGACTAGACAAACAAACAAATGAATCCATTATCCCTGATTGTTGCTGCTCATGGTCAGCTAGTTTTCTTTACTCATATAGGTCATGGCCCTACCTATGCAATGGTGCATCCCATGTTCATAGCGAGTCTTATCAGCTCAATTAACAAACAGAACAATCTCTAACATGTATGTTATCCCACATGTCAGCAAACCTGACCTAGATAACTCCTCAATGAGATTCACTCTTTTCAGATTACTCTCAGTTGTGTGAAGTTGATAACAAAAAGTAAATAGCATACAACTGAATAAATGTTCAGATCAGTTAGTACAACAGCAAATTAGAGGGATTGATTTGATAAGAGTCCTTTTCCTACATAACATAACTGTTCATTATTTTTTTAATGAGGAATTCTAAGAGACACATGAGAATCCTTATTAGAACATATAATAAACATTTAAATTCAGAAATGACTTGAAGTACCTTCGCTATGATAAATGCAGAGTAAATTATTATTTGGATTATAGTTGATCTGCAGTAATGTTTATCTTCTGAAATATCTAACTATTTAATTAATGCAAGATTTTCATACTAATAAAGAAATTATACACTAATGTACCATAATTTAAAATACATCACAAAACCTCCCATCTATCATGATCCTTCACTTTCTTCATTATATGTAATTAAATGGTTTGATAACATGTAGAACAGATTTTTTCATGAAACTTTTTCCAAATGTTCTATTATGATGAATTTATATTAGAAAAATTTTTAAAAATTCAATAAATCATTTTATTCACTGGACATTTTTTTTGAGGCAGGGTTTATCTGTGTAGATTTGGAGCCTATACTGGCACTCACTCTGGAGACCAGGCTGGCCTCAAACTCACAGAGATGTGCCTGCCTCTGCCTCCCAAGTGCTGGGATTAAAGGCATATGCCACCATCGCACGGCCCCTGAACATTTTTTATTTGCAATCCTCTACCTCTCTAAGTCTTCCAGGAATCACGCTTCCTTAACTAAACAAAATCGATTTTTTATCAGAGAGTCAAAATTGACTATCTTAATTATTTAGCAAGGGAAAAGTTCCTAAAGGTCAGAGAAAAGAAAATAATTGTTTAAATTATTATAGCTCCCATTCAAGAATTCAAGAGATAGGTTTAGTTGGTTTAATATAACATTTCACATAATAATATCACCAATGTGTGTTAAAGAAGGAATACAAGATCAGTCTAGTCCTAATCCATTAGGTGAAGCACCTTGAGACATAAGAAGAATTAGTAAGTCAGACTACCAAGAGCCTTACAAATGAGAACAAACGGCAATGGACAGAGAAGCCAGAGCAATGTAAAGGAATTTGGGATGTTGGCATGCTAAACTGGGGCTATAACCCTGGAGAAGAAAAAAACACTACTTCATCCTGTATTTAACACAAAGATTGAGCTATGATTTTGAAATTTAGCTGTTAGTAATTGATGACACTGAATTGAAGGCCCAAATTCTCTGCAATTTTAATAGGGATAAACATGCAAAAATTAGGACAGATGGAACATCTTAAGTGCAAGAAGTCTCATATTGTGCTTAAAGAACTTACTGAAACAGAGTCTAAGAACATGAGGTCCACAAATAGGTCCACCACACCACACCTAAGATAGCAAATGTTATGATAAATCTTTCTGCCTAAAGCCGCCAAGCCCCACCGACACATGTGCGCTTTACACCAGCTGCCCACCCAAGTTAGGGCCCAAATTAATACAGAGAGACTTGTATTAGGTTCAAATGCTGCTTGGCCAATGACTAGGATTCTCATCTGTTAGCTCAGTCTTAATTATCATAAATCTATATATTTTATAAGACTTATCTTATCGGACGCCTTATTGGCGTCCCTCCTTGCCGGAGGCTCACATCCCACCACTGGAGGAGGCGAAGGGGAAAGAGGGCCACTTCCTCTTTCTCCTTGCTAAATATGAGTCTCCTTGCTATGTCACTTCTGGCCTGGATCACTACTTCTCTACTACATTTCCCAGAATCCTCTTTGACTCCTAGTCCTGTCTAACTAGCTGTTTCATTGGCCAAACAGAACTTTATTTAATAATCAATAAGATAAATATACACAATAGTACTTCCCCGATCAAGCAAATGTTGCTAATTTCATCTTTCCATTAGCTGTGTTAGAGATCCAAACTATCAGGTATCTGGAGACACTAACATGGGCTCAAAAGCACAATGAATATTCAAGAAATGCATTCCCTAATGCTCATGTAAACCATGGGCATATCCATATGCTACATGAAAATAAAAACAAACCAAGAGGAAGGGAGTGAAGCATTTTACTAAAAAAGTGATCTGATCAGTTGGTTCCTTTCAAGAAAGGAAAAACTGTATTAGCTAAGCAGTATTGTAGAATATTGTTTAACAATGCAAAGATGTATTGCACTTGGTTGTCTGATTATGCAAAGAGTCACTGCTGTTTTACCTTGCCTGCCTACAGCACCTGAATGACCTAATAAAACCTTGAATAGCAAATAGTGAGGGAGGCAGTATAGGTGGCAATTCCAGGAAAGAAGAGTAAGTAGGAGGGGGAATTTAGGCTCAGGAAGAAATAAAATTAGATGAAAGGAAGATGCGAAGGCCCAGACAGACAGACATGACAGTAGGAGGTAAGTGGGACACACTGAATGAAAGAAAGGTAAAAAGCCCCAACACAAAACTTAATGCATAAAAATAGGTGAAATTAACTCAAAAGAGCTAGTGCAATATGCCTAAGCTAAAACCAAGCATTCATAATTAAAAATAAATCTCCATGTCTGTATTTGGGAAGCTAGTTGGTGGCCCAAAAAAAATTCCATCTAAAAAGCAGTTTCAATTATTGATATTAGTTGATATCATAGGTTTAGTGATTGCATGGAATTTGTAGATTGTTTTTGGCAAGATTGCCATTATTACTAAGTTGATCCTACCTATCCAAGAGTATGGGAGATAACCCTGTGCAATGAAGGAACTTCCAGAGGCATAGCCATCCCTGATTTCCAACTCTATTATAGAACTATCATCCTGAAAACATCTTGGTATTGTCACAATAATAGGCAGGTAGAACAATGGAATCAAATTGCTAACCCTGATATGGACTCATACACCTACACACACCTGATTTTTGACAAAGAAGCTAAAATTATACAAGGAAAAGAGAAAGCATCTTCAACAAATGGTGCTGGCATAACTGGATACTGGCATGTAGAAGACTGCAGATAGATCCGCAACTATTGCCATGCACAAAGCAAGTCCAAATGTATCAAAGACCTCAACATAAATCCAGCCATACTAAATCTCTTAGAGGAGAAAGTGGGAGGTACCCTCTAATGAACTGGTACAGGAGACAGCTTCCTGAACACAACACCAGTAGTACAGACACTGAGATCGACAATTAATAATTGGGACTTCCTGAAACTGAGAATCTTATGTAAGGAAAAGGACACAGTCAACAAGATAAAACAGCAGCCCATAAAATAGGAAAAGATATTCACCAACCCCACATCTGACAGAGGGCTGATTTCCACAATATAAAAGAACTCAAGAAGTTAGTCATCAAAACACCAAATAATCCAATTAAAAAGAGTGGTACATCAGAACCCAGTCACAAAATGACAATCATGGTATGTACTCACTCATATATGGTTTTTACACATAGATCAAAGTATTACAAGCCTACAATCCACACTGCCGGAGAAGATAGGAAACAAGGAAGACTCTAAAAGAGACATACATTGTCCCCTGGAGAAGGGGAAAGGGACAAGATCTACTGAGCAAATTGAGAGCATGGGGGAGGGGAAAGGGAGCTAGGAGAATGAGAAGGGGAAAGAAGAGGGATGAGGAAGACATAACGAGCAGGAAGGTTGTGTAGAGGGAAGAATAGAGGAGAGCAAAATAAGAGATACCATAAGAGAGGGAGCCATTATAGGTTTAGAGAAAAATCAGACACTAGGGAAATGTGCGTAGATCTATAAGGATGACACCAACTAACAATCTAAGCAACAGTGGAGAGGCTACCTTAAATGACATCCCCTGATAATGAGACTGGCAACTAACTTATATGCCATCCAGTAGCCTCCATCCAGCAGCTAGTGGAAGTAGAAACAGATACCCACAGCTAAGCATTGAACTGAACTGGAATCCAGTTGCAGACAAGGACAAGTGATGACCAAAGTGGTCCAGGCTTGTGAAACCCACAGAAAGAGCTGACCTGAACAACAGGGAGGTCTTGGTCCCCAGACTGATATCTGGGAAACCAGCATGGAACTGATCCAGACCCCATGAATGTGGTTGTCAATGAGGAGGCCTTGGAAATCTATGAGGACTCTTGTACTACATCAGAACTTATCCCTAGTATAGGAATGGAGTTTGGCAGACCATTCCACATTGAGGCTAGACACACAGGGGTGGGGGAGGGTCTAGGCCCTATCCCAAAGGATATGATAGACTCTGAAGACCCCCCCATGAAAGGCTTCACCCTCCCTGGGGAGCAGAAATGTTATAGGATAGTTAGGGTGATAGTGGGGGACAGGGGAGGAAGGGAGGGAGAGGGAACTGGGACTGAATTGTAAAACAATCCTGTTTCTAATTTAAATAAAAAATTGAGGAAAAAAGGTGAGGTACATAACTAAATAGAGAATTCTCAATAGAGGAATATAAAATGGCTAAAAGACACATAAGAAACTGTTCAACATCCTTAGCCATCAGGGAAATGCAAATCAAAAAAACTCTTATATATCATCTTGCTCCTGTCAGAATGGCTAAAATAAAAAACACCAATGACAGTTTATGCTGTAGAGGATTTGGAGAAATGGGAATACTCCTCCATTGCTGGAACTCATACAACCACTTAGGAAATCAGTACGGATGTTTCTCTGGAAAACGGGAACCAGTCTATCTCAAGATCTAGCAATTCCACTCTTAGGCATATACCCAAAGGATGCACATTCATTCAAAAAGGACATCTGTCCAACCATGTTCATAGCAACTTTATGTGTAATATTGAGAACATGAAAGCAACCTGAATGCCCCTCAACTGAAGAATGGATAAAGGTACTACTCAGGGGAAAAAACAATGGAATCTTAAATTCACAGGCCAATGGATAGAAATAGAGGAAACCATCCTGAATGAGGTAACCCAGTCACAAAAAGATAAACATGGTATGTACTCACTCATATATGGATTTTAGACATAGAGCAAAGGATTACCAGCCTACAATCCACAACACCGAAGAAGCTAGGAAAAAAGGATTACCCTAAGGGAGACATACATGGTTCCCTGGAATAGGTGAAAGTGACAAGGCCTCCTGAGCTAATTGGAAGTATGGGGTGAGGAGAGAGGGAATTAAGAGAAAGAGAAGGGGAAGAGAGGAGAGGAGAGGAGAGGAGAACATGTGGGAGCAGGAAGATTGAGTCAGGGAAGAAGAGAGGAGAGCAAAAAAAGAGATACTATAATAGAGGGAGCCATTATAAGTTTGAAGAGAAATCTGGCACTAGGGGAGTGTCCAGAGATCTACAAGGAGGCTATCATAAATGCACTTCTATGATAATGAAATTCATGACTATGTCATATGCCATCCTAGAGCTTTCACTCAGTAGCTGAAGGAAGGAGCTGCAGACAACCACAGCTAAACACTGAGCTGAACTCTGGAATCCAGTTGCAGAGAGGGAGGAGTAATGAGCAAAGTGGTCAAGACCAGGCTGGAGAGACCCACAGAAACAGCTGTCCTGAACAAGTGTGAGGCCATGGACCTCAGACTGATAGCTGGGAAACCAGCATAGGACTATTCCACACCCCCTTGAATGTGGACGTCAGTTTGGAGGTCTGAGCAATCTATGGGGCCTCTGGTAGTGGATAAGTATTTATCCGTAGTACATGAATGGACTTTGGGAGCCCTTTCTACATAGAGGCATACTCTCTCAGTATAGACATACGGGACGGTCTTCACCTCCTCCAAATGGTATGACAGACTTTGAAGATCCACCATGAAAGACCTCACCCTTCCTGGGGAGCAGAAAGTGGATGGGATATAAAGGGTTGGTGGAGGGTAGAGGAGGAGGCAAAGTAGAGGCACCTGGGATTGGCATGCAAAACAAGCCTGTTTCTAATTTTTATTAAAAAAAAGAGAGAGATCATAGGGTGATACTTAAACTCAAATGGGGAATATTCTTAGGTCTCTTTATTCCCATCAAATAGGATCAAGAACAAACCCTAAAGCCGGGCATTGGTGGTGCACGCTTTTAATCCCAGCACTCGGGAGGAAAAGGCAGGTGGATCTCTGTGAGTTTGAGGCCAGCCTGGTTTCCAGAGCGAGTGCTAGGATAGGCTCCAAAGCTACACAGAGAAACCCTGTCTCAAAAAAAAACAAAACAAAAAAAAGAACAAACCCTAACATAAATATCAAAGCACTTATATACAATGAAAATGGCATTGTACTGCACATCAAAGGAAAATTTCAGAACAATTGAAAATAATTAAGTGAATGTGGCCTGGTGGTAGAATTGCAAGCCTTTAATATCAACAGTGGGAGACAGAAATAAGAGGACCTCTGTGAGTACAATCCCAGTTTGGGCCACAGAGAGTGGTCCAGGACAGCAAGTGTACTTACACACACAAACTGTGTCCAAAATAATTAAATAATTAGTAATTAATTAAAGTAACTAAGTTAATATTTATAATAATATTTGTCATAGCCATATAATTTTTTTTCAAGACAGGGTTTCTCTGTGTATCCTTGGGTGTCTTACAAACCACTTTTTAGACCAGGCCAGCCTGGAAGTCAGAGATCCTCTCCATTAACCTCCCAAATGATGGGTTTAAAGGCATGCTCCACCATTGTACAGCTCAATATATTACTAAATAAAATTGCTCAATGTATATTTTCTTTCATATTTGCCATTAGTTTTTATTCTGTCATCTTTTAATCTAACTTTTCCTAGACCATAGAAGGTCCTTACTTTACAAAGAATTACATTAATTGAAAATATTTTTGTCATTATGCCTTAAATCAGAAATAATCTTAAACACCCTATCTAATGTTTCATACATTCCAATTTATAGTAAGTATTTTATGTTGAAATGTTTTCAGACATTCTTTACTTTTGTGAACACTATCTTTTAACACAGTGAAAATGCTTGATAGAAGTTATAACTTTTGAATATTTTATGAATTAAAATAATTAACATCAGTTTTTGGCTATTAAGGTTTTTTAAGACATAGTGTTTTTAAAAAACAATCTTTTCTCATTTTATATACCAATCCCAGTATGCACTCCCTCTGCTTCCCCTGTCTCCCCACTTGTTTATTTATTTTGACATTTTCCTGATCTTTACTGGGACAAATTGAATCTATTTAGGATGTAAATGGTGATTTGTTGGTTTACATTTAGAATGTGAAAAACACTTGAATCAAGCTACTGAATATATCCCTTCCTTCAGTCCATGTGTATTCATATTGTGAAAGAAGTTATGATATAGGATATAACAGAGTATATAGTACACAATTATTAAAGATCATCATTCTGTAAAACATCGGATTCAGTAAATTATGTGTCAAACTTTGTTCATATTTTCTAATACCTCAAAATTTCCTAACTTGACTCTTCTGTAGATTGAGTTTGTTTGGGCTGCAAGCTCACATATAAAAACACAGAGAGTTGTTATTAATTATGGAAATGCAGTCTTAGCTTAGGTTTGTTCCTAACTAGTTCTTATAAGTAAAATTAATCCATATTATCTAATCTATGTTCTTCCACCTCATCTCCATCCTTCCCATCCACATTTCTCCATGTAGCTCTGGAAATAATCTTGTGCTTAGATTCTTCCTCCTCTTCCTTTACCTGGAAATTATATCTATACATACTGCCTAGCTATTGGATATTAACATCTTTAATATACCAATCACAGAAATATATCTTCACACAGTGTACAAATTTCCAACAGCATTTCTGCTTTTTGTCTAAATAAAAAGGAAAGGTTTAATTTCAACATAGTAAAATTATGTACAATAAGAACAATTATCAGGTAAGAATTATATTCTCAATGTCCAGTCCATATTTATTTGATAAATTTGGAGAGAGTAAGTGTTAGTAAGTCCAATATTTTGTACCTAAACCACATTTTATTGCTAATTGTGTTGCCATCCTAAAAAAAATACATTTTGAAGCATTAGAACATCTTCTTTGATAAACAACTTAAGCTCTTATGTATCTCAAACTCACAGGTTCCATACCTCTTTTGTGAGATTTTTTTTCTGAATTTGGTAACAAGGAAAACTGTAATTATAGCTATCTAATCTTCAATCCCATCAAAGACACAAGATGGATGTAATATTACCCAAGTAACAGGAAGAGTAAACATCTTCCAAAAAATATAGAAATGAAGAAAAACAGCTGGCTGCCTGGACATTCAGTAAATGTCCTCTGTAATATTGGGGAATCCTTCCTCAACGTACGGGCCTAGAATTTCTGACACACTGCATTTCGCAGTGAGAAATTGTGAATAACTATCCTACCTTAGTTGTATAGCTGGATGTTAACATGAAGAAGAATGCAAATAGATCCATATCTATCACCATGAACAAAACTCAAATCCAAGTAGATATATGACCTCAATATAAATCCATCTAGGTTGAACTTGATAGAAGAGAAAGTGGGAAATAGTCTGGATTGCATTTGCACAGGACACCACTTCCTAAATATAAAACCAATGGCACAGACACTGAAAGCAATAATCAATAAATGGGAACTCCTTAAACTGAAAGGTTTCTGTGAGGCAAATGACACTGTCAATAAGACAAATCATCAGCCTACAGAATGGGAAAAGAGCTCCACCAATCCCACATCTGACAGAGGGTTGATCTCCAAAATTTATAAAGAACTCAAGAAACTAGACATCAAAATAAAAAAATAACCCAATTGAAAAATGGAGTACAGAGTTAAACAGAGAATTTTCACCAGAAGAATCTCAAATGGTGAACAGATATTTAAGGAAGTGCTCAACATCCTTAATCATTAGAGAAATGCAGATCAAAATGACTTTGAGATACCATCTTACACCTGTCAGAGAGACTAAGATCAATAATACTGAGGGCAGCTCATGTTGGAGAGGCTGTGGAGTCAGGGGACCACTCCTCCAGTGCTGGTGGGAATGCAAACTTGTACAGTCATTTTGGAAATCAGTATGGTGGCTTCTAAGGAAGTTTGGAATCAATCTAACTCAAGATCCAGTGATTATACTCTTGGCATTTACCCAAAAGACATTCAATCATAACCCAAGAATATTTGCTCAACAATGTTTATAGCAGCATCATTCATAATCACCACAACCTGGAACCAAACTAGATGCCTCTCAACTGAAGAATGAATAAGGAAAATGTGGTATACTTATACAATGGTGTACTACTACTCAGTGGTAAAAAATGATGACCTAATGAAATGTTCAGGCAAATGGATGGAACTTAGAAAAAAATCATACTGATTGAGGTAAACCAAACTCAGAAAGACTAATCCTGTATGTATTCACTCATAAGTGGATATGAGATACAAAGCAAAGAATATCCTGACTAAAATTCACAGCTGCAAAAAAAGCTAGGTAACAAGAATGACCCTAAGAGGGACACATGAATCATCCAGAGAAAATAAATTAGATGATATCCATAGGGCAAACTGGAGTGGAAGGTGGTAAGGGGAGGGGATAGTGGATGAGAACAGGAGGGAACAAAATGGCCTAGGTGGGAATGGATGCAGTGGAAGAGCAATGAAAAAGATATCTTCATACAGAGAACCACTATGGACTTAGAGAGAAACCTGGTGCTAGGGTAATTCCCAAGAATCCACAAGGAGGACCCCAGCTAAGATTCCTAGCAATAGTAGAGAATATTCATGATCTGGCCTACTCCTGTGATCAGATTGATGAATACTCCAATTATTATCATAGAGCCCTCATCCAGTAATTGATAGAACCAGATCCAGAGATTCACTACCAAGATCAAGGCCGAACTCAGGGAATCCAGTTGAAGAGGGGGAGGAACGAACATATGAGCAAGGAAGGTCAAGATCATGATGGAGAAACCTGCAGAGACAGCTGAACCAAGATTGCAGAAACTCATGAAATCTAGACCTATAACTGTGGTGATTCCAGGGGACTGACCTAGGCCCTCCATATGTGGAAAATAGCTGTGAAGCTTCCAATACCAGAGGGGCACCTGGCATTAGGACCACTATACAGACCTGGAACATAAGCTAGCCTTTTGGAGCTTATTTCTCAGAGTGTGATGCCATGCTCAGTTTCAGTAGGATCACATCACATTATAGTTCCGGTATATGACCTAGGTTTTTGGAGCTCATTTCCTGTGATCAGGTGTCATGCTTGGTCTTAATTCATGGGGGAGGGGCCCGGCTGGGCCCTAGTGTATTGTGCCAGACTATGTTAACTCTTCATGGGAGAACTTTCCAGTGAGTTGGAATAAACTGGATGTGGGATAGAAGGAATGTGAGGGGAGTGGGAGGAGGTGAGGGGGTGGGAGGGAGTACAATGTTTGCAATGTAAAAAGAAAGCAAAAAATAAAAATGGTAAAAAATTTAAAAATGCATTATGAGTAAATAATCAGCATGCATTCAGCATTTTTCTATTTATTGGATAATCATCTGTTGTTATTATTATGACCAATTACTTGAGTTCAAAATATATCTTAATTATATTCATTAATATTTTAATATCAATTTGAAATTAAAATCTCTTTTAACATAACAATATAAAATAATACTCATAAAAACAAACAATAATGTCATAATCGTCAGTGAATACAAATATTTCCTTCTGATTCAATATGAATTGTTTATTGATTTATCTAATTTGAATTTCAACAAAACTGTTAAATTTAATTGATTAATATTGCTCTTAATTCTCTTTTTCTCTTTCTATTGAATTTTGATTAAAACTCTCATTTCCATTTTGTGAATTCCTATGGTCCAAATTCAGAAATTTGCACTCACTTAGTGCTACTTAACGATTGGGGATTAAAGTGATTAAAATATGATTTGTTCACTTGAAGGGGTAATTCAGATGGGATATGTATGTATGTATGTATGTATGTATGTATGTATGTATGTATGTATATCAGTTATCAGAAACAACTCAATATCAAAGGAATACACTTTTATATTTGAACACCATATCTAATATAAGGTAAACCAGAATCCTTTTACAACATTTTCAAGAATATTGAGTCGGGCATTGGTGGTGCATGCCTTTAATCCCAGCAATCGGGAGGCAGAGGCAGGCAAATCTCTGTGAGTTCTAGGTCAGCCTAGTCTATTGAGCAAGTTCCAGGACAGTCTCCAAAACAATACAGAGAAACCCTGTCTCAAAAACAACAGCAACAAAAGAATATTGACATTTTACTTATACATATTATTTATTCTGTTATTGCCTTTATTGTTTTAAACTGTGTTTCTTTCAGATAGTCTACGATATTACTGATAATAGTTTTCTTTCTTTTATCCTTTCTCTCCATTTTTTATTTAAATTAGAAACAAGATTATTTTGCATGTCAATCCCAGTTACCTCTGTTTCCCTCCTCCCCTGCCCCCACCAACTAACACCCTACCTATCTCATATCCTTTCTGCTCTCCAGGGAGGGTGAGGACTTCCATAGGGAGACTTCGGAATCTGTCATATCCTTTGAGATAGGGCCTAGACCCCCTTGTGTCTAGGCTCAGGGAATATCCCTCTATGTGGAATGGGCTCCCAAGTCTATTCCTATGCTAGGGATTAGTACTGATCTACTACAAAAGGCCCCATAGTTTTCTGAGGTCTCTTCACAGACACCCACATTCATGGGGTCTGGATCAGTCCCATGCTGGTTTCCTAACTATCATTCTGGGAACCAAGAGTTCCCCCTTGTTCAGGTCAGCTGTTTCTGTGGGTTTCACCAGCCTGGTCTTGACCCCTTCCTGAGAAAATTGGGAGCATGAGGGGAGGGAAGAGGGAGATAGAAGAATGAGATGGGGAGAACAGGAGGGGTGAAGAGGACATGGGGGAGCAGGAAGTTTGAGTTGGGGGAAGAATAGAGGAGAGCATGATAAGAGATACCATAATACAGGGAGCCATTATAGGTTTTAAAGAGAAATCAGGTGCTAGGAAATGTCTGTAGATCTACAACGATGCCATCAAGTAACAATCTAAGCAACAGTGAAGAGAATAACTTAAATGGCCTCCCCTGATAATGAGATTGATTACTGACTTATATGCCATCCTATAACCTTCACCCAGAAGCTGGTGGAAGTGGAAGCAGACACCCACAACTAAACACTCAACTGAACTGGAATTCAATTGCAGAGAAGGAGGAGTGATGAGCAATATTTTTTTCTTAATGAAATATTTAATGAATTTATTTTAGAAAATTTCTAAGGTATTTTGTTTTAATGAAAGATATTTCATTGTTCCCTTGTTTTCTACTATTCTTCTTTTACTGACATTACTAACAATTTTCATGGTTACTTTAGAATTTTTTTACTTTTGTTTCTATTTTCTTATGTGCAATTTAATAATAATGTTTGTTTACTGAGTGTTTCCCTAGCATAGCCAAAATTAATTATTATATTTTGTGACTACAAAAAAATCTTTAATATATTTCCAATCCAATTACAACTTTGCCAAAACATTTTTTCTTTTGTTGTATTTCAATTTTGTTACTAAGTGAACAGGAATGTTGTGTTTCTTTCTGCTTTATGAATTTAGGGTTCATTTTAGATTTATCTATATTTTGTCATTTTATTTATTTCCATATTATGTTTCCAACATACCTCAATCTTCTCTAAAAGATCAATCTCCTCCCTCCTGAAAATTACTGTGTAGTAAATATATTATTTAAAGAACATCAATTACTTCAACTTTTCACTTTACAACCTAAAAATTTTGCTTCTTCATATGCATAAAATATCATTAGCTGACCTCAAATTATGTCTTAAATGATGTTTCATTTTTCATCAAATTAACGATATGCCCCAGAGTTCTAAATATCACTGTAGTATGGTTAAATTTCTTGTCATACTGTCACCTTGTAAAGATAATCTTATTCTATTTTATTGTTGGTATGAAGTATTATTGTTATGTTTCATGGAATGAAATTTTACTATTAGGTTAATAATGAGTTTTTCTTTAAAGTTTCATATGCACAATCACCTTATTATCATACAATTCTCAAGTACTTCATATCTTGTACACATTAATAAATGGACCCCACCATTCAATAAATATTGCAGCCACAGGGCTATTTCATCACATGCACACAGGACATGAGTTGCTTGCACATTCTGCAGGTTAACAGCACAAACTGTAGACTCATGCCCCTTGCACATACAATACTGCTCAAAGACTGTTCATGCCTGACACAGTTTAAAAATATCTGGCCGTGTAGACCATTTCCTGACTTCATAGTAAAAGATACGAAGAATAGATGATGTTTTCACACTGACCATCTGGTAAAATGCTCATTTACAGAAATTTGTTTGATAGAAAATAATGATCAAAGAAAAAAGAAGAGATGGAATGTATCTTGGCCTCCCTTGATAACTATTGACAATAAGAAATTGAGAAACAGCTGTTCTTTGAATTTCTGGTAGAGTTCTTCACTGAAGCCATCTGGCCCTGTGCTTTTTCTTTTCTTTTCTTTTTTTTTTTTTTTTTTGGTTGGGAGACTTTTGATGACTGCTTCTATTTTATTAGGGGTTGTAGGTCTGTGAGCTGCTGTTTTGTTTTGTTGACTGTGTCCTTTGCCTAACAAAAGCTTCTCAGTTTCAGGAGATTCCATTGTTTAATTTTCAATCTCATTGTATGTGCTATTGGTGTTATGTTCAGGAAATGGTCTCCTGTACCAATTCATTTAAGGGTACCACCTACTTTCTCATCTAAGAGGTTCAGTATGGCTGGATTTATGTTGAGATCTTTGCTCCATTCAGATTTAAGTTTTGTGCATGGCAATAGATATGGATCTATATGCAGTCTTCTACATGGCAGCATCCAGTTATGCCAAAATCATTTGTTGAAGATTCTTTCTCTTTTCCACTGTATAACTTTAGCTTCTTTGTCAAAAATCAGGTGTTCATATGTGTGTGGGTTAATATCAGGGTTTTCAATTCAATTCCATTGGTCTATCTGTCTATTTTTGTGCCAATACCAAGCTGAAGTCAGGGATGGTGAAGCCTCTGGCCATTTCTTTATTTTACAGGGTTGTTTTGGCTATCCTGGGCCTTTTGTTTTTCTATATAAAGTTAAGAATTGTTCTTTAATAGTCTGTAAAGAATTGTACTGGGATTTTGATGGGGATTACATTGAACCTGTAGATTGCTTTTGGCAAGATTGCCATTTTTACTATTTTGATCCTACCTATCCAAGATCATGGGAGATCTTTCCATTTTCTGGTATCTTCTTTGATTTTTTTTTCTTTAAAGACTAAAAGTTCTTGTGATACAGGTTTTCACTTGCTTGGTTAGCATTATCCCAAGGTCCCATATTACCTGGATATTTTGTGTTAGGGATTTGTTGGATTTAAGATTTTCTTTGGTTGATGAATCTATTTCTCCTATTATATCTTCAATGCCTGAGATTCTTTCTTCCCTCTCTTGTACTCTCTTTATTATACTTGCATCTGTAATTCCTCATCATTTACCCAGCATTTCTAATTCCAGCATTCCCTCAGTTTATATTTTATTTATTTTCTCTATTTCAGTTTTCAGGTCTTGAACTGTTTGAATTGTTTTTCCTTGGCTATCCTTAAGAGATTTGTTGATTTCCTGTATTTTTTGTTTTGTATTTTTCTTCCATTTTTAAGGGATTTTCTCATATCATCTTTGAGGACCTCTAGCATTTTCATGAAGTAGTTTTTAAGGCTGTTTTCTTCTGCTTCCTTCCCATTGGGATGTTCAGGTCTTGCTGGTGTAGAGTCCCTAGACTCCGGTGGTGTCATATTGGTTTTTATGTTGTTGAATGTGTTTTTATATGGTCTTCTTCCAGCGGGTGAAGAAGGAGTCTATTCCTCTCCTGGTAGGTAAGGGACCAAGGTTACCTTCCGGTGGGTGTAAGCAGGTCCAATACTCTCATGGCTTTCTTCTTCCTTTTCCTGTGGGCAGAGAAATGAACTAGGATGGGCCAAAAGCAGGCCAGAAACAGGCCAAAGCTTACCTCATCCCATTGACAATAAAAGGGATTACAGCACTGGCTGGCAGTCTCTTGGTGGTCTGGATCCTGCTGGGATGGGATCTCCATTCCCAGGTCTCAGGTGGCTCAGAGCAGTGTACCTTAGGGTGGGCCCGAAAGAGAGTACTTTCTTATTTTGATGGTTTTAAAATTTCTTAGTTTTTTTCAAACTAATTCATATAGTGTGTTCCTTTTATATAATGTTAGGTATCAGTGCTGAATTATATTGAATGCACATCATTGCCTATGAGCTTACACACACAGATTCCTGCCCTGTTTCAATCCTGCATCCATCTCCTGCCCAAAGTTCCTTCAGTGGTGAACAGTCATATGGACATGTAAGCAAATTAAAGCCTTTTCTCCCTGATTAAGTAGCCTTTGTTCATAGTGTTTTATCACAGCAATAATAACAGTAACTAGGATAAGGAAGCTCTAATTAGGGAGAAAGAAAAGTAATAGGGTAAAATAACTGTAAAGTTGTCTGAAAAGCTTATAGGAATCATACTATTAACTGTCTACATAAAATATATATATAACACATGTAAGAGTTTGGAAATTCCTCTTGCTGGTAACAGACAGTTGTGCATGATGAAGTTTAGAATTCAGGGATATTTAAATGAATAAATATTAATTCATCTCATGTTTTTATCTCTCTACTGTTATTTGCTGACATTGTTCAACATTTCTGAGTATTAATAACTTTATATGCAAAATTGAATATTAATAGCTAGTTGTTTTTTGGAAAGGGAGAATTACAAGTGTCCTGTCAAGATATAACAGTTATAATGCTTAAATATTTGTTGTAATGTAATTAAATAGTAAGAAAAAGGAAAGTGCATTAGTTTGACAAAGAAAACTCAGGTACTAAGTTAGATAATTGTCAAACAAAGAGATTGGAAGAAGTAAAATGAGGAGCAACATTCCAGACCAAATAATGAATGTCTGAATTAAGACTCTATTGATCAGTAGGAAAAGGAATACAGAACTGATAGTTGTATCAGAAATAGAATTTGTCTATGTTGATTTATTTAATCAACAGATATCCTTAATCTGTCCATCACAATGACCCTGAAAAAGAATGTAATTCTTCATTATTTTATAATTTAATTACTCCCATGATATACTTTTTGTAGCATTCAAACAATTATAGCAGATCAGAGTATTGATATTTGCATACAAAAAAGAAACCATTTTAAAACCATTTATTAAATTATCACCAAGAAAAGGATGATAAGGCAAAGATAATTTCAGTAAAATATGGTAGACTAAGCATTTATTTTCTTTTAAAGAAATTTAAGTTATTACACCCAATAAAATGGTACATAGTAGCAGACTGTATTTAGAAGAATATGCAGTGAAAAATGGATTGTAAAAAATGAAAGTTGATACATGCAAAATAGTTAAGGAACTAAACTTAATGGGGGATCAGTGGAAATTAGAAGAAAAATGAGCATATTCAGGGATCTTTTGTGGAATATTATTTCATGCACAAATGAAAATAAATTAGGGCAAAATAAATTGGAAAATCATAATATACTGTAAGTACAAATCCAGGTAAAAAGAAGTCAGAGTGAATAGAGGGTAAATTAGTTACTTTAATTTACATTTAGGTGACAAAATCTTTTTTGTTAGTTCAAGTTAGGAACAAGCTTGTTTCACATGTGAATCCCTTCTCCCTCTCCCTCTCCCTCTCCCTCTCCCTCTCCCTCTCCCCTCCCTCTCCTCCCTCCCTCTCTCCCTCTCTCCTCTCCTCTCCCTCTCCCTCTCTCTCCCTCTCCCTCTCCTCTCCCTCTCCCTCTCCCTCTCCCTCTCCCTCTCTCCCTCTCCCTCTCCTCTCTCCCTCTCCTCCCCTCTCCCCTCCCTCCCCCTCCTCTCACCTCTACGCCCCTCCCCCTCCCTCTACATACCCCACCCCATTCACCCCTTCGATCTTCATTCCTCCCTCTCTGCAACTAAGTTCGGGAGTTCAGTTCAGTGTATATATTTGGATATCTGCCTCTGCTTCATCAGCCACTGGATGAGGGTTCTAGGATGGCATAAAAAGTAGTCATCAATTTCATTTTAGGGGAAGGGCATTTAGGTTATCTTCTCCAGCATAGTCAGTTCATGTCATGCTTGGAAGTCTCTGGAAATCTCCCTAGTGCCACATGTCTCCACAGACCTATAATGGCTCCCTCTAATGTGCTATCTCTCATCCTATTCTCTTCTATTCTTGCCCCAACTCAATATTTCTGCTCCTCCCTTTCCTCCTCTCCTCTTCTTCTGCTCTCATTCTGGAGCTCCCTCTGCCCTGCCCTCATGCTCCAAATTAGCTCAGGAGTTCCTGCCAATTCCCATTCCTGGGGTCCATGCATTTACCACTTAGAGTCTTTCATGTTTCCTAGTTTCTTTGGTGAAGAGGATTATAGGCTGGTAATCCTTTGCTCTATGTCTGAAATTCATATATGAGTGAGGACATACCATATTTGTCTTTTTAAGACTGGGTTACCTCACTCAGGATGGTTTCTTCTAGTTCGATCCATTTGCCTGTGAATTTCAAGATTCCATTGCTTTTTTCTGCTGAATAGTAGTCCATTGTATAAATGTACCACATTTTCTCTGTTCATTCTTCAGTTGAGGGGCATCTAGGTTGCTTCCAGGTTCTGACTATTACAAAAAATGCTGCTATGAACAAGGTTGAACATATGTCCTTGTTGTATGAACATGCATTATTTGGGTATATGCCCAAGAGAGGAATTGCTGCATCTTGAGGTAGACTGATTCCCATTTTTCTGAGCAACCACCATACTGATTTCCAAAGTGGTCTTAAAAGTTTGCACTCCCACCAGCAATGGAGAAGAGTTCCTTTTTCTCCACATCCTCTCCAGCATAGATTGTCATTGGTGTTTTTGATTTTAGCCATTCTGGCCAGTGTAAGATGATATCTCAGAGTTGTTTTGAGTTGCATTTCTTTGATGGCCAAGGATTTTGAGCACTTTCTTAAGTGTCTTTCAGCCATTTCTGATTTCTCTGTTGAGAATTGTCTATTTAGTTCTGCATCAAACTTTTTAATTTCATTGTTTGGTGTTTTGGTGGCTAGCTTCTTGAGCTCCTTGTACATATGGAAATCAGCCCTCCATCAGATGTGGGGTTGGTGAAGATCTTTTCCCATTCTGTGCGCTGTTGTTTTCTCTTAATGACTGTGTCCTTTGCCTTGCAAAAGCTTCTCAGTTCCAGGAGGTCCCATTTATTAATTGTAGACCTCAGTGTCTGTGCTACTTGCATAATGTTCAGGAAGTGGTCTCCTGTGCCAATTCGTTCAAGGGTATCTCCCACTTTCTCTTCTAGAAGATTCAGTGTGGCTGGATTTATATTACGATCTTTGATACATTTGCACTGAAGTTTTGTGCATGGTGACAGGAATGGATCTATCTTCAGTCTTCTGCATGTCCGAATCCAATTGTGCCAGCACCATTTGTTGAAAATGCTGTCTTTTTTCCATTGTATAGATTTAGCATCTTTGTCAAAAATAAGGTGTTCATAGGTTTGTGGGTTAATATCAGGGTTTTCAATTTGATTCCATTGGTCTATCTGTCTATTTTTGTGCCAATACCAAGCTGTTTTCAGAACTATGGCTCTATAATAGAGCTTGAAGTCAGGGATGGTGATGCCTCCAGAAGATCCTTTATTGTACAGAGCTGTTTTGGCTATCCTGGGTTTTTTGTTTTTCCATATAAAGTTGAGTATTGTTCTTTCAATGTCTGTGAAGAACTGTCTTGGGATTTTGATGGGGATTGCATTGAATCTGTAGATTGCTTTTGGCAGGATGTCCATTTTTACTATGTTAATTCTACCTATCCAAGAGCATAGGAGATCTTTCCATTTTCTGGTATCTTCTTTAATTTCTTTCTTTAAAGTCTCAAAGTTCTTATTGTACAGGTCTTTCACTTTTTTGGTTAGTGTTACCCCAAGATATTTTATGTTGCTTGTGGATATTGTGAAAGGTGATGTTTCCCTTATTTCTTTCTCATTGGATTTATCATCTGTATATACTGATTTTTTTAGTTAATTTTGTATCCTGCTACCTTGCTGAAGGTGTTTATCAGCTGTTGGAGTTCCCTGGTAGAGTTTTTTGGGTCAGTAATGTAGACTATCATGTTGTCTGCAAATAGTGAAAGTTTGACTTCTTCCTTTCCAATTTGTATACCTTTGATCTCCTTTGTTGCCTTATTGCTCTAGCTAGAACTTCAAGTACAATATTGAAGAGAAATGGAGAGAGTGGACAGCCTTGTCTTGTTCTTGATTTTAGAGGAATTGCTTTGAGTTTCTCTCCATTTAGTTTGATGCTGGCTATTGGTTTGGCGTATACTGCATTTATCATGTTTAGATATGTTCTTCTCATTCCTGTTCTCTCCAAGATCTTTATCATATATGGGTGTTGGATTTTGTCAAAGGCCTTTTCAGCATCTAGTGAGATGATCATGTAGTTTTTCTTTTCAGTTTGTTCATATGGTGGATTACATTAATCGATTTTTTGTATGTTGAAGTATCCTTGTATCCCTTGGATGAATCCTATTTGATAATAATGGATTATTTTTCTGATGTGTTCTTGGATTTGATTTGCCAATATTTTGTTGAGTATTTTTGCACTGATGTTCATGAGGAATATTGGTCTGTAGTTCTCTTTTTTGGTTGTATCTTTGTGTGGCTTGGGTATCAAAGTGATTGTAGCCTCGTAAAAAGAGTTTGGCAATGTCTCATCTGCTTCTATTGTGCAAAAGAGTTTGAGGAGTACTAATGTAAGCTCTTGTTTGAATTTTTGGTAGAATTCTGCATTGAAGCCATTTTTGCCTGGGCTTTTTTTTTTGGTTGGAAGGCTTTTGATGACTGCTTCTATTTCTATCCAGAAAACTGTCCATTTCCTTTAGATTTTCAAATTTTGTAGAATACAGGTTTTCAAAGTACGACCTGATGATTCTCTGGATTTCCTCAGTGCCTGTTATTATATCCCCTTTTTCATTTCTGATTTGGTTAATTAGCATGCTGTCTCTCTGCCTTTTGGTTAGTTTGGATAGAGATTTGTCTATCTTGTTGATGTTCTCAAAGAACCAACTCTTTGTTTAATTGATTCTTTGTAATGTTTTCCTAGTTTCTACTTTATTCGTTTCATCCCTCAGTTTGATTATTTCCTGGTGTCTACTCCTCCTTGGTGAGTTTGCTATTGCTTTAAAGGTTTCAGTTGTTCTGTCATTTCTCTAGTGTGACTTTTTTCCAGTTTCTTCATGTGGGTACATAGTGCTATGAACTTTTCTCTTAGCACTGCTTTAAGAATGTCCCATAACTTTGGGCATATTGTGTCATCATTCTCATGAAATTCTAGGAAGTTATTAATTTCTTTTTATTTCTTCCCCAACCCAGGAATGGTGCAATTGGGTGTTATTCAATTTCCACGAATATTTAGGTTTTCTGCAATTTCTATTTCTGTTTAATTCTAGCTTTAATGCATGGTGATCTGATAAGATACAGAGGGTTATTTCAATTCTTTTGTAACTGTCGAGGTTTGCTTTGTTGCCAACTATGTGGTCAATTTTAGAGAAGGTTCCATGTGGCGCTGAGAAGAAAGTATAATCTTTTGTGTTTGGAAGGAATGTTCTATAAATATCTGTTAATCCCATTTGGGTCATAACTTGTGTAGATCCTTTGTTTCTTTGTTAAGTTTCTGTCTGGTGGTCCTGTCTAGTGGTGAAAGGGGGATGTTGAAGTCTCCTACTATAATTGTGTGTGGTTTTATATGTGGTTTGAGCTTTAGCAATGTTTCTTTTACAAATGTGGCTGCCTTCGTATTTGGGGCATAGATGTTCAGGATTGAGACTTCATCTTGATCGACTTTTCCTGTGATGAGTATGAAATGCCCTTCTTCATCTCCTTTGATTGATTTTAGATTGAAGTCTAATTTGTTAGATATTAGCATTCCTATACCAGCTTGTTTCTTGGGCCCCTTTGATTGGAAAATCTTTTCCCAACCCTTTACTCTGAGGTAACGCCTGTCTTTGAAGTTGAGGTGTATTTCTTGTATACAACAGAAGGATGGATTCTGTCTTCTTATCCATTCTGTTAGCCTATATCTTTTTATGGGTAAGTTAAGACCTTTGACCTTTAGGGATATTAATGTCCATTGATTGTTGGTTCTTTGTTTTGGATTTATTGATGGTGGTGTCATGGTGTGTGGATTTTGCCCTCCTGTTTCTTTCATGCTTGGAAAAATTGGATTATTTATTGCCTATGTTTTTGTGAGAGTAGTTATGTTTGTTGGGTTGGAGTTTTCCTTCCAGAACCTTCTATAGTGCTGGATTTGTGGATATGTATTGCTTAAATCTGTTTTTTTTTTCATGGAAAATCTTGTTTTCTCCATCTATAGTGATTGAAAGTTTTTCTGGGTACAGTAGTCTGGGTTGACATCCATGCTCCCTTAGTGTTTGTAGGATATCTATCCAAGACCATCTGGCTTTCAGAGTTTCCATTCAGAATTTGGGTGTGATTCTGATAGGTCTGCCTTTATATGTTACTTGGCCTTTTCCCTTTGATGCTCTTAATATTTTCTCTTTATTCTGTAAGTTTTGTTGGTGTTTTGATTATTATGTGTCCGGGAGGACTTCTTTTTGTAGCCCAGTCTGTTTGGTGTTCTGTAAACTTCTTGTACTTTCATAGGCATATCCTTCTCTAGGTTGGGGAAGTTTTCTTCTATGATTTTTTAAATATGTTTTCTGTAATTTTGAGCAGTATTTCTTCACCGTCTTTTATAACTATTATTCTTAGGTTTGGCCTTTTCACTGTGTCTCATATTTCCTGGATATTTTGTTTTAAGGATTTGTTGGACTTGAGATTTTCTTTGGTTGATGAATATATATCCTCTAGCGAATCTTCAATAACTGAGATTCTCTCTTCCATCTCTTGAATTCTATTAGTTATACTCACATCTTTAGTTCCTGATCATTAATCCAGCCTTTCTATTTCCAGCATCGCCTCATTCTGTGTTTTCTTTATTGTGTCTATTTCAGCTATCATGTCTTGAACTGTTTTGAGTGCTTCCTTCACTTGTTTGGTTGTTTTTTCTTGGCTTTCTTTAGAATCTTTAAGAGATTTGTTTATTTCTTGAAATTTTTGGTTTGTCTTTTCCTCCATTTCATGTAATTTTTTGCTTGTTTTTTCTTCTATTTCTTCAAGGGTTTTTCATTTTTCCTCTTTAAAGGTCTCTTTCATCTACTTGAAATAATTTTTGAGGTACATCTCTTCTTCATCTTTTGTGTTGGGCTTTTCAGATCTTGCTGTTGTGGAGTCCATAGATTCTGGTGGTGTCATATTGTTTTTCTGTTGTTGATTGTGTACTTAATCTGTCTTCTTCCCATCTCTTCTTCCAGTGGGTGCAGGTGGGGTTTCTCTATCTCCTCTTGTGAACTGGTGGTGTGTGTGTGCAAGGACTTCAATGTCCATAGCTCTGGATGGTCTTGCCTCTCCTGGTAGTCTCTTCACTCAGTAAGGGTTAGGCCTCAGGAAGTATCAGGCTTGTGGATCAAGAAGGAAGGGTGACATTTTTCTAGACTCAGGGGTCTTCTCCCTGACTGGGCGGGTCCACTCCAAGCAGGCACATTCCCAATGAGATCCGGCATGAATGGGACTCCGGAGGGGTCAGGTCTGTGGAGCTAGAAGGAAGAGGGAGGTGTTTCCACACTCAGGGAGATCCTCCCTGGCTGAGCAGGTCTACTCCAAGCAGGAGCAGGCCCAAAGAGTTCATGGTGAATGGGGCTTTGGACAGGTGTTGGGCAAGAGGAGGGGGTCACTCACCTTGGTAGCGGTCAGGTCCAGGTGACAAAATCTTATGAGAAGACTGCCCTCTCACTCAGGATTCTGTCTGTCCTTGTCACAGTCTTACAATACACATTTGCTTCCTTACATAGATTCATACCCCACTACAGATACCAATTTTCTGTATTCATTACATTTATTTCACTGTTGTGAAAAAAACTGACTAAAAGACTTAAGAAAGAGCTTATTGTATGGCTTAGTCTGTTGGTCCTGGCAATGGCAGCAGTGGTAGTTCTGGGTTAATTGGCCGCCTCTTGGGAACCTATTCCTCATATCTGATTGCCTTTCACAGCCTGAATACAGTGTGAGGTGCTTGGTTCTATGGCATCCGTGTAATACTTTGCCATGCTTTACTGATGCCCATGGGAGGCCTGTCCCTTTCTGAGTGGATATGCAGGAGGGGTGGATAGAATGGGCTCTGAGGGATTGGGAGGAGAGACAGGAAAGGATGCTGGCTACAGTGGAGATGTAAAAAATAAAAAAAGAAAAGAAAACTTATTTCAGCTCATGCTTTAAAAAAGAAAACAGTGTATCTAAGCAGGGAAGACATGACAGCAAGAACATAAAGTAACTGAATACATCGCCTCTGAAGTCAGTAAGTAGAGAATGGAAAGGAAGTGTAGCCCAACTACAAAAGCTCAATGTCAACCCTTAGTAATCCTCTTCTCTAATAAGGGTCAACTTTGTGAAAATTGCACAGTCTTCTAAATCATCTCCAACAGCTGTGGACTTCTGTTCAAACACAGGTGCCTATTTGAAACATTTCATGTTGTAACTGCATTGGAGTAGTTGAAATTGACAATTCATAAAAGAAAGATTAGTGGATACCTGAAATTTTATGGACTAAAATATATGAGAAACAAAGGAAAAGCTTATTTACATGAATCACCAAACTTTAAATTAAAATTTAATAACTACTACAGAGGCTCATACTAAAGTCTATGACAATAAAAACCATACACTCCGAAGTATTGTAGAATTTCAGACTCTGAAATATACCTAGTGCATTGATTATCTTTGGGAATTTCCATAAATTTCTTACAAGTTGTTTTTGCATATATTTCTATAAATGATGATTATAGCCCTATGTAGTCAGAACAAAACTAGTTCTTACATTCAAAGAAATAGACACAAAATAAGACAATTCTTTCACATGTGTCTTCTTTGTATGATGTTTAATTTAATACTCTATCATTGCATACATTTTATGACTATTTGTGTTAGGTTTTCCTTGTTTATCTACAAATATCTCACTATTCTTGCTGCCTGTTCAGGGTACTGGCATACATATTTTCTTCTACACTTCCTCCAGAAAACAATTAACAGAAGTTCCTCATCAAACCTTCATAATTTTGCTTCTTACAGTTTCTTAGCATTATTTTCAATGAAGCTCTTTTATGTGGTGCACACATAATTTTCTGTCTTATAAATGCAATCATTTCTTTGTCACAATGCTACAGTATTAGTAGATGTATCAAACTTCATACTGTTGTTATTGTGTTTCCTCTGGGTTCTTCATAGCAATACTTGCTTTTATTTATACTTGAGTAAATTTTCTGTATAGTGTGTCATCTTCCTTTATTCTACAGCTTACTAAATATGTACAATCCAAAATGTACTATCTTTTAGGTAACATTTGCTGATAAAGTTTACTACATTTTGCTCTGATCATTTCTTTTTGTCAATAGGGGTAATTCCTTAAGTATGTTACATTTTTTATGGAACTTCATTATGCTACCATGTTTGGCCATTTATCAAGGTAGAATAATTCTACTTTTTATTGCTGTCTCTCTAACTACTACAGTTGGTGTTGCTGCAATGATAAAGATCTGTCTTTCAATTCAAATATCACTCTTCTTTTTGGATGTTGTATTCTTTCTACTTGGTGTATCAGGCAAAACATTCACTTACTTCCCATTGCCAAGTGTAAAGACTGTTGTGTGATAGTTTAGTGATGTGTAACTCTCTCCCCTTTGTTTTATAGCTTGCCATTCAAGTCTCAAAGAATTGTTCTTGTCTATCTATGTCATTAAGAACACACAATCAGCCAGGCATTGGTGACACACTCCTGTAATCCCAGCACTCGGGAGGCAGAGGCAAGTGGATCTCTATGAGTGCGAGGCCAGCCTGGTCTCCAGAGTGAGTGCCAGGATAGGCTCCAAAGCTACACAAAGAAACCCTATCTCAAAAAACCAAAAAAACCAAAAGAAAACACAATCTATTGTCTCTGTATAGACTTCAGGCAATGAAACTGGGGTGTGTTGAGGAGGCTAGACACATTAATATACAAAAAATTCTAAAATCTAAAATGATCTGAATTCCAACTTGAAATTGCAGTGAAAAACTTCACAACTTTCCTCACATGACCTCTGGAAGTCCAAATGAAAATCTACTGAAAATATTATATAAAATAATTTCAGGATATGCATATAAGGTATACATAAAACACAAATGATTGTCAGGCAGTGGTGACACACACACATTTAGTCCCAGTACTTTCGAGGCAGGGGCAGGTGGATCTCTGTGAGTTCGAGACCAGTTTGGTCTACAAGAGCTCCTTCCAGGACAGCCTCCAACGCCATTGAGAAACCCTGTCTAGAAAAACCAAACAAAACAAAACAAAACAAAAAACACAAATGATTATTTGCTTTAAACTTTTCCAAGCCACAAGACACCACATTATGCAATTAAAATAGCTAAATATTGAAGTAGTTGAATAACCACATCCAAAAGACTTCTTACTGTTCTTTTCATTTCAGATATTCTGATAATACAAAATAATGATTATCTACAAATAACCTATATATGATTAATCATTATTCTACATATTTACCCACTTTAACTTCTTTGATTGTTGCAACAATTTTATACAGTATTATTGTTTTCCCAATCATCCATGTAAAGACAAAAGGGATTGATAATTTATGAAGCTTTCCAGAAGCCCCACAATCAGTAATTAAAAAAGATAGAGATTCAAATACACATATCACATTTTGGCTCAATAGACTATGTTTATCAACTCCAACTATTAACAGCTTTCAGAGTTCCTGTATAGACCAGTATTTACTTAGATTTTGCTTGGGAATGCTCTCTTCAAGGTATAAAGTAACTGTTGGCCTCTTGACCTGCCAGGAACTGGGATTTGCAGAAAGAAACCTTTAGGACACTGATTCAACTTTCCATCATAAGGACGGGAAGGGCTCCCAAAATTTGGAGAGTTAACTATTGCTAGATGAAATATTCACACAAAACCCTGCCCTTCTCTAAGGATGATAAGCAGTAGAAGATGGTTGGAGGAGGCCATGTCCCTCCACAAGGATATACAGACAATCAACATTTCCTGGGGGAAGATAGGTTTTCTTCTTCAGTGGTACATATAATTGTGTACCTTAGCATACTCCTAATGAAACAGTTTTACAAGTTAGAGTAGAATACAGTCTGTTTCTGCTGCATTTTGGGTTAGTAGATATTTCTTCATTTCTCTTAGAAAAGTTAACACAGCAGATTTTCTTTCCTCAAATTAACTATGAGTTGTTATTGAGCCAAATAGAGAAATGAAATTTTAAACTACTCTGCCAAGGAATATCAGTCAGAAGACCTCACAAGTATACTGAGTATACCTAACTTATTGATTTGCTTTTCTTTGTGTGTGTGTGTGTGTGTGTGTGTGTGTGTGTGTGTGTGTGTGTGTGTGTGAAGAAAGATGGAATTTTAATGGAGAACACATTAATAAGTTTTGTTTTTGTTTGTTTGCTTGTACAACAGGCATTTTCACAACAGCATATATTCCTAACTATATGCATGGGAGGTCTTCCTTCTGGGATCTTCCTCAATTTTTTTCCTTTTATAAATTTAAATTAGAAACAAGATTGTTTTGCTGTCAATCCAAGTTCCCTCTCCCTCCCTTCCTTCCCTGCCCCCACACCCTACCTATCCCATAACCTTTTTGCTCCCCAGGAAGGGTGAGGCCTCCCATGGCAGTGTCTTCAGAATCTTTCATTTCCTTTGGGATATGGCCTAGGTCCTCCCCCATGTGTCTTGGATGAGGGAGTATCCCTCTATGAGGAAAGGGCTACCAAAGTCCATTCCTATGCTGGGATAACTATTGATCTATTACAAAAGGCCCCATAGATTTCCAAGGCTTCCTCACTGACACCCACATTCATGGATTCCATATCTATCCTATGCTGGTTTCCCAGATATCAGTCTAAAGATCATGATCTCCACCTTATTCAGGTCAGCTGTTTCTGTGGGTTTCCCCAGCCTGGTCTTGACACTTTGCTCATCATTCCTCCCTCTCTAAAACTGGATTTCAGTTCAGTTCAGTGTTTAGCTGTGGGTGTCTGATTCTACTTCCATCAGCTGCTGGATGAAGGCTCTATGTTGGCAAATAAGTTAGTCACCAATCTCATTGTCAAGTGAAGGCATTTAAGGTAGCCTCTCCACTGTTGCTTAGATTGTTAGTTTTTGTCATCCTTTTCTATTTTTTCCATCATGAAGATGCTTCACAGACCATATCAAATGAAATATTTCTTTAAAAACATAGTTTCCTCACTTTTGTCATCCATTTATCTATTACTACATTTATATAGTCATTATTATTGTATTGATATTCTTCTAATCATTTTTAAAAGAAAAACTCCTCATCAGAAAACACATCTATATGAAAAAATTTAAAACATTACCAATACATACATAACTCTTGTATTCATATCTCCTGTTCTTGCATCTTCTGATGAATAGGAGACCTATAAAACCAATTGCTTTGCTGATATTTCCACCTCACAGGCTCTTCAAAGCCAATATTTTTGGAATTGAATTTTTATTTTCTTCTTCAACACAGTTTATTGCTATGACATCTAATTGATTTCAACAATACTACTCATCTTGAAATTCCTATGCCATCTTGGATCCCATTCCTTCAAGTTCTCCATGCCCAACCAGCATAGTATTTTTTTAAATTTTAGTTTCAAATGGGTAACTTGTATAAATTTTTTGTTTGGTGGTGAGACAGGGTTTCTCAGTGAAGACTTGGCTGTCCTGTAACTTGCTCTGTAGACCATGCTGGCCTCAGACTCACAGATATCCACCCCCTTCTATGCCCCCCAAGTGCTGGGATTAAAGGCATGTGCCACTACCAACTGGCCAGGGATACATTCTTTATGTGAATTTTTTGTTGATGTTGTTTTGCCATATGGTTTCTCTGTAGTTTGGGAGCCTGTCCTGGAACTAGTTCTTGTAGACCAGGCTGGTCTGGAACTCACAAAAATCTCCATAGCTCTGCCTCCCAAGTGCTGGGATTAAAAGTATGAGCCACCACCACCTGACTATATGTATTATTAACTTGCAGAAATACAAGCTTTCTTTACTAGTGTTGTGTCATTTTAAGAGATTTTAAATTGATGTCTATGTTTTCAGTTTCTCCCACCTGCAAGTTGCCTTAGACTGCTGTTGAAATAATCTTGTTTCAGTCAAGCTTCCTATGTTGCATTATTTTAAATATTATTAAGCAATTTATTGAATTAATATTAAAATACAAAATGTTGTATTTAAAATGGTCATGATTTTAACATGGGAAGCTTTTTTTTTCCTAGTTTCATCCATTTGATTGCAGATTTCATGATGTCATTGTTTTTAACTGTTGAGTAATACACCATTGTATAAATGTACCACAGTTTTCATCAAGTCTTCATTTGAGGGACATCTACGTTGTTTTCAGTTTCTGGATATTATGAATAAATCCACAATGAACATAGTTGAGCAAGTGTCCTTGTGGTTGGAGGGAGTGTCATTGGCTGCTCAAGAATAGCATAATTGGAATTGAGAAAGATCAATTGCCAATGTTCTTTGGAATGGCCATATTGATTTATACAATCTGCTCTTTGGACTCTTTCCACATTTTTGGTTGCTTTGTCCAATCATAATATGACAGCTATTGTCTTGCCTTACTGTATCTTGTTTTGTCTGTTTGACTTTCTCTCTTGAAGGTCTACTCCTATCTGAAGAAGAAACAGAAGGGAAGGGAAAGAAGTCTGTGGAGATCTGGGAGGATGGAGAAAGTGGAAATTGTCTTCTGTATATGTTGATTGACAGAAGAATCTATTTTCAATTAAAAAATAAAATTAAAAACCTATCATCATGTTAGTTTTATTTTAAAATTTAATTTGCCCATCTACAATGGGCTCCCTACTGCCTTTGCTTTGTAGCCTCTGTTGTTATTTTAATTTCCTGAAGTGCCATCCATCCTCTCTCACCAGCCTGAATTTCATACGTTGAGATGTTATATTTATATATCATCACTACTTTATGAAATATCTTTGAATTCCTGACTATGTGTTTGATATGGAGTTGTTACAGCATGATTCTTTCATCTGTTTTTATTAACTTATTTACCTTTAAAACTTACTTTAGACACCCCCCTTCATTTCCACCTAAGCAAGCACCTGAAAAATTAAAAAAAAAAAAAAAAACAGATGGTCTTACTTATTTGGTTTGGTTTCTCTATAGTGATTAACAACTTATATAAAAGCACAAAATAAAATCATTTGGTTGAATTAAAATTTCAAATGTAACAGGCTACTTTATGTATAGGCTGCAGGTGTAAACCATGTATTAGTGGACTTGGCAAGAGATAAGAATTTACCATTGTCATGTACACCATATGCTTGTTTCTCCTTGATGCATTTAAAAGTATAAAAAAATCACTATATATCATAGGATTCATCAGAGAAACTAGAGATTATATAGATATAAAAGAATATGTACCATAGAATTATCTAATGCAGTTATGAATATAAGGAAGTTTCAGGATGTATTTTGAGCAAGTTAGAGACTCAAAGAACCTTATGGTATAATTTTACGTTAAGGTATGGCAAATGGGCAAGAGTTGGATTGACAGAAATCCTGGAGTCCAAAGGCAAATGACTATAAATTTCATAGGTAAAGTACATAAAGAGACAAGTTACCAATTTGTATTTCTTTGTTAATTTGATAGACCCTAAATGTATTGATTGGTGTCCACTCAATTGTTTGAGAAATCTTCCTGAATATACAGTTTAAAATGGCAATTGCTTCTAGAAATATTTACACAAGCATACACACAAATATTATTTTACCATCTGTGTGAGTATCACATAACCCTATCAAGTTGACATTTTAGATTATCCATTACAGACCTTACCACTGCCCGTTAGTCACTCACTGCCTGTGAAGTAGCAAACAGTTAAGCATCTAAAAGTAGTATATTAGACACCCAGGGCAGCAAATGTCTGTGTTTCCTTAACTGTTATATGCTCTCTGACAGGAGAACTACTTAGTCTATGATACTCATTAATTATAAGTAGAACAATAAAGAACAATAAAGGGATAATTCTGTGTCACCTTATTAAATATTAATTATTCTTGTATTAATGGATGGCTAGACTCAGACATTGAACTTCATTTAGTAAAAAGAAAGAAAATAGAGAAGAAAGATATAGATAACTCAATTTTAAATATGTTAATTAAAATAAAATCATATCACTTAACCCCTCCCTTCTCTCCCTCCAGCCCCTCTATGCATGCTCTCCTGAAGCCCTCTCATGCCCCCTTTCAAGTAGGTAACCCTGTTTTCTGTCATTATTGGAGTGTGTGTTTGTGTATGTGTGTGTGTGTGTGTGTGTGTGTGTGTGTGTGTGTGTGTGTGTGTGTGAGCATGTGTGTATGCATGTATGTATATATGTATGTATGTATGTATGTATGTATGTATGTAACTATGTAACAAGGCTGTTTTTGTTTTTTGTGTGTTTATGGTTCCAGAGCATAGCAGTCTTCATTGAACAACCAATCTCTTCCAAGAGAAGGCTCTTCCAAGAGAAAGACTAATTTTCTTTCTTCCAGCAGTCATTATTTACATATAGATTTTTATTTAGAGGTAGGACCCTGTAAAATTTTCCTCTTATATTTTAGCATGTCTATTAATGTTGTCATTTATTTCTGTGTTATTTATGTAACCATTTCCAGGACAGACTGTTTTACATCAGACTTCCTGGTACTCTGACTCCAATAATCTTTCCACCTCCTTTTCCCTTAAATGGCCTGATGTAGGAGCTCTGTTATAGATATATCAGTTGAGGCTAGTCACCCAAGACATATTGATTACTTCCTTGTATCTAGTTGTGGTTTCTTGTGATGATCTTCATTTGCTACCAAGAGAAACTTCTTTGATGAGGCATGATAGCTACACTTGTCTGTGGATATAAGCATAAGATTTAGAATTACTAAAGAATCATGTTGTTCTAGAAAAGCTGCACTAGTAGATCCTTACTATATTTTAATTTTAAATGTTATCCATATATACACATAAGAAAACTTTAAACACATAGGTCTGGTAATGTAGGAATTCATGATACAGTTTATATTCTCTATCCAGTTATTCTGTACTCAAAAATAAAAACAGTATGTAAAGCTATCACAGTTACAAATATGAGCCTATTTGAAAATTTCCATCTTTCCAAATGAAGTAAAATTATGGGAGACATTTTTCCAACAAACAATAAACAATTTTCTAAACAAGTTAATATGGCAATTCTGCCTAAGATAACTTACAACTTTTACTATTGCTTATATTTAAGTTCCTTAAAATTTATTGAAGAATCATTTATGGTAATCAGGGGTACTCTAAAATTTACTTTTCAAATATCAGAGAGAAGGGAAATAAACACATTAATATATTTTTATGTAGAAACATGAACTGTGTGTATCTAAGTTCACATTTCTCAGACACAACAGAAAGCACTTTATATTTTATCAATGTTAGGCAGTAACTGTGTCAGAGAAAGATGTATAAGTAAATGTATTTTATCATTTTCATTGTAGACTGCAAAATATAATCTTGATTTATGTGGAATTACTCAAAGGCTATTTATATAGAAAGTAAAATAAGAACAAGAAGAAGTTTTCCATCATAACCCTTTATATGATTTGTCAAAATTTAATGTTTATCCTGCTACAATACAGATGACTTATTATTAAGATTCAATAAATTCATATAAAAAGTGAAATTTCAAAATCTTCTTAGATTTGTTTTAAATACCTGGGTTAGTTGTAGGTCAGTAGAGAACAGAGAACAAAGGTAATCATGCAAGAATTGGCTATTTATTTTGGTCTATATTTTACTTTATTTTTAATCTTTTATGTAGCTATTTAGCTATCAATCAATACTGTAATTTAATCTTAATTTTTGCCTGGGAATATGACATCAATTGTCTTCCTTTTTTGTATAGGGTAAAATAAGCCATGAAATGCAGCATTGGGTGATGTAACAAAGGGTAGAAGATTATGCACACAGAAAACAAATTTCTCTTTACAAAGATACAACTTTGCAACAGTTAAATTGTAAAGACCTTCATTGGTATGATCCACAAAAATAAACATTGGTGAATATATATCCTCAGTAATGTCTGGCCAAAGGAAATGAGAAGGAATTGCCTAAGACATAAGTATGCATTACAACAGATATGAGGCAAACAAGGACTTTAAAATTGAACTTCCATTATATTGAAGAGAACTGAATACTATTAAATGGATGACATACTTTCAAGATACAATTGAGATATTTTTAACTATTTACTTGGTGATATTATTTCACTTAGGACAACAAAAATGTTCTATTTTGTATTAAGAGAATTGTTGAGACAAACAATCTGTATTTAATTGAATCAATTCAAGTTTTACACAGTTAAGTTTTGCTATCCATTCATTCTGTAATTATTAGGTAAGCAACATAACATGTCTACATCTTTTATAATTATAATTCACATGCATATATAATAGAACTATAAAATTTCATCATCATGAAAAACTTTCAGTGTATAATTAATTATTAATGTTGCATATGCAATATGTATGATCTCTAGATTATCCTACTCCATAACTGGAACTTCATAACCTTTTACTTAAAACTTCCATTAAACATTAAACTATAGAAATTGCTACTTTATTGTCAGTTTTCAGTTTATCTTTACTTTATATGCTACAAAGTACATATTTATATTTTCAAGTTTTCATTTCTCTGCCTGATTTCTTTTTATTTTTTTAAATTTATTTAAATTAAAAACAATTATATTTTATATACCAATCCAAGTTCTCTCTCCCCCCATCCTTCCATGCTCCCCACAAACATCCCATCCCCTTGTCCCATCCACTCCCCAGAGTGGGTAAGGCTTCCCCTGGTGGAATCATCAAAGTATGTCACATCATTTGGGGCAGGACCTAGGCCCTTCCCCATGTATCTAGGCATAGAGCGTATTCCTCCATAGGGAATGTGTTCCCAAGTTCCTTTCGTGGACTAAGGATAAATACTGGTTCTAATGCCAGAAACCCCATAGGCTGCCCAGGCCTACCAAGTGACATCCACATTCAGGGGGCCTGGTTGGGTTCTATGGTTGTTTCCCACCTGTCAGACTGGGGTTCTTGAGCTTCCACTTGCTCATCTCAGCTGTTTCTGTGGGTTTCCCCAGCATGGTCTTGCCCTCTTTGCTCATCACTCCTGCCTCTCTCTATAATTGGATTCCAGGAGACCAGTTCAGTGCTTAACTGTGGGTTTCTGCTTCTGCTTCCATCAGCTACTAGATGAAGGTTTTAGGATGACATATAAGGTAGTCATCAATCTCATTATAGAGGAAGGGCACTGTGTGTAGCCTCTCCACTATTGCTCACATTTTTAGTTGTGGTTATCCTTGTGAATCCCTGGACATTTTCCTAGTACCAGATTTCTCTTTAAACCTGTAATGGCTCCCTCTATTAAGGTATCTCTTTTCTTGCTTACCTTCTCTATTCTTCCCTTGGTTCAATCTTCTTGATCCCTCATGCTATCCTCCTCCTACCTTTCTCTCCTTTTCTTTCTCCTACTTCCCTCCCCCCACCATTCTCCCAATTGGCTCAGGAGATCTAGTCCATTTGCCTTTCTCAAGGGGACCATGTATGTTTCTGTTAGGGTCATCCTTGTTTCCTAGATGCCCTAAGGTTGTGAATTATACACTGTTGAAATTTTGCTCTATGTCCAATATTCACTTATGAGTGCGTGCATACCATTTTTTTTCTGTGTCTATGTTACCTCACTCAGGATGATTTCTTCAAGTTCTATCCATTTGCCTATGAATTTCAAGATTTCTTTCTTTCTTTTTTTTTTCTTTTTTGCTGCTGCATAATACTCCATAGTGTAAATGTACCACATTTTCTTTATCCATCCTTCAGTTCACGGGCATCTAGGTTGCAGCCAATTCTGGCTATTGCAAATAATGCTGCTATGAACATGGTTGAACAGATGTCCTTGTGTTAAGAATATGCATCTTTTGGATATATGCCTAAGAGTAGAATTGGCTGGATTTTGTGGTAGACTGATTCCCATTTTCCTAAGAAACTGCCATACTGGTTTTCAAAGTGGATGCAGGAGTTTGCACTACCACCAGCAATGGGGGAATGTCCTCCTTTCTCCACACGCTCTCCAGCATAAACTGTCATTGGTGTTGTTCATTTTAGCGTTCTGATAGGTGTTCGATGGTATCTCAAAGTTGTTTTCATTTGCATTTCCCTGATGGCTAAGGAAGTTGAGCAATTTCTTCAGTGCCTTTCAGCCATTTTAGATTCCTCTATTGAGAAATATCTATTTAGTCCTCTACCTCAATTTTTATTTTTATTTATTTATTTATTTATTTATTTATTTATTAATTTATTGGTTTTTTGAGACAGAGTTTTTCTGTGTAGCTTTGGATCCTATCATGGCACTCGCTCTGGAGACCAAGTTGGCCTCGAACTCACAGAGATCCACCTGCCTCTGCCTCCTGAGTGCTGGGACTAAAGGCGTTCACCACCAACACCCGGCATACCTCAATTTTTAATTTGATTGGTGTTTTGGAGACTAACATCTTGAATTCTTTGTATATTTTGGAAATCAGACTTCTGTTGGATGTGGGGTTGGTAAATATCATTTCCCATTTTTTGGGCTGCCATTTTGTCTTTTTGATTGTCCTTTGCCTTACAGAAGCTTCTAAGTTTTAGGAGTTCCTATTTATTAATTTTCAATCTCAGTGTCTATGCTACTAGTGTTATGTTCAGGAAGTGGTCTCCTGTGCCAGTTCATTCATGGGTACTTCCCAATTTATCTTCTAGTGTGACTAGATTTATGTTGAGGTCTTTGATCCATTTGGACTTAACTTTTATGCAAGGTGATAGATATGAATCCATATGTAATCTACATGTCAGCATCTTGTTATGCCAGCACTGTTTTTTTGTACATACTTTCTTTTTCCATTGCATAATTTTAGGTTATTAGTAAAAAATTGCATGTTCATAGATGTGTGGATTAATATCAGAGTCTTCATTTCGATTTCATTGGTCTACCTCTCCATTTTTTGACAATACCTGGCTGTTTTCATTACTATAGATCTATACTAGAGCTTGAAGTCAGGGATGATAATGCCTCCAGAAGTTCCTTTATCGTGCAGCGTTGTTTTGGCTATCATCTATTTATTATTTTTCTATATAAAGTTGAGTATTTTTCTTTCAAGTTCTGTGAAGAATATTGCTGAAATTTTGATGGAGATTGTATTGAGTCGGTAGATTTTTTTTGGCAAGATTGTCATTTTTCTATGTTGATTCTACCTATCCAAGAGTATGGGAGATCTTTCCATTTTCTGGTATCTTCTTTAATTTCTTTCTTTAAAGACTCAAAGTTCTTATTTTATATGTCTTTCATTTGTTTGGTTAGAATTACCCCAAGATACTTAATGTTGTTTGTAGCTATTGTGAAGGGTAATGTTTCTCTGATTTCCTTCTCAGCCCACTTATCAACTATATATAGGAGGCCTACTGATTTTTTAAAGTTAATCTTGTATCCTTCCATTTTGTTGAAGGTGTTTATCAGCTGAGGGATTTCTGTGGTAGACTTTTTAGGTCACTTATATAAGCTGTCATACCATCTGCAAATAGTGAAATTTTGACTTCTTCCTTTCCAATTTGTATTCCATTCATCTCATTTTTGTGTTATTGCTCTAGCTAGAACTGCAAGTACAATTTTGAAGAGATATGGAGAATGGACAACCTTGTCTTGTTCCTGATTTTAGAGGAATTGCATTGAGTTCCTCTCCATTTATTTTGGTATTGACTGTTGGCTTGTTGTATATTGCCTTTATTATGTTTAGGTATGTTCCTGTTAGCCCTGATCTCTCCAAGACCTTAATCATGAAAGGGTGTTGGATTTTGCCAAAGGCTTTTTCAGCATCAAGTGATTGTTGATTGTTTTATTGAATATGTTTTTGATATCTTTAGCTTTCATCTTGTAGCTCTACTTGTAAGTACATCATTCCTCAGTTGGTATTTTAATGGCATACCAAATGTTTCATATGTTGTACTCTTGCTTTCTTAAAATTTCTATCTTCATCTTCTAAAATATGCTAATTTATGGCAATATCATCTCCTGATAATCCATCTTCTGTTTGCTAGAATTATTTGAGACTTTCTTTGCTTTTAGTTGCTTATTCTCACCCAATGGTTTCATTGCACTCTGAAGTCTGCAATGCTCTTTCTCTGTATAGACATCTCTTGGATGTTCTGGCTTATGGATTACAGTCACCACATTATCCTTAGATTTAATGTAAAACTCAGCTTCAGAAGTCTTCCAAGGGTAACTCTGGCTTCTCTCTTTGTAACCACATCCAGAAATAATTATATAGATGATAAATTTAAGAATTTGTAAACATTTTATTTTTTTACTTTCTCAAAAATGGCTATCATACCATGCCTGGATTCCAATATTTTTAAAACTGTTCATGTATTTTCTCCTATTTTGGTTTGCCTCTAACAAGCAAGTAAGTTGTCTATTTTACTGTATCAGAAATAGATTAATTGCATTACTTCTGTTGTTGTCACTTTAATGATATTTTATTTTGACTTTTCTTCAAAAAACCCCAGATGATGTTCAAGGTCATGAGTAATTTAATTAAAATTCCTTAGGAGCTCTATGTGCATAAATAATGGCAACTTACTGCACACTTAATGGATGGTTACTTGAATTGGCATGAAACCTGCACATTAGATTGGTACATACTCACCCACTGGAACTTACAAATATTTAGTATGGGTATAGCCCACAGTTCCTTCATTGGAGAATATTCTAGTATTTGCAATACCCACATCAACAGAGAGCATTTTTGTTATTTCGTAGATGAGATAATTAATATTTGTATATTCGTACTTTCATTTAATTTATTATTAGCAGGCAAATATTTTACCTATAAAATCCCTGTGTAGTATGAAAATAAAATAAATGTTTGCAAAACTCTAAGGAAAGCTAATTTGTAAAAGTAATTTAATCTCTGCTTTCAGTCATTCTAAGAATTATTCAGTTTTAAAAGTGAGCATAATCACCCAAATATATTTTAATTTGCACTGTGAAATATTTATGAGTTTGGAAACAGGCTGTAAAAGAAATGACAAAATATAAAGAGAACTCACAGAGAGATGGATTTCCAATAAAAGACAGCATAGTATAAGCATATCCTATATCTAACATATATAGTAGAAATTTTAGAAGATGATGGATAATTTTGTGTTTGTGTATACATATTAGTTACTTTTATATTGCTCAGATAATACCACCTTGACCAATGTAACTCATAAAATAATGTACTTAATTGAAGTTACAATTCCAGAGTGTTACAGTCTACAGTGGTAAAAGCAATGGCAAGGTGGCTTGCAAAGCTATGAGCTCTCATCTCTAAAGATAAGCATGAAGCATAGACACTGTGTATGGCAAGAATCTTTTGAAAACACGAATTGCTATTTCCTTCAGTAAGGCCACACTTCCTAATCCTCTCCAAATAGCCACCAATTGTGCACCAATTATTAAAATGTGCACAATTTATGGGGAAGATCACATTCAAACCACCATAGTAAATAAGTGCATTGATGTGGGAAATTACCAATATGGAGCCAGGTAGAGATACAAGGGTATTTAATAGGGAAAAAGCCTTACTGACAGAGTGACCTAGCCAGCTGGCAGGCAGCAGTCTGTACAGCAAGCTGAAAGCTAAACCAAACCCAGTCACCTGATCTCCTCTCACTCTACATCAACCTGACCACACCCTTGCAGGCATGGCTACAGCTTCCCCTACAGTGCATTATTGTTTTTTCATTTTTTTTTATTTGACTTAGAAACAAGATTGATTTACATGACAATCCCAGTTCCCTTCTCCCTCCCTTCCTCCCCTACCACCTCCCCAGCTAAAACCCAACCTAACACATATCCTTTTTTCTATTCTTCACCTGACTCAACCTTTCTGCTCCCTCATGACCTCTGTGTCCTTCCTCTTCTTCCCTTCTCATTCTCGTAGCTCCCTACCCCTCTTCAGATGTTCTCAATTTGCTCAGGGGATCTTGATTGAACCTTTCCCCTTTTCCAGGGAACAATGTTTGTCTCTTTTAGGGTCCTCCTTGTTTAATAGTTTTTCGGGCAGTGTGGATTATAGGCTGGTAATACTTTACACTATGTCTGAAATCCACATATGAGTGAGTACATATCATGTTTGTATTTTTGTGTTTGGGTTACCTCGCTCACAGTGGTTTCTTCTAGTTCCATCCATTTTCCTGCAAATTTCAAGGTTCCATTGCTTTTTTTCTCCGCTGAGTAGTACTCCATTGTGTAAATGTACCACATTTTCTCTATCCATTCTTCAGTAGAGGGGCATCTAGACTACTTCCAGTTTCTGTTTATTACAAATAGTGCTGCTATGAACATTGTTGAACAGATGTCATTGTTGTATGAATGTGCTTCTTTTGGGTATATGCCTAGGAGTGGAATTGCTTGATCTTGTGGTAGACAGATTCCCATTTTCTTGAGGAATCACCGTACTGATTTGCAAAATGGCTGTACATGTTGGCACCCCCACCAGCAGTGGAGAGGTGTTCCCCAATCTCCACATCCTCTCCAGCATAAACTGTCATTGGTGTTTTTTATTTTAGCCATTCTGACTGGAGTAAGTTGGTATCTCAGAGTTGTTTTGATTTGCATTTCCCTGATGGCTAAGGATGTTGAAAACTTTCTTATGTGTCTTTTAGCCATTTTAGATTCCTCTATTGAGAATTGTCTATAAAGTTCTATACCCCACTTTTTAATTGGATTGTTTGGTGTTTTGGAGACTAGCTTCTTAAGTTCTTTGTATATGTTGGAAATCAGCCCTCTGTCAGATGTGGGGTTGGTGAATATCTTTTCCCAGTCTGTGGGCTGCCATTTTGCCTTGCTGGCAGTGTCCTTTGCCTTACAGAAGCTTCTCAGTTCCAGGAAGTCCCATTTATCAATTGTTGATCTCAGTGTTTGTGCTACTGGTGTTATGTTCAGGAAGCAGTCTTCTGTACCAATTAATTCAAGGGTATTTCCCACTTTATCTTCCAATAGGTTCAGTGTGGCTGGGTTTATGTTGAGGCCTTTGATCCATTTTGACTTAAGTTATGTTCAGGGTGAAAGGCTTGGTTCTATCTGTAGTCTTCTACATGTTTACATACAGTTATGCCAGCATCATTTGTTGAAGATATTCTTTGTTCCAGCATATAAATTTGGATTGTTTGTCAAAAATCAGGTGTTTGTAAATGTGTGGGTAAATATCATGTTTTCAATTCTATTCCTTTGGTCTACATGTCTAATTTTGTGCCAATACCAAGCTGTTTTCAGGACTATAGCTCTGTAATAGAGCTTGAAGTCAGGGATGTTTTGGCTGACCTGTGTCTTTTGTTTCTCCATATAAAGTTGAGAATTGTTCTTTCAAGTTCTGTGAAGAATTGTGTTGAGATTTTGATGGGGATTGCATTGAATCTGTAGATTGTTTTGGCAAGATTGCCATTTTTACTATATTAATCCTACCTCTTATAATATCAGATTAACATTATTGTTTGTAAAGTTTATTATAATTTAATGTCTATAAGACTACATTTTGCTATAACATGAAATCCTAACAATTCCAATATATACTCAGCCTTCACAAAAATTATTTGTAAAATGAGCCAGTCAATATCAATAGATATTCTACTGAGATTCATTCTAACAATTCAGTCCATTGTCTAATCCTGGGCAAAAATAAATCATAGATGTTGCAACAGAAACTTAGCTCAGATACTTTATGGCAATAGCCCAATGTATTTACAGGTTAAATAAAGACAACCACTTTCATTCTGTTACATTCTCAGATAACAAATTTTAAAGTCACAGAGCAACACCAAAAAAAAAGTACTGAAATAAAATAAACATCACTTAACATGGAAATCTATCACATTATCATGTCCATCGTAAAAGAAATCTGCCTGAAGGTATGGAACAGATGTTTGGAATCTAACCTCTTGAATTTTATCCCAGTATAATAACCTCATATGTCAAGATAGGTGATATTTGAGTCTAGATTTCTTGCAAATTTAAAATTTTTAAGGTATTCTTTTTATTCTAATTCAGAGAGAATACACCATTAAATGTTTCATGTAAGAACCTGACTGCTACCTTGTAAAAGTGCAGGTTAATGGGAAAAGTGATCCCTTTTGTTAAATTTTTGAATATAATATTCAATATATTCAATGTTAGTACAATTTGTATAATTTTAGGTTTGCTGAATTATTCACATGCATTCATTTATTCTTGATTAGTGAATCAAGTTCATAAGAATATATTTTACTTTTTGACATGTGGCATTAATAATTTATCACCTCAGTCATTTCTTGTTACTTTTAGGAAACAGTAGGAAACATTCAGTAAAAGTAATTCTCAAAATCACAGAAGCTCTAATTCCAGGTGGCACAGCATGATTAAAAAGAACAATCTTGGTGAATCTGACAAGAGACAATAATGTTCTATATATCACATCCATATGAAGAAATACAAATTT